>NC_030828.1:8387048-8697048 GCF_001704415.2 Capra hircus
CTCTGCGACTCCATAGACTATAGCCTGCCAGGCTCCTCCCTCCGAGGGATTCTCCAGGCAAGAATACTGTAGTTGGTTGGGATCTTCCCGACCCAGGGATCAAACGTGGGTCTCCCATACTGAGGGCAGATTCTTTACCACTGAGCCACACATCACAGAGGTACATTCTAACCATGTTTTTTGCTGTTGTTTAATTGCTAAGTCATACTGGACTCTCTAAATCATATCTGACTATTGCGACCCCATGCTCAGCCCACAAGGCTCCTCTGTCTATCGGATTTCTCAGGCAAGATTCCTGGAGTGGGTTGCTGTTTCCTTCTCCAGGGGATTTTCCCAACCCAGAGATCAAACCCAGGTCTCCTGCATTGCAGGCAGATTCTTTACTGTCTGAGCCACCAGGGAAGTTCTTTCTAACCAAGTTCTTGGCTTTAATCTTTGAGCTCCTACATCTGCTTCCAACATAGCTAAACTCTACTGAAACCTGCTGCAGCTTATAAATCTAATTATTTATAAACAATGTTGGCAAGCTGATAAAGTCTGCTCTGAAACACTTCATGTATAGATGTTTACAGAATATTATTGATGTTTCATTACTAGGTTACATAGTACTGGCTGAGAATCAGTAGCTCTGGAGATAAACCGGTGGTCAAGGCAGGCTGACTAAAATCACCCAAGACTATGTTATTATATTGATTCATTTTTGAATGTTAAAACAATCTAAATAAATCCTATTTGGTCATGCTGCATTGTCTATCTTATATATAACTTGGATTCAGTTTACTAATTGTTACAATTTTTGCATCTGTGTTCATGAGTGATTTTACTCATTTTGGTAATGCACTTTCAGATTAGAGGCGCCTCCTCTTCTTCTGTTTTCTGGTTTTCTGAAAGCTTTTGTGTAATATAAATTATATCTTCCTGAGTGTTTGATAGAATTCACCACCAAAAACATTTGCTTGGTGGAAGAGTTTTTGATACCAGATTTAATTTGTTTATAAGCATTTGGTTATTTAGATTTTCCTTTCATCTTGTGTCAGTTTTGTTGTGATTTTTCAAGAAGTGTGTCCATTTCATGTACATTGTTTGTTTGGATAATGTGGCTATTATATGATCTTATTAATGTCTGATTCTGTGGTGATAACTCATGCTTCACTGCCAATATTGGTGAATTCCTGTTCTCTTTCCCCATGCTCAGTCTAGTTAAGGATTTATTGGCTAATTTACCTTTCAAAGAACTAATTTTTGCTTTTGATGTTTATCAGCACTAGGTATTATTTATGTTATAGACTTCATGTGAAGTCCATCAACAGAAAATATACCCTATAAGACAAAGATAAAATAAAGGTAAAGATATATCTAAAACAGGCATTTTTTAAGAAATGAAAAGGAAAATGTCAATCATTTATATCATTCAAATATTGTGTATGTGTGCATACACAGTTGTGGCCAACTCTGGAATCCTCTGAACTGTAGCCCACGGGGATCCTCTGTCCATGGAATTTTCCAGAAAGAATATTGTTTGCCATCACCTCCTCCAGGGAGTCTTCCTGACCCAGGGATAGAGCCTGTGTCTCTTACGTCTCCTGCATTGGCAGGAAGATTCTTTGCTGCTGTGCCAGCTGGGAAGCCATTTATTCAGACATCTACCACTCTAATTCTTATTCTTCAGGAGACCAGAGTTTCATCCTGGTGTTATTACCCTTCGTCCTAGAGGAGTTTATCTACTATCTCTTTCAGTAAAGTGTGAAGCTTAGAGTTTCTTGTTTTTTTTTTTTTTTTTTAAATTAAAAAAATGTTTCTTGAAGAATATTGTCATCACATATAGAGCTCTGTGTTAGGCTTTTTTCTTTTTGGTTTGCTTTTTCTTTAGCATCTTAAATATGACTTTGTAGTATTAAGACTCACTGTTTCTGAAGAGAAGATTGTCGTTGAAATTATTCTGCATCTGCCATAAAGTGTCATTTGTCTCTGGCTGTTTTAAAATTTTATCTTTGTTTTTGGTTTTTGTCAGTTTGGTGATGATGGTATACTCCTCATCGTATTTGTCATCTTTAGAGTTTACTGAGATTCTTGAGTTTATAAATGTACACCTTTTATCGAAGTTGAGAAACCTTGGCAAATATTTTTTCAAATATCTTTCTCCCGTCCCCTCTCCTCTCCCACTGTCCCTTCTTCAATCCATTTGCATGCATTTTAGATAAACAGTCTTGTTCTATCTGTCTCTGAGCCTTAGTTTATTATTTTGATGCTTTTTCCTCTCTCTTCAGATTTTATCATTTCTATTGATTTACTTTCAGGTCAATTGATTTTCTTCTCCATTTTCTCCAGTCTGCTATTAAGCCTATTCAATGATTTTAAAATTTTAGATATTGCATCTTTCACTTCTAGAATATCAGTGTGGTTCTATTTTACATTTTCTTTTCCACTCTCTGCTGAGTTTCTTAACTTTTCATTACTGTGTCTGTATTTTCCTTTATCCCATTGAGCATAGCAATGAAAACTGCTCTAAATCCTTTATCTGCCAATTCCAACATTTGGGTCATATCAGAATTGGTCTATTTTTGGTCACTTTTATTGAGAGTGAGTCATATCTTCCTGATACTCCAACAGTCAACAAAATATAAATTTTATATAAAGACTATGAAATAAGCTATTTTAAAAGCAATATGTGCATAGATAATAACTGGACATAAAAGTCATAAAAATATCTATTTAGAATATTGGAAGTAACAGTAATTTATGAAATATTAATGTTTGCTTGTACAATAAGCATTAAATTTGTAAATAAGTATTAAATTTGTAATTTGAAAGTAATCTTTAAGTTATATGTGACTTTTTGTTTCACTAACTTGTCAGTATGTTTTTAAAGAAAATGTAAGCATGAAAGTGGTCTCTAGAATGAGGAATAAGATAAGGATGTTTGTTGCCTCCACTCCTATTCAATACAACTATGAATAAACCAGTTGAAGCTAATATAGAAAGAAAGAAGAAAAATATATTTCCATATTATCTGATGTCCACTTAGAATATGGGATAAAATTTAATACAATAGCACAATCAAAAAGATTGAAAGATACTTGTTATTATGTATTTGTCCAAACCTACAGAATGTACAGCATCAACAGTAAACCTTAATGTGAACTATACACTTGGTTATGTTGTATCGATGTAGGCTCACCAGTTGTAACAAATGTGCCAGTCTGGTGGGTGATTTTGATAATGGGGAAGGCATGCATGTTTGGGGGGGTAGGGCTTGAATAGCAAATCTCAGTACTTTCTCTCAATTTTTATGTGAAACAAAACTGCTTTAAAATTTGTCTTAAAAGGTAAAAACCAAGAATAGAATTTGGTAGCTCTGCACATGATAAACAGAGAAAGAAATGGCACCCACTCCAGTATTCTTGCTTGGAGAATCCTGTGGACAGAGAAGCCTGGAAGGTTGCTGTCCATAGGTTCGCACAGAGTCGGACACAACTGAAGTAACTTAGCCTGCATGCATGCCTTGGAGAGGAAATGGCAACCCACTTCAATATTCTTGCCTGGAGAATCCCAGGGACAGAGGAGCCTGGTGGGCTGCCATCTATGGGGTTGTACAGAATTGGACACAACTAAAGCGACTTAGCAACAGCAGCAGCACCAGCAGCACATGATAAACACACCAATAGCTGGTGTATAAATTAGCAATATCCAATAAGGAAATACAGAAGACAAGTCCATCCACATGAATAATAAAAATAATAGAGTACTGATAAATAAAGCTAACAAAAATGTTAGACCCGGATTGAAAAAAACTGTTAAAAATTTACTAAGTAGATAAATAAAAGGATATGCATTTTATATTTTTGGATGGAAAAATTTGGAATAATAAATGATAGTTAACTAAGTACTAGGCACTATCATGTCCTGGCATATAGTAACTCATTTCATCCTCATAATATTGACATAAGACTTGTACCATTAATTCTATTATTTTATACAAATGAAAATTGAGAGAAATCATTCTTACCTAAGTAATTCACACACAAGATCTGTGGTTTATAATCAGCCTCCAAATAGAATACTTCATAGAATTTTGGGCCTAAAATTGTTCAAATTCTTATAGGACTATTGTGAAGCAAAATGAAAATCAATACAGATTTTAAAAATTATATTTAGTCAAATAGGTAACATTGGAATATAATAAGGAATTTTCTGAGAGGCAGAAAACAGGAAATATGGTTTATGGTGCCATTTAAGAATAAGAAAAGATAGCATATTCATAATTGATAATGTATCAGTTTTTATATCTATGATATACCCTCAGATTTACACCACAAAATGTATGCAAAACAAATTCCATATAGATCAAAAAACTAAACCTGAAGAATTATAGACTTAAAATATTACATATTTCAATAATAAGAAAGATCTTTCTAGGAAGAATACAGAATCTAAAAGCCTCTGCCATAAAATTTTTTATGATATTTGATGAAAAACTCCATGAAAATGATATTCAAGTTCAAAATCAAAAATGGGGAAAATATTTGACATCTGTTAATTTGATAATACATTCTGAATATGTAAAAAGTTTCCACACGTCAATAAGAAAAATACACACACCACAAATAACATACACACACAATTGCATGCCAGTAGAAAAAGAGGAAAGAAAGGAAATAAAAGTCAACACTTAAAAGAAGAGTTGCAAATTATGGGGAAACTGAGAATTGGACTATAATCATTCAATTTTTTGAAAGACAATTTAGCATTATCCATCAAATATTTAAAACTGTGTACTCTTGGACACTGTGATAAATATAAATAGTGTATTAAAAAACAGAGAATCACTTTGCTGCCAAAAGCTTTTAAGTTTAATTAGTCAAAACTATTTCAATACTCAGGTACAGATATGAGAGTTGTACCATAAAGAAGGCTGAGCACTGAAGAACTGATGCTTTCATCTTTTCTTTTTAAAAAATTATTTTAGTTTATTTATTTTAATTGGAGGCTAATTACTTTATAATATTGTAGCGGTTTTGCCATACATTGACATGAATCCACCACAGGTATACATGTGTTCCCCATCCTGAGCCCCCCTTCCACCTCCCTCCCCATCCTATCCCTCTGGGTCATCCCAGTGCACCAGCCCTGAGCACCCTGTCTCATGCATCAAACCTGGACCGGCAATCTGTTACACATATAATATACATGTTTCAATGCTATTCTCTCAAATCACCCAAACTTTGCCTTCTTCCATAGAGTATAAAAGACTGTTCTATACATCTGTGTCTCTTTTGCTGTCTCACATACAGGGTTGTCATTACCATCTTTCTAAACTCCATATATGTGTGTTAGTATACTGCATTGGTGTTTTTCTTTCTGGCTTACTTCACTCTGTGTAATCGGCTCCAGTTTCATCCACCTCATTAAAACTGATTCAAATGTATTCTTTTTAATGGCTGAGTAATACTCCATGGTGCATATGTACCACAGCTTTCTTATCCATTTGTCTACTGATCGACATCTAGGTTGCTGTGATTTATGTCGGAGAGTGTTTTGCCTATGTTTTCCTCTAGGAGTTTAATAGTTTCTGGTCTTACATTTAGATCTTTAATCCATTTTGAGTTTATTTTTGTGTATGGTGTTAGAAAGTGTTCTAGTTTCATTCTTTTACAAGTGGTTGACCAGTTTTCCCAGCACCACTTGTTAAGGAGATTGTTTTTTGTCCATTGTATATTCTTGCCTCCAGAATCAATATAGAGAAAATGAATATACTACCTGAGGCAATCTATAGATTCAATGCAATCCCTATCAAGCTACCAAAGGTATTTTTCACAGAACTAGAACAAATAATTTCACAATTTGTATGGAAATACAAAAATCCTTGAATAGCCAAAGCAATCTTGAGAAAGAAGAATGGAACTGGAGGAATCAACCTGCCTGACTTCAGGCTATACTACAAAGCTACAATCATCAAGACAGTATGGTACTGGCACAAAGACAAAAATATAGATCAATGGAACAAAATAGAAAACCCAGAGATAAATCCACACAACTATGGACACCTTATCGTTGACAAAGAACTGATGCTTTTGAACTGTGATGCTGGAGAAAACTCTCAAGAGTCCCCTGGACAGCAAGGGGATCAAACCAGTCAATCCTAAAGGAAATAAACCCTGAATAGTCACTAAAAGGACTTATGATAAACCAGAAGCTCCAGTAGTTTGACCACCTGATGCAAAGAACTGACTCATTGGAAAAGACTCTGATGCTGGGGAAGATTGAAGCAGGAGGAGAAGGGGATGACAGAGGATGAGATGATTGGATGGTATCACCGACTCAATGGACATGAGTTTGAGCAAGCTCCAGGAAATAGGGAAGGATAGAGAAGGCTGGCTTGCTGCAGTCCTTAGGGCCACAAATAGTGGTACACAACTTAATGACTAAACAACAGCAACAAGGTGGCTCAGTGGTAAAGAATCTGCCTGCCAATGCAGGGCACATGGGTTAGATCCCTGGGTAAGGAATATCTCTTGGAGGAGGAAATGCAAACCCCTTCCAGTATTCTTGCCCAGGAAATCCCATGAACAGACGAGCCTGGCAGGTTACATGGTGTTGCCAGAGTCAGACACAACTTAACAACTAACAACAACAGTCATCCCATTTAAGCTAGACACTCAATTAACTTTCCATCACCTTCTTAAATATTAATGCCTATCTGTACACATTAGGCTTATAAATTGACTGGTTCCAGTCCCTTCCATACATGAATATGCTGGAAGTTTGCCATGTTGAGCTTCTTTTGTTGAATCAGGCAATTCAGCTCAGTTTCCAAACTCATTGACCTCAGTCATCCAAACAAATACTTCTGTGTTTAGTCAGGCAAAAATGGTAACTAAAAGAATAATATGTAAAATGTTACAGTTATTATGGGTCCAAACATTTCTTTTGTGTTATTTAGTTTTCTGATAATTGGAACAGTTTTGCAGAATATGCCACATGTTTACTTTTAGGGTATGCCCTTTTCTTCATTAGCTCCAGAGAGACTGTACAGCTGTTTACGAATTAATTCAGAAGTCTTTGAATACTGTAGTTCCTAGTATTTTGCCTAATGGATGGCCCTCCTTTTCTGATGATTCACTTATATTTTAAAGAATTGATAACTTCAGCTTTAAAATAATACATTGCATTGAATGCAATGCATCCTTATCATTTACAGACACTTCTTTTGCTTTTAAAACTGTTTAATATATTAATGAACATTTAAATAAATGTTTCAGTGACTTTGTTCACTAATAACAATTAAAAACTATACCTAGTTATTAATAACTGTTATTAACTTTCACTAAGTGAAAGTTATATGACTAAGTGGAAAGCTATTTATTTTTTAAAGTTTTGTGACAATTAATACAACACAAATGGTACCAACATTTGTGTACATCCCAGATATTTTTATCCAATATACTTAAAAAGACAATTTAAACTTTATTAACACATGAGAAGTCAGAAAATAGGTTTAGTGTCTGCCTAGATACCAATCAGCATTCCAATTGCCCTACATGTATCAACCAGATAATACTATACATACAATGCAGAACAATCAACCTCTTAAAAGTGCTATAGCCCAGCATATATAGGAATGATTAAACTGTTATACTTTTTACACAAAAACAAATTTTTATTTCAATACAACATGCCAGTGAGACATTCTAAAACGAACCTCTTGAACTGAGAGCTAAAGATGGAGATAAATTGAAAAGTACAATGGTAAGATACACCAAATAGTAAATATAAGGGTGTAATTGCAAAGAATCTAGGCCTTTCATGATACCATATAAAGTGTTTTGAGCTACCCACGTGATGCAGTGGTAAAGAAGCTGCCTCCCAAAGCAAAAAAACTCAAGAGACTCAGGTTCCATCCCTGGCTAGGGAAGATCCTATTGAGTAGGAAATGGCAGAAAGTGAAGCAGGACTAAAGAGTCTCTTGATGAGTGTGAAAGTGAAAATGAAGTTGTTCAGTCCCCAGTCGTGTCTGACTCTCTGCGACCCCATGGACTGTAGCTTACCAGTCTCCTCTGTCCGTGGGATTCTCCACGCAAGAGTACTGGAGTGGGTTGCCATTTGGAGCAGTGAAAAATTTGTCTTAAAACTGAACATTCAAAAAACCAAGAACCTGGTATCTGGTTCCATCACTTCATTGCAAACAGAATGGGAAAAAGTGGAAGCAGTGACAGATTTTCTTTTCTTGGGTTCCAAAATCACTGCAGACCATGACTGCAGCCATGAAATTAAAAGGTGGTTGCTCCTGGGAAGGAAAACTATGACAAACCTTGATATCATATTAAAAAGCCAACAAAGGTCCATATAGTCAAAGTGATGGTTTTTCCAGTAGTCATGTATGGATGTGAGAGTTGAACTATAAAGAAAGCTGAGAGCCAAAGAATTGAGGCTTTTTAAATTGTGGTTCTGGAGAAGACTTTTGAGAGTCCCTTGGATAGCAGAGATTAAACCAGTTAATCCCAAAGGAAATCAACCCTGACTATTCATTGGAAGGACTGAGGCTGACATTCCAACACTTTGGCTATCTGATACGAAGAGCTGACTCATTGGAAGAGACCTTGATGTTGGAAAAGCCAGAAGGCCAAAGAGAAGGGGTGGCAGAGGATAAGGTGGTTATATAGCATCACAGACTCAATGGACATAAATCTGAGCAAACTCCAGGAAATAGTGAAGGAGAGAGGAGCCTGGTGTGCTGCAGTCCATGGGGTCGCAGAGAGTCAGATATGACTTAGTGACTGAACAACAACAAGTCTCTTGCTACAAACACCAACAATTTTGTTGAATTCTTGATCTGCATATCAACACATCAAATTGATTCTGGATTTATTAGGTAGCTATTGGTTTCTGTTGTTCTTCAGTCACAATCCATGTTCAACAACATGGACTGCAGCACATAAGGCTTCCCTGTCCTTCACCACCTCCTGGAGTTTGTTCAGACTCAAAGCCCAGTTGCTCAACTCAATGTCCATTGAGTCGGTGATGCCATCCAACCATCTCATCCTCTGCGGTCCTCTTCTCTTCCTGCCTTCAATCTTTCCCAGCACTGGAGTCTTTCCTGTGAGTCAGTTCTTCACATCAGGTGGCAAAAATATTGGAGCTTCAGCTTCAGCATCAATTCTTCCAATGAATATTCAGGGTTTATTTCCTTTAGAACTGGGTTTGGTCTACTTGCTGTCCAAGGGACAGTCTTCAACGCCATAGTTCAAAGGCATCGATTCTTTGGCCCTCAGCCTTTTTTATTGTCATCTCTCACATGTATTCATGACTAATAGAAAAACAATACCTTTGACTATATGGACAATTGTAGGCAAAGTAATGCCTGCTTTTTAATACACTGTCTAGGTTTGTCATTGCTTTTCTTTCAAGGAGCAAGCGTCTTTTAATTTCATGGCTGCAGTCACTGTCCACAGTGATTCTGGACCCACCCCACCCCCCCAAATAAAGTCTGTTACTGTTTCCATTGTTTCCCCATCTATTTGCCATGAAGTGATGGGAATGGATGTCATGATCTTAGTTTTTTTAATGTTGAGTTTTAAACCAGCTTTTTCACTCTCCTCTTTCACCTTCATCAAGAAGCTCTTTAGTTCCTCTTCACTTTCTACCATAAGGATGATGTTATCTGCATATCTGAGGTTATTGAAATTTCTCCCCTCAATTTTGATTTCCGCTTGTGCTATATCCAGCCTGGTTATAGGAAAGGGATGCTATGTCATTAAGGAATTTCATTTTAGGATATTTCAATACAGAGACTTGTGATATATACTTCAAAATCAGCACAGGGTGAAATAAGAAGACACAGCCCAGATGTTATTAAATGGCAGAGAATTTGGAAAGCCATGTGGACATGTACTTATAGACTAAGATAGTTCAATAAGAACGTGAGAAAAATGGGTGAAGGGAAAGCCAAACAGTGGTTAAGTGAAACCATCCCTGTAAGTAAATGTGACTTCACCTCTGTGACTTTCTAAGAGAGATTTGTGGTCATCAGAAAGGTGAGGCAATGCAGGAGTGAGACAAGGGTCCACACATGTGTGAGGCGGTAAATTCCTTCATAGATCTAGATTTTTAAAGTCAGATTGGGGATGGTGTTAGCTAAGATATGTGATAAGTGGATATTCTAGGGGATAGTCTCTGTTTCTAAACAAGTACTGATTGTTTGAATGAAAATCTCTACAAGTTTTTGAAATCACTTGTGTTGAAAACAATTGCTCTCTTTTTCCTGCTTCCTTTGACTTATATTAATATTTTTATTAGGTCTGGAATTTTTTTTAATTTTGTTTTGTTTTTAAAATTGTGATCCGGACATTTTTTATGAACTCTTGCCGTTTCTGTGTGGTTGAAAAGAATAGGATTTGAGTTGCAAGGGTAGAATGTTCTACACACGTCCTTGCTTAGTGGGTAATTACAGATTGGATTCATCTAATCCCACCACCATGGTTACAGGTGAATCTTTTCCATTGTTTTTAGAGGCTCCATCCTATTTGATTCAGATGAATACTGATTAGCTAGGCTGGGGAAAGAACAACTTAAAAGATTAGAATGAACAATTTCCAACCCTCCCATGGGGAGATCAGTGGTTGCCAAGGGCTGGAGAGAGATGAGGTAGAGTGATGGTTAGTGGGTGTGGGATCTCTTTTTTGGTGATAAAAATATTTTAAAACTAGATTAATGAGGTTGCTGAAGTATGAGTTAAAACCACTGAATTGTACACTTTAAAATGATGCATTTTATGGATTTTGAATTATATCCCAATAAAGCTGTATTTAAAAAATGTGCTGTGTGATTAAAAATAAAGCTGGAGTGTTTGTACTAATATTAGAAGATGTCTATTTCAGAGCAAAGAATATTGCCAGGCATAAAAAGATAATTTTATTTTTTAAAGCTGTCATTTCAATAAGAGGATATAATAAACAATTATTTTTCTAATAAAAGAGCATAAAAATAAGCGAAGGAAAACTGTTTGAACTACAAAGAGAAGTATAGAAATTTGCAAATATTGTCAGAGATTTCAGTCCCTTCTATTCAGTAATTTATAGAAGTAGATAAAACATCAGTGATGATACTGAATATTTGAAAACCAAAATCAACCAAATAGACCTAGTTAATATTTACAGATTACTCCACTCAGCTGGAGAACACACATTTTCTTTGAAGTACACATAGAACAATTGTCAACGTAGACAATATTCTGGGCCATAAAACAAATCTCAGATTTAAAAGGATCCATATCATACCATATATGTTTTCAGCACACAAAGGAATAAAATTAGAACTCAATAACAAGAAGATAAATTCCAAAGAAAAAGTTTTGGAAGCTAAGTAATACTTGGTAAGGAAGAAATTAAAAGAGAAATTAGAAAATATTTCTTACCAGAATGAAAATGAAAACAGAAAATATAAAAATTTCTGGACTAAAGTGAAAGTAATACTTAGAAAAAAAAATTATAGCTTAAATATCTTTGCTAAAAAGAATAAAAGTTTCAAGTTAATGACATTTGCTTTAACCTTAGAAACGAAGAGCAAGTAAAACATGGAGGGAATAGAAGGAAGGAAATAATATGAATAAGAATATAAACCAATAAAATAGAACAGAACACAACAGAGAAAATTAAGTATAATAAAAATCTGGACTGATTAGTCTCTACATAAACTGATGTGGAAAATAGCAGGAGGACACAACTGAGATTATAAAGAAGAAAAAAAAGAGGTCACAGATACCACGGAGTGGAAGAAAACAAATGAATAAGAGATCATTATGAATAAAGTTATACTAATAAATAAATTAAAGACAGATTAAATGGACCAATTTTTTAAAAATATGCAAAAACTCACAACACATTTAAGCAAGAAATATTTACCTTGTATCCTCCTATATCTGACAAAGAAATTGAATATGTAGCAAAAATAAAACTTCCTAGAAAGAAAGCTCAGGTCCAGGTGTCTTTAAAAATATGGCAAAATCTACTAAACTTTTAAGAAAGAAATGATACTAATTCCCACGAATTCATCCAGAAAATTAAAGACAATGAAATATTTACTAATTTGTCCTATGGGGTCAACATATCCCAGATCCTTAGGGACAGAAATGTCACAGAAGCATAGATATTAAAATTTTAAACATGGTATTAACTAATTTAAATTAAATTTAATGTGTGTGCATCAAATAAAAATGATAACTTATTTGAATTAAACCCTCCAATTAAAAGATAGATTTTGACAGAATGAATTTAAAAAGGAGAGACTTACTTTAGATTCAAAGACACAAATAGATCAGAAGTGAAAGGATGAAAGCAGATAGTCTAAGCAAATAGCAATTAAAAGAAAGCAGGGAATGACAATATTAACATCAGATGAGTTAGACTTTAAATTTTAAAAAAGTTGTAAAAGACAAAGACATTGTATATTAAAAAAAGGTTCACTACAGCAAGAAGATACAACAGTTATAAACTTTTACACACTATAAAATATGCAAAGAAAAAAAAACTAAGTATTGAAGGAATAAATAGTTTTACGGTAAGAGTTGGAGACTTCAATATTGCACTTTCAATAATATAAGATTGAATAATGTAAGATGTAACAATGTAAGGCAAAGACTGAAGGCAGGAGGAGAAGGGGACAACAGAGGATGAGATGGTTGGATGGCATCACTGACTCCACAGACATGCATTTGAGCAAGCTCTGGGAGTTGGTGATGGACAGGGCCTGGCATGCTGCAGTCCATGGGTTGCAAAGAGTCAGACATGACTGAGCAATTGAACTGAATAATATATAGAAAACTCAGATAGAAGATAAATAAGAAAGTAGGACTCTACACCATAAATCAACCAACTCAGACATATACAGGACACTTCACCCCAAACAGCATCATAAACATTCTTCTCAAATGATGAACATAGAATATTTTCCAGGAGAGATCATATGCTAGGCTAAAAACACACACAAAATAGATATCATACAAAGAAAGTATCTTCTCCAACCATAATGGAATGAAGTTAGAAATCAATAGAAAAATAAAACTGGAAATTGCTTAAAACCGGAAATAATAGAATTCACAGTAATGAAGCAAGCAAATCTCTTCTATTTAACAAAAGTCTATGTCCATTTGAAACATGGGATTGGGTTATGTTCTTTGTATTTGGGAAAGAATAACGCTCAAATTTCCCCAATGGGTGCAGTCACCATGGTGAATTGACTTGAAACATAAACCCTATGTAAAGAATAAAGTAATTAACTCTGAGTAAAAAAAATGACGTCATCATAGTCCAAGATCTCAGTTGCTACAATATAGAACAATGTTATATTTCTTCTGGATAACTCCAGATACAAGGATTAGCAGTTAGAGAGGCAAATTTTAATATATAAATATTTCCCTCAACACACTAGAATGGAAAAATGAGTTTCCTTAAGAAGCATCCTCATCTGGATGGTGTTTTATAGCCATTGAATGGCATAATAGAGGATATCCTAGAATTTGGGGCTTTTGGTCAGTAATTTTTAAGATCTCATCATACTCAATAAAATAAAAGAAAGAACAAGTTACTTCCTCAATTAAACAAAATTATATAAATATGCCTATATATATAGGCTTCCCTGGTGGCTCAGTGGTGAAGAATCGCCTGCCAATACAGGAGAAGTGGGTTCGATCCCTGGGTTGGGAAGATCCCCTGGGAAGGAAACGGCAACCTGCTCCAGTGTTCTTGCCTGGGAAATCCCATGCACAGAGGAGCTTGGAGGGCTACAGTCCATGGGGTTGCAAAAGAGTCAGACATGACTTAGCAACTAAATAACAACTGTATATACATGCTGCTGCTGCTGCTAAGTTGCTTCAGTCATGTCTGACTCTGTGCAACCCCACAGATGGCAGCCCACCAGGCTCCCCCGTCCCTGAGATTCTCCAGGCAAGAACACCAGAGTGGGTTGCCATTTCCTTCTCCAATGCATGGAAGTGAAAAGTGAAAGTAAAGTCACTCAGTCGTGTTCGACTCTTAGCGACCCCATGGACTGCAGCCCACCAGGCTCCTCCGTCCATGGGATTTTCCAGGCAGGAGTACTGGAGTGGGGTGCCATTGCCTTCTCCGATACACACACACACACAACACACACACACACACACACACATATATATATATATATAAAATTATATGTAAGAAGACAGTAATGGATGATAGAAGAAATATAAATATTGACCTAGTTTATTAACTGTTTACTACTAATCCAGGAGTCATGCATAACTTCAGCTGATCCCCACAGATACCATACTGTAAACAGGGGGTGGGACATATATACTGGTTGGCCTAGGCCTGTTTTCCCTGTATAATTACTAGTAACTCTCCTTTCACTCTAAAAGAGAGCTCCGGTTTGAATGACAAATTATATGATCTAGTTTACCTCTAGGTAACTGCAACCTAGGGGGGCCTTTCTTTATTTTTCCCACCTCTCCTCCTTGTTCCTTACTCTCTTATTAAAGAAGTTAGTTTAATGGGATAACAATAGTTAATGCTGGATAGAAATTCAGTGGATTTAGGACAATGAAGTGAGGTTTTTGGTAGTGATAATGATTTCAGATCCAAGGAAAATCAAAATGACACATTGTTTGTTAATTTTAGCCAAAATTCCATCTCATTCAGTGAAAAAAGAGAAAATAACTGCCCATATTAATTATGGAACTGTATTGTTTGTTCAAGAAGTATCAGAAAAGTGAAAGTTGAGGCAGTCAAGAAAAATTTCAAAGCCCAGATGTCAATGGCTACCATGTGAAATATGAAAATGAGAAATCAACAACATGCATTAAAGCAGTAGTATAGCAAATGGGACGAAGTGAAGGCTACTTCTGAAACTTTATACGAGAGAATGGACTGATTTTGGAATTACTAGTGGATTCAACAGGCTCGAGGGGACGTTTAGCATATTCCAGAAAGCGTGATAGGAAATGAGACATAGGAACCTGACAGAGTCATGGTCCAGGCTTCAAGAAGCTTATTGATATAAGACAGCTTATTATGTGATGTGATAGTTGTTTAATGGAGGCAAGAGAAGCTAAGAGTTCAGGAAAAACTGTGATCAACTAACACGATGAGGAATGTCATTACAATTGTTATCCTGGTATTATTACATGTAAAAGACGATCTGCTACGGGCCAGACCTCACATGCACCATTTCAAGGATTTCTTCAGACAGTGGTATAATGCGGGTATCTAGTATTACTTCATTTTACATACTAGAAGACTGAATTTTAGGAATTTAAAATTACTCATACCAAAGGTCACAAGTACTAAGTAATTGATTTTGAAGACCAAGGATAAGAGGAGATAAGAATTTCCTGCTTTATACTCTTGACTTGTCTAGGTGTTGGGAGGAAAGCAAGAAGGAAGTTTGGTTAAACTTGTGTTAGCGACAAGTAAAGCAAATACATGATCTAAGGACACTCTGCAAGTCTCTTAGCCCCACATATGTTAAGATTTAATGTTCTCTTTTTCAGACATTTGAGCATTTCAGTTTTTTTTTTTTTTTCCTGTCCATTAAACTAATGCAAAACAAGTACATTCCAGCTTTGGTAACATAGTCAGATTTATGCATATTTTACTATTGTCTCTAACACGGTGTACAGAAGCCACAGAGGCCACATTTATTTCACAGGGGATGTGGAGTTTGTGCTAGAGGGTCACCAGATAGAAAGCAACACTTTTAAAAAGGGAGCGGCCTGATCTCTTCTCACCAGGGATTTCTGGGGAGGGGCTACGGAACTCTTACACTTATCTGCATCTCTGCTTCTGCCTAGGAGCCCCTGGGAGAACTCTAGCAACCCACTTCTTGCTTAATTGCATGTGTTCAGAGACACTCACAAATTGTTCAAAAGGGATAAAAAACGAAACCGAATTTTACATAACTGAAACAGGAACTGTGTTGCCGCACATTTAGTGTTCATTTCCCAAGATTCTGAGAAAAGCAAAGTAAAAATGAAGGAAGAACATGCTATTTAATGCAATTCGACATTTATTTCAGTAGCACTGCGGGAAGCCTAAGTCACAGCGAGGCTTTTGTGTATTCTGTAAAGGTAACCCACCTCCATTTGCAAATGACTTTGCTGTGACTGATATGCAGAGACGGCTGACATCAGTAGCCAGTCCATCAGTGGGTGCAGTGAGCTGTTTTAACACTGTTGCGCTGAATAACTAATCACAATAGAATTTCTGAATAACTCGGTTCAGATGGCCCATGCTAACAGCTACAAAGAAACAGTTACTAATAGGAAGAAACTAACCATCATCTCAATCAAAACAATAACAAATGCTGATACGAACAAGAGGAGCCATCACCAGACATTTCAGAGATTTTGCCCATTGTGCCGTTGTTGAGGCTGTTGATAATACAGCTATTAATTCAATTCAGTTCAGTTCAGTCGCTCAGTTGTGTCCGACTCTTTGCAACCCCATGAATTGCAGCACGCCAGGCCTCCCTGTCCATCACCAACTCCTGGAGTTCACTCAGACTCACGTCCATCGACTCAGTGATGCCATCCAGCCATCTCATCCTCAGTCGTCCCCTTCTCCTCCTGCCCCCAATCCCTCCCAGCATCAGAGTCTTTTCCGATGAGTCAACTCTTCGCATGAGGTGGCCAAAGGACTGGAGCTTCAGCTTTAGCATCATTCCTTCCAAAGAAATCCCAGGACTGATCTCCTTCAGAATGGACTGGTTGGATCTCCTTGCAGTCCAAGGGACTCTCGAGAGTCTTCTCCAACACCACAGTTCTAAAGCATCAGTTCTTCGGCACTCAGCCTTCTTCACAGTCCAGCTCTCACATCCATACATGACCACTGAAAAACCATAGCCTTGACTAGACGGACCTTAGTCGATATCTTGTCTCTCGATAGTTGCTCTCCCTTGATATACGTTTACCTATTAGTTCACATAAGCTCATATTATGAACTTTAGGAACTCCCTTTTTGAGAAAGAAAAAGATTTAGGATAAGTAATCTGATCTTAATCTTAAAAACAAACCAACAACAAAATAATTGTCCCCAAACTTCCTTTTGCTTGAGGTGATGGATACAACACAAACTTCTCTCCAGCTTCTGTGCCTTCAGCCCTAACAAAGAAGCGTGGTGCTTCTGAGTACATCAGCTTCCCCTGGGAACCTAAGAAATGCACCTAGGGACTCCACTTTGGGTGTACTTAGTCAAAACACTGAGGATGTTTCTGCATTGCAGAGATCTCCAGTTTATTCTGACATACACCCAAGTCTGGGAACCACTACTGCTACATAATGCATACTGGAGAAAAGCTATGATGATCTGTCTTATGAGAATTTACAGGCAGGTTTTAAAATATAACACCTATACCGATATAATACCTGCCTACCTGCCCTTGCCTCTAAAAATCAGATGCTGCTTTTTTTTCTCTTAAGTGGATTGAGGAATGGAAGGGAAGCGTGAATGAAACTTGCGTTTATTCAATGTCTGGTACATACCCAAATCTGTCCTAAGGCTTTCCACTTTAAGATCTTTGTGCACGTGTGTGCTCAGTCACCCAGTTATGTCCAAATCTTTGTGACTGCATGGACTGTAGCCTGCCAGACTCCTCTGTTCATGAATTTTCTAGGAAAGAATATTGGTGGGGCTTGCCATTTCCTACTCCAGGGTATCTTCCTGACCCAAGGATTGAACTTGCATCTCTTGCGTCTCCTGCATTGTCAGGGAGATTCTTTATCACTGCACCAAAATCCATACAGATCAATCAACATTAATTTTACTTTAAGACCATGAACCTGAGCAATTTCCACTTGCCCAAATGACAGAGCTAGCACATTTCTTTTCTGAGGTCAAAACTGAAAGGCTAGAAGAAGTCAGATAGGTAATATAAATGAATAAAAAAAGAAAACTAAACAGATGTTAAATGACAAAAATAACAAATGTGATGAAAAGGCAACTGATCCTCAGCATTGATTTGGGGGAAAATTTGTGTGTTGAACAATGTATTTTTAAAAAGTAGCATCTTCTGAATCTTCCTCCCTTCTTCCAGACTATAGTCAAAAGTATTTTGCACCTAATGTTGCCTGATCTGATTTTTTTTTCCCCCAGAGAAGACTAAAATTAAAAATTTACATAAAATCTCCTGGCATTTAACATTGACATTTAAAATATGTACCTTCAAAGTGTTTTAAATATCTAACCAAACACATCTGTTGACTGAGTGTGGCCAGGTGGCAGCCTCTGATACATTGTAACATCAAAACCAGCCTGCTTGCCCCAACAGCCTGTTTCTGACATCAGTGCTGTCTGCCAACTTGATAGAAATACTATAGAAAATTCCCCATTGGTATTTATTTTACATTTGTTCAGGCTCATGTCTAGTATTTCATCCCCTGGGGAAGAAATATAGACTTCTATTTCTAACAAAGTTCACAGCCTTCAGTGTAACAGGGTTTGCGGGGCAGCTGTCATGGGGAAGGGCACCTAATGGGATCATTTCTTCAATCCTCTGGACCAACAGAATGTTTGTACCACGATGCAGGCCTCCACCCTGGCAAGGCTCATTCCAATATCACTGTCAACCAGCAGGAGCACTGATCAATATTTCTGTAATTACTATGCTTCCTCTTTGGCATAGCTAAAATCCAGTCACGTGCTAGCTTTGCAAACAAAGCTTTTCTCAGTTCTTTCTTTTATCCTTCTTTACATATTTATTAGACCATTTTGGACCACTCCATGCAAACTGGCTGAGAGTAAACAGCACATGAGCCCCACTGTTGCCTGCTCTCCCCAGACTATCAAACCATCAGTGGAGACTGGACAGGTCCTGATGAAATAAATGTTGGCTGCTGACTCGTCCGATTTTGCTGCACTCCTCCGTGTCACTAGCACAGGCTTGTCCAAGATTGAGATATTTGCAAACTGTCATCTTTCATAAATATCTGCCTTGAGTGACACTTACTCCCTCCAACACTCCTCTTTGAAATGCACCTGGCTGGCTGCTGGCCTGAGAAATTTCACTGCTTGTGATATGTGATTAGCAAAGAGATGTTTCCTCCGCCTGGTGCCTTTGCCTTTTCTGCTCCACCCTGCTCCTTGACCTTTACCCCCTCTTGCCTTCTTTCCCACCACCTTTAGTAAAGGTTTGAGTCATGGTTCAAAAATGCTAAAAACAGCAAATTTGTCAGAGGTCTTAGGATATTAACTCCAAAGACACTTTTGTTCAACTTACCAAAATTACAGTGAATTACAAATAATCAAGTTTGTTAAAGCTTTTCAGGTTAATTTAACCTCCTCTTAACATGCAATCCTCTAAAATCTCCAAATATTAATATGCTTACAGGAATGGGTCTTTCCTTTTCAAATGCCCTTTTATCTCCAACCTCCCATATACATGGAAAAAGCATGCTTTAATGATGAAGTTAGTAACAATATTTATCATCTCTGCAGCCTGTTTTTTTTTAGGATTGTTATAAGAGCCTCCTGCAGCAGTCAACCCTGTCACCACACAAACGAATCAATATGCTTTCACATAAATGTTAGGATTACTATAAGCACTGAGATATCAAACTCAAATCTCCAACTGGAAAAGGATCACTACATTAAATGGAATTATCTCTTATTAGAAATGAATATATAAAGATTACAGGATAATCAAACATTCTCCATTCCTAATATATCTGATCAGATTTCCCATGCATAATTTATCTGAAGAGGTTTAATATCTTAATGTAGGATTATTTTTTATGTATTTGGATAGGAAAAATTTTAATCAATATGATTAAGAGAAATTCTAATTTTCAGTATAATCTTAGTAGATTTTTAATACACATAAAATATAATTTAGCATCTAAAACCTTTAACAACCTTATTTTGCAGCAAACTTTTGCAGTGTTTCAATCTATTATTAACTGAAAATTATTTTAAATCTAGTGAGTAATGAATAAATTTTCTCTCTAGGTTATATGAAAGTTATAAAATAGTTTTGATCAGTTATCAAAAGTTATAAAAGCAAAAATACACTTTTGCTCAGTGTATCAAATTGTAGTGTCTTATGGTTTTGATTGTCAGTGCAAACTTGTGCCAAAAACAATATGATGAATGTAATATAATGTAATGGAATTTTATACTACACTCTATCTATGCTAAGGGGCTTCCCTAATGGCTCAGTGGGCAAAGAATTCTGCAATGCAGGAAACGCAGAAGATGCAGGTTTGATCCCTAGGTCAGGAAGATCTCCAGAGGAAGAAATGGCAACTCACTCCAGTATTTTTGCCTGGAAAATGTCATGGACAGAGGAGCCTGGCCGGCTACAGCCCATGGGGTAGCAAAGAGTGGGACATGACTGCGCA
The DNA here is from genome assembly GCF_001704415.2 of Capra hircus. Taxonomy (NCBI): domain Eukaryota; kingdom Metazoa; phylum Chordata; class Mammalia; order Artiodactyla; family Bovidae; genus Capra; species Capra hircus. The sequence goes on from NC_030828.1 coordinate 8,407,408, forward strand.
CATGGCGTACTATGTTAACTACACTGCATCACAGTGTGACGCAGTATGCACCAACCACACTGACTGCAGCCATGAGATTAAAAGACGCTTACTCCTTGGAGGAAAAGTTATGACCAACCTAGATAGCATATTCAAAAGCAGAGACATTACTTTGCCAACAAAGGTCCATCTAGTCAAGGCTATGGTTTTTCCAGTGGTCATGTATGGATGTGAGAGTTGGACTGTGAAGAAAGCTGAGCGCTGAAGAGTTGATGCTTTTGAACTGTGGTGTTGGAGAAGACTCCTGAGAGTCCTTGGACTGCAAGGAGAGCCAACCAGCCCATTCTGAAGGAGATCAGCCCTGGGATTTCCTTGGAGGGAATGATGCTAAAGCTGAAACTCCAGTACTTTGGCCACCTCATGCGAAGAGTTGACTCATTGGAAAAGACTCTGATGCTGGGAGGGATTGGGGGCAGGAGGAGAAGGGGACGACAGAGGATGAGATGGCTGGATGGCATCACGGACTCAATGGACGTGAGTCTCAGTGAACTCTGGGAGATGGTGATGGACAGGGAGGCCTGGCGTGCTGTGATTCATGGGGTCACAAAGACTCGAACACGACTGAGCAACTGAACTGAACTGACTGAACACTGCATTGCAGTACCAGGCATAGGCTGGATAGGCTTGACTTCCACTGCAATTTTTCCATTTGCTATGTAACAATTATCAGTATAATGTGATTAGCACATGATTAATATAAGCTTCTAAGTCTTAATAATATGCATTTAAATTTTATTTTTAAACTTTACAAATTTTATCACGTATCGTTAGATATTTTGGGAAGTCCCAATGTCTCAAGAGGTAAAGAGTCTGCCTGCAGTGCTGGGGACCTGGGTTCGATCCCTGGGTTGGGAAGATACCCTGGAGGAGGAAATGGCAACCCACTCCAATACTCTTGCCTGGAAAATTCCATGGACAGAGGAGCCTGATAGGCTATAGTCCATGAGGTTGCACAGAGTTGGACACGACTGAGAGACTTCACTTTTACTTTTTTTAGATATTTATTTTATGAGCTATAATATATCTTAATTGTATTTTTGACACACACTAGATAACTATGGGATTGTCTGGTGGCTTGGATGGTAAAGAATCTGCCTGCAACGTGGGATATTTGGGTTTGATCCCTGGGTTGGGAAGATCCCCAGGAGGAGGGCATGGCAACCCAGTCCAGTACTATTCCCTGGAGAAATCCCATGGACCGAGGGGGACCTGGAGAGCTACAGTCCATGGGGTTGCAAAGAGTCAGACAGGACTGAGTGATTGAGCACAGCAAAGTAGAGACAACTATGGATTTAGAGTGAGCAATTGATAGAAACTTAAGGAGTCTTTCATTTGATCACAGAGATATAATTTAATCATTCTCTGCAGATTAAAAATTATGAACATCACTGGAAAAGAAAAGTTCATAAGCATTAATTAACTTTCAGGTCACATTGTTTATAGAGATATTTTATCATATTCAGTAAAAAATTTCATATTAATGAGATTCCCAACTATCTGGTTACATTCAACTGAGAAATTTTGGAGTTTCAGTCATGTAGTAGTCATTGATCATTCTAAGCACTATCACAGATTTTATCTCACATTTTCTTCACAATCTCACATCATCTCCCCATGAAAATTTCCATTTTGCAAGTGTTTAAACTCTGCTTCTGAGACTTTAAGAAACTTGCCTCCAAAGATTAAAATATGCATATGCCTGACTGACAGTGGAAGTGGGCAGCTGACCTGGCCTCCTGATCATGCCACCTATGACTTCATACTTCTCAACATATCTCCTTTCTTATTGTGTTTTGAATAATTGGCCATCATTATTATGTCAACTCAGCACAGTACAAAAATCTAGAGCTCTAGCCATTGCAAATCTATGTATACATATTAATTTACTTTTAATCAGATTTGAGGCTTTCTAAAGCCTGCATAATTTTTAAGACTTTATTTTTTTTAGATCAGTCTTTGTTTCACAGCACAGTTGAGCAGATAGGACAGAGATTTCCCGTATCTCTCTGGCCCTACACATGCATAGCCTCCCCTTCTCTCATCATCCCTCACCAGAGTGACAAATGTGTTACAGCTGATGGACATATATTGGTACATCATAATCACCCCAAGTTGATAGCTGAAGCTAGGGTTCACTCTTGGTTTTGCATATTCTATAGGTTTGCACAAATACGTGTTGGCGTGTGTCCGTCACTATACTATCTCACAGCGCTCTCACTGCCCTAGCAATTCCCTGTGCTCCGCCGGTCTACCTCTCGCCGACCCCCAACCCCTGGTAACCACTGGTCTTTCTGCCATCTCCATAGCTTTTGCCTTTTCTGTAATGTCATACACATCAAAGAGTATGTGGCCTTTTCAGATTAAGTTTGTGTATTTTTTAATCCCTCCAGGATTTTGTTTTTGAGGCTTTGATGGCTCTAGAATATATTTTCATGCTACCCCCTGAGGATGCAAGACACAAACATGACCATTTTACAGTGTGCCGTAGCCGGCCTAGTGATAGTAATTCGTTGTTGCTAGACATATATGATCCAAAGTTATATGACCATCTACCAGGAACAGCAGAGAAGGGATTTCTGCATCAAAAAAGAGGCGACTCTTTTAGACTTAGATAATTTTTGAGATCCTTCTAACTCTAGGATTGTACATCTATAAGAAGTTACATTTACATTTTTCCTTCATTAATTCTTTAATAAAACTTATATTTATGTATTCCATGAAGCCTTTTCCAATGATTCACTTTAATTTTTATGCTACTGACTTCATTTTCCAGTAGAAGTTTGGATACTTAAAAATTTTAGTCTCCATTTATTTGTCTGACATAGAAGCAGTCAATGACTCTGAAAGAAGGCAGAACAGACTTCTACAGTAAATCAGTAATAGATCCATTAAAAAGATCCTTACTATGTCTTTATTTCTTTCAATTTAATTTTAAGACTTGTTATTTAATAATTATCTTTGTATCATAGAAATGGTATATGTCAATTCAGTGATGAATTTCTACCAACAGGAGACAAATATAAGAACATATCCTTTGAATATACTCTTGAATTATACATGCTTATCAACTGCCTTTATTAGTGGTTTTAATCAGTCATTTCGTAATTCTTTTGTTCATTTTTCTTGGAAGTTACTCAATCTGCTTTTAAAACTTGAATATTTTGTTTCAATGTGAAAAACAAAATGGGGAAAATACCTCTTTCAATTTGAAACAAGGTATTTGCTTGTTCAGAAAGCACCTTTTAAAATGATGATAGAGTAATTGAAAGGTTTATTATGATATTGATGGTTGGAGGGAGGGCTGTAGTCTATCCAGGTGTTACTGCACATTGAGCAGATTGACACAGCTGCTAGACGGATAGTCCTGAAATGATCTAAAAGTTGAAACCATTATGATAGCTTTGCCTGGGTGGCTAACTAGCAACCATTAGAAAGGCTTTTTTGTCTCCACTTTGCACAGACCCAATGAGTAAGGCAGTTTTACTTTAGGAAAGGAAAACAAAAAAATCAATCAATCAAAGAAGCAAAAATCCCTCAAGTATGTTACAGAAGCATCTTGTTACTGAATCCAGGTTGGGCTGATCCTACTCCTAAGCCAGTACTTTGAGGGGCAAGCGTCAATACAAAGAAAAATGTGCTTTAATTAGAAAGGGTGGCAATCTGGAGAGAAGGTGGACTTGTGTCCAGAGACCAATTTCAAAGGTTCTTCTCAGTTAAGGCAGTTTTTAAAGTGGATAATGGGGGTGGGGGAGAATCTCAGTGAATCACTGAGGTGGGGGTGGGGGGCGGGGCTTGGTTTTACATCCTTTTCCATCGCACCTAGACTAGCTGACTCTCAGTTCAGATATTACACGGCCTGAGTGATCTGCCTGCAAGACTGCTTAGCGGGGCTGTTGAGGGCAGGGAGTTGGTAATTTTTTTTTTAACTGCTTAATTCTTTATTCTTACTTCTTTTTATCTAGAGAAATAATCAACAAGTTAGAAAAGGCACGATGTGTACTAAGGAGAGCATAAGTTGGGAGCTAGATTAAATTGCCTACTGATCTCATTCCTATAATTAGATTCTTTTAAGGTTAGAGGGGAACAGAAATGAGCAAACAGAAAAGGGGCAAAAGAGCTGCTTTCAATTGTTCCTTTCAAATGATGTTTTCCTACCTTAGTCAAGTTTACCTAAAACCTTTGATGTAATAATTGACTTGTTTATTGAAAAGTAAGTTGAGTAACTGAAGGCACTGACTTAGGAAGAATGTTTTCCCCACCTCTTTCAGCTAAGGGAACAATGCAAATTGAGTAGAAATCACCGTGTATCTTTAGCACTTCCGTTGACCCAGAATAGTTCCTCATTTCATTGAATAAGTAATAAATTAATCAATTAAAGCATGTTGTGGAATTCTTGATTAATTAGAAAATGCCTTCAGTACATTTCATCTTTCAATGTCATCAATTTCACTTCAATTCATGACCATGTTTATTTTTAGAACATCTACTACATGAAAGGCTTCTCATTTTGTGTCAGTGAACATAAGAATAAATGAGACCCAGTCCTTGACCTCAAGGAGCTTACAGATAGCATTTTTGTTTTTCTTTCAAAAGGTGTAGTCAATTTTGAAAAAAACCTGAATTCTACTGTGAAAAAAAAAATTGCAGCTGTGATTATAGGGTAGAGTCTTTGGACTCATGAGTTTGCAACATGTTTATTTTGTGAGTTCATTGTTATTAAATAGAACATTTGATATTCATTTTGTGATGAGAATCTTCAGGGCATTACCTGCCCTTGGAAATCTCATTTTCAAATGTGGCCACCTGATTTCCAATGTCCAGATGGATCCTGACTATATGCCAAGTAATGTTTAGGGACCATGAAATTCAGTAGGGCTATTACTTCTGGCAATATTTTCAGGGGAAAAAAAAAAAAAACTTAACCAAAAATAGACCTCATCTCTTGCCTTTATCTGACATTCTGAGTCACCAGCGAAAAGTTTTAAGGGTCTGATCTGAATGCATGAGGATTCCAGATGAACCCTAGGTCCCTTCTTGCTTCACCTTTTGAGAATGAATGCCCCACGCTGGTCCATTGTTTAAGGTACTTTGCTTGCATGGAGCTGCGGGGTACTGCTCTCTCCTTGCTGCTTCTCCTCCATTTATGCTCCATATATCCGTGTTTGGTTTGGTGTGAACCGGCCACTCTGCTAGGCTGAACTTGCACTGTATTTCAAAAACATGCTAGCATTACAGTAATGTGATTAGAGTCTCAAATCTATCTCGGTGTATGTACAGACACTTTACATCTGAATACCTCTTCCCTGACACGCAAACACATACATATGCCGTTTCTCCTCCAAGTTAATCAAACTGAAAGGGTTGACTAGGAAGTAAATGCCACATTATGGAAGGAATGTCTGGCCCTTGGACCGCACCAAAAAGAAAGACTGCTCATTCACATGAAAAGTGGGATGAATCCCCAGAAAATTACATTTCAAGCAACGGTTCATCCATTACCATTGTTCGTCTTGAATCTTTGTTTCCTGTTTCTTTTGTATTTTTTCCTGGGTTATTTTCTCACTTGCAATGAAAATAAACAGAGAAACAACGAATGCAGATATAATGTAATATTTTTCTAATGTTTTCAATTAAGCAGCAGCTGCTGTTACCAAGCTGTCATCTCTGTTGCTATGGGGGTTTCGTGTGTGTGCCAGTCAGTGTGGGACTGGTTCCTTTGACATACTCATTCTATTGCGAGCTCTGTAGTACAGAATCTCTGTTAATATTGTTACCCTAATGGTGTTCTGAAAGGGCTGCCATCTTCTCTATTAAATCTACCTGTAGTTGGCAGTTCCAGACCTCATCATGTGAAACTACCCCCTGTGTCAGTTGAGACTTACAGGACAAGGGGAATCCAAGACTTAAGATTCTTGTAGGCATTTTGAGATCCACTGAGTCTGCCATGCTGCCTTGGTTTCCCTATTATTACCGAGAACAACATAGTTGGAAGGTCCCTACGGTAAAGGTAGCACACATTTTTCGGAGTACAATGTATGACAGCTCACACTCCGTGCTTGGAGGACTGCCCTGCAGGAATGAACCTCCCAGAGAACAGATATAATTCAAGAGTTAAATTTCATTGTTTCAGGACTTGGCACAAAATCTGGTATACTAGAAGTGTTGGAAAACATCTTTGCTGCATGAATTTATTGAATGAATTTTGTATTATAACTTTCAGCTTCTTTGAAATGATGAGTAAAGTATTTTTCTCCCTACCCTCAATATCTTGCCCCTTCATCTACATGTATACAATCCAAACCCTCAATATCTTGCCCCTTTATCTACATGTGTACAATCCAAAGTAGCAAGATGCTACATTTATGAAAGGATAGATTTTTTTTTCCCCCCTTTGGCCTGGGCTTTATTAACCCCCAAGTCCCACAGCCCATTTCAAAACTGACTCAAAGGTATCTCTTTCCCACTCCACAGTAAAGTGAGTGTCCCTGGGTTTTGAGGGTACAGATTTAATACCTGAGAGCTGGTCTGTTTTGTCTTTAGTTTGAATAAACTAACCAAGGTAAAGCTTCAAATAAAAGACTGGGAGATGGAACAGATAGTCCTTACGCACGTGTGCATGCTCAGTCACGCAGCTTCGCAACTCCGTGGACCGTAGCCCGCCAGGCTCCTCTGTCCATGGAATTTCCCAGCAAGAATACTGGAGTGGGTGGCTATGCCCTCCTCTAGCGGACCTTCCTGACCCAGGGATCAAACATGTCTCCTGCGTTGCAGGTGGATTCTTTACCACTGAACCCCAGGGGAATCCTGATAGACCTTATACTTGACATCTTTTCGTGGCTGGCTTGCCGTCTTATTGAGAACAGGAGTTATGCCTTATGCCTCTTTTTATGCCCCATGCTGTCTTGCATACAACAGAAGCTCAGTAAATGCACTCGTTGTGTGAGATTAGGGAAGAGACTGTGTTGGTACCTCCCACGCTATCCGAGTTTTCTCTGTGGCCATAGAAGCTAACATTGCTCCAGACTTCTCAGCCTTAACCCTGGCCATTGAAAAACGGCCTTTATGCTTTTTGCAAAGTTTTCTTTCTGTTTTGAAACACTTGAAGATCGAATATAATTTTATCCTTGAAACAAATCTCACATCTATGAGTGTTTCATGAACAAGTTGCTTTATTGATAGACTGGGGCGAGGACTTGGGTTTCCTGAATGTGCAGGAGGCTGTGAGTGACAAATCAGCCTTTGTTGTGATAAGGCACACTTCCGGAGCTGTTAGTGAAAAATAACCTGCAGCTTTTCCTGGATACAATTTTTTTTCAGCCACACTATTTTGTTATTTATTCCTAATATTTTTGCACCTTTCTTTAGTTAGCTCTATGTCATCTGTGTCTTCTATTTATGCCTGCAATGTATATAATCATTAAGAAAAGTGATTTGTTTAAGTATCTCTTTCTAACTATAGGTAAATAAATATAGGTATATAACTATATGGGCTTCCCAGCTGTCACTAGTGGTAAAAAATTCGCCTGCAAATGCAGGATACTTAAGAGACTGAGGTTCAGTCCCTGGGTTGAGAAGATCCCCTGGAGGAGGCCATGCAACCCACTCCAGTATTATTGTCAGGAGAATCCCATGAACAGAGGAGCCTGGTGGTCTACAGTCCATGGGGTTGCAAAGAGTCGGATACGATTGAAACAACTTAGCATGCACTTACCCATGGGTGCACATAACTATGTAACTATAGGTAAATGTTATTAGAGGGATAACTATAGGAGAACAAATATTATGAGTAAAATCCCTCTATTGTTACATTTTAATGTATAGAATCCTTTTTGAATTTAAATCTGCCCTATTCTGCTGCAAACTACTAGAGCGGATATGAAGAGAAGAGAAAGAGAATGAACTGTAACTTGAGATAAGCTGAACTTAGCTGGGTCCCAGGTCCACCACCTCTTAATCTGTGATAATGAGCTAGATCTCTTAGCTTTAAGTTTTCCCTTCTGTAAAGTGGGAATGATCCTATTGTTTCCTTACCTTGTGGAACTAGGAAAGCAGAAGAAAGAATCTTTGTAAACATTGTCTGTAGAATATAAAGCCTGATATAATGTCATATCTTATATCTTCTGTCTTCTTTCCTTCCAGTTGCATAGTGAGAAGTTAGGGGTGGTCCTAAAAAATTCCTATGACCAATGAAAGGCGAGCCAAAGCAGGGCACATGCAGAAGATTTAAAATCCAGTTAGTGATTCTTTACCCCTTTTAATCTGCGTGGCTTCTAGCAATATCCCAGATGGTGGTTATTCCTTCATCTCAGGACAAAGCTTCATCTCACAATAAGTGGTGACTTCCTGTAGTGCTAAGCTATAGGTTGTTAGATTGCTTTCAAATTCAGCTGGGAGACTGAGGTCATTGATTAGCAATGTCTGTCATGAGTGAGAAAAGTCGTCTAATACAAATTCCATTGTGTTCAAGAAGCAGGAGTCCACATCCTTCTTATTAAAAATGAGAACCTGGGACCCAAAGATCAGTGACTTGTTTAAGTTTACATAGCCAGACAAGGGTTAAGTTGGAATATTCGTGTTTGTTTATTATTTGGGCTGCCTGCTTCCATTAGAATATAGATGTTGTTTAGAAGATGTATATACAATGGGATATTGTTGTTGTTCAGTAGCTAAGTCAGGTCCAACTCTCTGCTGCAATCCCATAGACAGCAATATGCCAGGCTTCCCTGTCCTTCACTTTCCCCAGAGTTTGCTTCAACTCACGTCCATTGAGTTGGTGATGCCATTCTCATCCTGCCATCCTCTCCTCCTCGTGCCTTCCGTCCTTCCCAGCATTAGGGTCTTTTCCAATTAGTCGGCTCTTCACATCAAATGGCCAAAGTATTGGAGCTTCAGCTTCAGCCTCAATCTTCCCAATGAATATTCACGATTGATTTCCTTTAGGACTGACTGGTTTGATCTCCTTACTGTCCAAGGGACTCTCAAGAGTCTTCTCGAGCACCATAATTCAAAAGCATCAATTCTTCGGTGCTCAGCCTTTTTTATGCTCCAACTCTCACATCTGCACATGACTACTGGAAAAACCATAGCTTTGACTTATACAGACCTTTGTCAGCAAAGCGATGACTTTGCTTTTTAATACACTGTCTAGATTTATCAGAGCTTTCCTTCTAAGGCGTAAACGTCTTTTAATTTAATGGCTACAGTCACCATTTGCAGTGATTTTGGAGCCCAAGGAAAGAAAATCTCTCACTGCTTCCACTTTCCCCCTTCTATTTGCCATGAAGTGATGGGACAAGATGCCATGATCTTAGTATTTTACTTTTTAGTTTTAAGCCAGCTTTTTAATTTTCCTCTTTCACCCTCACCAAGAAGCTCTTTAGTTCCTCTACTTTCTGCCATTAGAGTGGTATCATCTGTGCATCTGAAGTTGCTGATATCTGTCCCAGCAATCTTGATTCCAGTAGAGTCATCCAGCCTGGGATTTCATGTGATGAATTCTGCATGTAAGTTAAATAAGCAGAGTGAAAATATAGTCTTGTACTTCTTTCTCAGTTTTGAACCAGTCAACTATTCCATGTCTGGTTCTAAATGCTGCTTCTTGACCTATATACAGGTTTCTCAGGAGACAGGTAAGGTGGTCTGGTATTCTCACCTCTTTAAGAATTTTCCACAGTTTGCTGTGATCCACACAGTCAAAAGCTTTAGCTTAGTTAATGAAGCAGAAGTAGATGTTTTTTTTCTGAAACTCCCTTGCCTTCTCCATGATCCAGTGAACGCTGGCAATTTGATCTCGTGTTCCTCTGCCTCTTTGAAACCCAGATTGTACATCTGGAATTTCTCAGTTCACGTACTGCTGAAGCCTAGATTGAAGAATTTTGAGCATAATCTTACTAGCATGCGAAATGAATGCAATTGTAAGGTAGTTTGAACATTCTTTAGCATTTCTCTTCTTTGGGATTGGAATGAAAACTGACTTTCCCAGTCCTGTGGCCACTGTTGAGTTTTGCAAATTTGCTGGCCTATTAAGTGCAACACTTTAATAACATCGCATTTTAGGATTTTAAATAGCTTTGGTGAAATTCCATCACCTCCACTAGCTTTGTTCATAGCAACACTTCCTAAGGCCTACTTGACTTCACACTCCAGCGTGTCTAGGTTCTAGGTGAATGACCATGTGGTTTTCTGGGTCATTAAGACCTTTCTTGTACAGTTCTTCTGTGTATTCTTGCCATCACTTCCTAATCTCTTCTGCTTCTATTAGGTCCTTACTGTTTCTGTCCTTTATTGTAGTTATCCTTGCATGAAATGTCCTCTTCGTATCTCCAATTTTCTTGAAGAGATCTCTAGTCTTTCCCATTCTATTGTTTTCCTCTGCTTCTTTGCGTTGTTCATTTAAGAAGCCTTCTTATTTCTCCTTCCTCTTCTCTGGCTCTCTGCATTCAGCTGAGTATACCTTTCTCTTTCTCTCTTGCCTTTCGCTTTTCTTCTTTCCTCAGCTATTTGTAAAGCCTCCTCAGACAACCACTTTGTCTTCTTGCATTTCTTTTACTTAAAGATAGTTTTGATCACTGCCTCTTATACAATGTTTTGAACCTGTGTCCATAGTTCTTCAAGAACTCTGTCTACAAAATCGAACACCTTTAATCTATTCATCACCTCCACTGTATAATCATAAGTGATTTGACTTAGGTCATAGCTGAATGACCTAGTGGTTTTTGCTACTTTCTTCAAGATCATCCTAAATTTTACAACAACAAGCTCTTGATCTGAGCCACATTCAGCTCCAGGTCTTGTTTTTACTGACTGCATAGAGCTCTTACCTCTTTGGCTACAAAGAAGTTAATCCATTTGATTAAGCTGGATTAAAAAAAACACATAGCTTTGATTATATGGACCTTTGTCAGCAAAGTAATGCACACTTCTGCTGCTGTACCAGATTCAGGAGAATACTCATAATTGGCTAATTAGATGATTCTCTCTTCTGACCATTCTCGTTGCCTGTCTCAGAGAACACTGGAAATGTGAAACAACTGACTCAATGTATCATTAAGTATTTTTCGTATACATTTTTTATAAGCTAAGACTTAAAAAATTGAAACAATACTATTATAAAACTTTGGGGAACCAATAATCTCTTACTATAATCAAACATCTTTCAGTATCCACATGTCCTTAATGATATCATAATTTTTAGATTGGCTGGTTCAAGCAGGATTCTTCCCAAAGATGTAGAGCTATGGATGTTCTCTCTTCTTTTCTTAAAATTGTGGTAAGTATACTGAATATGAAATCTACCCTCTTAACAAGTTGTAAGTGTATAAGACAATATTATTAACTATAGGCACATGTTATGCAACAGATATTCTAGAACTTACCCATCTTACATAATTATGCAACCAGCATGGATGGACCTTGAGGACATTTGGCTAAGTGACACCAGCCAGTCATAGAAGAACAAAGCCTGTGTGGTTCCACCTATACAAGGCACAGAACATAGTCAAATATATAGAAGCAGAACAGAACGGTGGTTGGTAGTGGCTGGGTGGAAGAAGAAATGAGAAATTGTATGATCTACTTTAGAGGTTTCTGTCCATGTATTTTTGCCTTGCAATTCATTTTTGATGAACCTGGTATTTTTTTTTCCTAGAAGGTTTCCCACGTTCTGAACTTTGTTATTTTCATCCTTTTTTTTTCCTCATATCTGTAGTTTCTGTCTATAGGTTTTTGGATCAGAGTATGATTAGATTCTGATTCAATTACTCAGCAAAAAATATTTCATAGGTAGTAACATGTATTTTCCATCAAGAAACACATACTATCTAGGTTGTGTGTGTGTGTGTGTGTGTGTGTGTGTGTGTGTGTGTGTGTGTGATTTTTTGGGTTTACCTATTATTTTAAAACTCCCTGTCAGCTCTCACCTAGGGATAAAATGATCCTTCTGAAGAGTAAGAGCCTCTAAGATCTCATAGCTAATAACCAGGCAGACTTTTCCAACCAAGTAAGTGTTTGTGCCCAGCTGAGTGATTTCTTGTAAAATTAGTTATGAAACTTCCCAGTAATCGAAAAGAGTAATCATGTCAACATACAAACCATGTTGATTCACTCACTATACTCTTTTGCTAACGGCTAAGGATTATAGATTAAAAATAAGTAACAACGATAATGTAGAAAGTTATTTATTGAGTGCTCATTACATTATATTCCAGTGATTGTTCTAAGCTCTTTAGTAAATCTACATTTACTTACTTTTTAAGTCTGATAAAGTTTTATAGCCAGGGTTTCTTCTCCTACTACTAAAGATTATAGAGTAACTACTATCAACCAGGCACGGGTCTAAGAACTGGATACATAAAGGTTAGATCACTCATTCAAGGTCACAGACAGGATTTAAATTCTAGGAGATTCCTTCTGTCTGGCGGCAGTAATCAGGTGAGTCAGGCTGGGCGCTTACAAGTCCACCCAGGAGCTATGGAAGAAGGAAGCGCCCTGACGCAGCAGGGCACTTTTTGCTCGCGGTGCGGGGCTGGGTTCTCTACTCACACGTGTCTGTCAGGGTCCCCTGAGCTCTTCACTTGCACAGGGGCCCCAGAACCACCCTGGCGACAAGGCACGCAGGCTGGCACACAAGGCCAAGAAAGGTTACGGCTTATTTTGGATTCACGCACGCTGTGATAGCTGCAAACCCTAGTTCCTAAGGGGACCCCCTGTGGAACCTGTCCCCCATCATGACGACCCACTCAAGTTTGGGCGGAAGAACTCAGTCTGTTGTGGAGGAGCAAGCTGGGTGACTGTGGGGCCCTGGGTGTCCTGCTTTCTTACTGCATTGGTAAAGATTCTACCATACCAATTCTTTGAGGTTATTCTCATTGATCCCTCCCATGAAGCTATTAGAAGAAACCGTGACAGCCAGTGGATTACCAAGCCAGTCCACAAGCACAAGAGATGCTAGGTTAACATCTGCAGGCAGAAGGAGCCACAGCTTTGAAAAGGGCCACGAGTTTCACCTCTCTATTGTCCGTTATTGCTTTGCAGCTTGGAGAAGGTACAGGATGCTCCAGCTCCACCATTACCACTGATACTGTGTAGGTAATGTTGGTAAAATTCTTACATAATAAGTAATTTAGGATGTTCCTGTCTACTTAAAAGTGTTTTTTAAAATATGTTCATAAAAACTAATCTGCAGACTCATTGAATGCATTGTCAAATTACGAAAGCTAAAGTGCAATAATGTTTGAATCTTTATTGTTGGTGATGGTATATCTTCTTCAAATAAGGGAAATGACTTTGCTTTTGTTTGGAAATTGGTATGTCTGTGTTTAAAGTGCTATTTGGTACAATAGGTATAAAATAAACTCTACAAAAGGGGAGTGCAGAAACTAGCTACTAGATTTGTTGGTGTATGCAATGAAACCTACAGCTTTATTGGGTGATGCAATGCTCTGCAGTTTCATGGAGTTTGGCAAGAACAAGATTTTTAAACGGAATTTTCCTTGGAACTATGAAGGATGTCCTGATCCTTTATCATGATCATATACAGAAAAATAATGAAAGTTGACTAAGGCCCACATTTGAGATTTAATTTAATGTTCCATTTATGTAACCACTGCTTCTGAAAGGTGAAAAGTAAAGGCATACCACCATTCCTGGGTTGGGAAGATCCCCTGGAGAAGGGATAGGTTACCCACTCTAGGATTCTTGGGCTTCCCTTGTGGTTCAGCTGGTAAAGAATCCACCTGCAATACAGGAGACCTGGGTTTGATCCCTGGATTGGGAAGGTCCCCTGGAAAAGGGAAAGGCTACCCACTCCAGTATTCTGGCCTGGAGAATTTCATGGACTGTATAGTCCCTGGAGTCATAAAGAGTTGGACATGACTGAGTGACTTTCACTTTCACCATTTTAAAGAGAATTGAATAAACGTGTTACAGGTCAGTTCTCTTCCAAATGAAACAGCTCCGGGTTAACCTAAATTAAACTGCCTCGGCCTCCATGGTACCACTGAAGTTTAAATAAAAGGTGGAGTTTGGGGTTTAATCCCATCACTCTGGGATCTGTAGAATATGGAACTTCATGCAAATAGTCATTGTATTTATACTGGTGTACATTGAAACTGATGGAAATTGAACATTAGGTAAATGAGAAGGGAATTAGTAGCCTATGGTTTTTCCTGTGGTCATGTATGGATGTGAGAGTTGGACTGTGAAGAAGGCTGAATGCTGAAGAATTGATGCTTTTGGACTGTGGTGTTGGAGAAGATTCTTGAAAGTCCCTTGGACTGCAAGGAGATCTAACCAGTCCATTCTAAAGGAGATCAGTCCTGGGTATTCTTTGGAAGGAATGGTGCTAAAGCTGAAACTCCAATACTTTGGCCACCTCATGTGAAGAGTTGACTTACTGGAAAAGACTCTGATGCTGGGAGGGATTGGGGGCAGGAGGAGAAAGGGATGACAGAGGATGAGATGGCTGGATGGCATCACCAACTCAATGGAGATGAGTTTGTGTAAACTCCAGGAGTTGGTGATGGACAGGGAGGCCTGGTGTGCTGCGATTCATGGGGTCGCAGAGTCGGACACGACTGAATAACTGAACTGAACTGAACTGAAGGTTTGTAAACTAATCATGCTAGGATAGGGAAATTACTGTTCACCAGACACCAGTGTGAGAGGATAGGGAAAGCCTGGGTTCCAAATTTGTGACTAGTTTATCTTTAGTAGTAGTTTCTGACCATTATGAACTCTATAAGCTTGGCAGGGGGCGAGGAGGGAATAAGGTTAATTTTATTGAAAGTAACATTGATAGGTCTAATCAGTGTTGTCTTGGGTCAAGCCATTTTATCCATTCCCATATGGCTACTGAGAAAAGTCATGTAGCTGGTGTCAATACAAGTATAATTAGTTTCCAGAAAAAAAAATTCTAGGGGGTTTATTAAATAGCCTAAAGTAAATCCATACAGTAAAATACTGTGTAGTCATAGAAACAAGAAAGGGGAAATTAGCGTCATATACTTTTGTGGTTGATTCTCAGCATGTATGGTTAAGGAAAAAAAGCAAGTTGGTGGAAAGTGTTTATAGCACTTAGATATCATAGTAACTAAGGAAGATGAATGCAGAGTTCCAGACAATAGCAAGAGATAAAAAATCCTTCTTCAGTGATCAATGCAAATAAATAGAGGAAAAGAACAAATGGGAAAGACTAGAGATCTCTTCAAGAAAATTAAAGATACCAAGGGAACATTTCATGCAAAGATGGGCTCAATAAAGGACAGAAATGGTATGAACTTCACATAAGTAGAAGATATTAAGAAGAAGTGGCAAGAATACACAGAAGAACTGTCCAAAAAAGATCTTCATGACCCAGATAATCACAATGATGTGATCACTCATCTAGAGCCAGACATCCTGGAATGTGAAGTTAAGCGGGCCTTAGAAATCATCACTATGAGCAAAGCTAGTGGAGGTGATGGAATTCCAGTAGAGCTCTTTCAAATCCTGAAAGATGATGCTGTGAAATTGCTGCACTCAATATGCCAGCCAATTTGGAAAATTCAGCAGTGGCCACAAGACTGGAAAAGGTCTGTTTTCATTCCAATTCCAAAGAGAGGCAATGCCAAAGAATGCTCAAACTACCGCACAATTGCACTCATCTCACATGCTAGTAAAGTAATGCTCAAAATTCTCCAAGCCAGGCTTCAGCAACCATCAACTTCTAGATGTTCAAGCTGGTTTTAGAAAAGGCAGAGGAACCAGACATCAAATTGCCAACATCTGTTAGATTATAGAAAAAGCAAGAGAGTTCCAGAAAAACATCTATTTCTGCTTTATTGACTATGCCAAAGCCTTTGACTGTGTGGGTCACAATAAACTGGAAAATTCTGAGAGAGATGGGAATACCAGACCACCTGACGTGCCTCTTGAGAAATCTGTATGCAGGTCAGGAAGCAACAGTTAGAACTGGACATGGAACAACAGACTGGTTCCAAATAGGAAAAGGAGTATGTCAAGGCTGTATATTGTCACTCTGCTTATTTAACTTCTATGCAGAGTACATCTTGAGAAACGCTGGACTGGAAGAAACATAAGCTGGAATCAAGATTGCCGGGAGAAATATCAATCACCTCAGATATGCAGATGACACCACCCTTATGGCAGAAAGTGAAGAGGAGCTAAAAAGCCTCTTCATAAAAGTGAAAGTGGAGAGTGAAAAAGCTGGCTTAAAGCTCAACATTCAGAAAACGAAGATCATGGCATCCGGTCCCATCACTTTATGAGAAATAGATGGGGAAACAGTGGAAACAGTGTCAGACTTTATTTTTTTGGGCTTCAAAATCACTGCAGATGGTGATTGTAGCCATGAAATTAAAAGACGCTTACTCCTTGGAAGAAAAGTTATGACCAACTTAGATAGCATATTCAAAAGCAGAGACATTACTTTGCTGACTAAGGTCAGTCTAGTTAAGGCTATGGGTTTTCCAGTGGTCATGCATGGATGTGAGAGTTGGACTGTGAGGAAGGCTGAGCACCGAAGAATTGATGCTTTTCAACTGTGGTGTTGGAGAAGACTCTTGAGAGTCCCTTGGGCTGCAAGGAGATCCAACCAGTCCATTCTGAAGGAGATCAGCCTTGGGATTTCTTTTGAAGGAATGATGCTTAAGCTGAAGCTCCAGTCCTTTGGCCACCTCATGCAAAGAGTTGACTTACTGGAAAAGAGTCTGATGCTGGGAGGGATTGGGGGCAGGAGGAGAAGTGGATGACAGAGGATGAGATGTCTGGATGGCATCACTGACTCAATGGACGTGACACTGAGTGAACTCTGGGAGTTGGTGATGGACAGGGAGGTCTGGCGTGCTGCGATTCATGGGGTCACAAAGAGTGGACACGACTGAGCGACTGAACTGAACTGAAGGAAGATGAATATGAATATACTATATTTACATGTATGTATAATATATGTATATATGGTTAGATTGAAACCAAAACCGAAAAATTATATATTAGAGTTAGAGGAGGGATGGAGCAAGGTGAGGGGATAGGAGAGGTGGTTGGGCTTCTTGATTCTAGTTCTCATTTTGTAGACTTGTAGGAGAGAATCATCTCGAGAGACATTATCAAGGAACAGAAAGAAAGGGAAAAATCTATGAGAAATAGAGATAATTACATAAAGATGGCTTTAATATAATTAATTATTGTAATATTAAATACTACAAACATTAATTATAAATTGTATTACATTAATTGTATTCATATAAACACACTCTATATACATTATTTTGTGTTAATTTAATATTCTTAGAGAGTCATGGAAAATGATACATCCATAAGTACAGCCATCCAAAAGTCTGAGAAATTTTAAAATACTTAAAATTTTAAGTAAATAAGTAAATGGCAAAAGGGCACAACTGAGAAATGAGTTGAACTCAAAGTTCATTCTGAAACATTTCTGTTAGAACACAGTGCATAAGTATAGAGAGACATAAGATAAATATAGAAGAAAATGTAAGAAATCTTTGGACATTGTCACTTCTTTAACATGGACTTCAAAAGGTGCAGGTAAAAACTACTGGATGGAGGGAGGAAGTCCTTGAAGCAGCAGTGAGAGGCTATTCCCCACAATGAAGAAAAGGCAGAGTTGTCCAAGGAAGGGTCTCACTCATTTCTAAAGGAAAACAAGAGGCGGTGATCTACATGTTCATATCTATCTTCCATCTATCTGTCCTCTTGACACAACAGATAACACAAGACCGTTTACACTCACGTTTTAGCTGGTTTGGTGGTGCTTCACCAGGACACACACCATATAACCTGCCATCTAGCAGAAGCTCAGTCAATGGCTACTGCAGGGAAAGTGCATAAAGCCAGAAGGCTGAAGCTCTGGAGACAATCCCTATTGATTCACAGCTTGCTGTGGGACAGACAGCCTCCGCCCGGTCAGAGACCATCACAGTGCGAGGGAAGATGCTACACAGGGGGTCAGGAAGCATGGCTGTTGGGTTTGCTCTTTCTGTTAAATAGCTGTGTGACTTTGGGCAAATTTCTAACCCTTGCTAAGCTCCCATATTCTTTCCTATTAATACAAAGATAGGAGTTGAATTTGACAATCTCTGAAGCCCTGTCTGGCTTTACCCGTCCATGTCCAGTGAAGCTCAACCACTCCTCCAGCTGTTTTTCTTATGTAAAACAGCTTTGATATGACTCCCATCATACTTTCTTTCAATTTCAGGGGATTCTCTGCTTTCTTTCTTTACTAGATAATCCATCTTATTCAAGGCTGACTCTTAGATAAGTGTCAAGCATTTCCTCGAGACTCTGTGTTGACAAGAAGTCTTGACCTCATGTAACTTGAGAATTTCTCCAATGGAAGGTTTCTGTTTTTTAAAAAGTGCAGCTATTGGTGTGTGATGCTTTTCCAATGCTCAGGAAACTACGTTCCACTGTGTCCCGTGCACTAAACTATGCCTTAGGGACCCCCTCACCCTTTGGCTATCTTTCCATCTATTTGTGGTTCTAGGGGTAGCAGTGTAATGGTGTGTTGCCTTCTAGAGCCATACTTCACGTTGATATGATAACACAGCAATAGAGAAACTGATTGAGAGATTGCTTACTGAGCAACTTCTATGTGCCAGACACTTTCATAATGAAAGTCCTTGGCAGCTTGGGGAGGAAGGTTTTATTTCTTCTTTAGAGGTGCTGAAATTAAAGGTCAGAAGAGGAGGCATTTGGCCAACCAGAATCTCTGCTCCCGTCCTCCCTCTTCAGAGCTACAAAGTTGCAGTGTGATAATTCCCGGGAGGGGAGCCCTCCTCCCCACTTTCTTAATCTTAGGGAACAGGAAGGCTCTAGACTTAACAACTTTCTCTTGTGCTGTTTCTTACCATGGACTGTAGCACATTTCTGATATCTCTTAAAACGTTCCTTTGAAAAATATCAAGATGGCATTTCATGTAACAAGATAAGAATTGCTTTTTTTCCCAACAAAATCTGCCTAACAATTTCTTTCTAACCTGGAAGCTTAGAGGCAAGACCAGAAGGGTTCCTTGTAAGAAAATCTTGTACACGATCTGTGCTCTTATCTGTAGTGTTGTGTTTTCTGAGTGATGGATTGATTTGGGAAGCCCATCCCCCTTCCGTTATTTTAGGAGCTATTGAAATGATGTGCTTCAGTTTCTGCTTTAAGTTTTTTTAAGGGTAGCCCATGTTTCTTTAACATGATGGATTCTTAGTGCTTTCTTGTTTTTAAACTGGATGTTGCCTCTTGACACTGTGATGAGTGATACCATTTTGTGGCTGATTAATGTGTCCTGGGCATTTAATAAAGGCCAGAAGCAGGTTAGAGATGGTGCTCAGCACCCTCTAAGAAGATCCTCTTAAATTTTTGTTGATGTTGGTGAAACAGAAGTGGAGACAGGTCAGGTTAAATTTCTTGATCACAGAAGGACATTAAAAGAGGTTTTCTAACTTACCTCACCTTTAATAAAATGAAGTCATCTTATATATTAATGTATTAATATCACAGCTGGACTTAAACTCATGGAGACCAAGCTTTACTTAATGGTTAAATCAAATTGAATCTCAGATTTTATGAGTGATAAAATGACAATAAAACGGGTCTGGTCAGTAAAGATAATAACTTGCTTCAGTACTTTGGATGTAAGTGTTTAAGGTTTCCATGATAAAACTGTAATTTTATACCCCAAAGTGTGTTAATAACATTAAGTGAGGTAATAGGCAAAGTGCACTGACAATGCAATACCCGCAGGACCACAGTAATAGAAATAATTTATAATGTATCAGCAATAAAATCTTTAATGTTATCTCAATTCAGACCAGGCACCATATCTGAGGTTTCAGATTACACATGCCCCTTCCCTCCCCCTGCCGTGGACACAAGTGTTAACCTAAAATAATTAAGAAAATGGTTTTCAGAGTGCAGAAATCTTTCACAATTATGGGTAAAATGACCATCTTATTAACTATTTCCACCCCACACTGTCTATGTTTGATTGATAGAGCTTGATTCCAAAGTTAGTAAGTAAGCATTTCTAAAAATAATCCTCTGAAGCTTTGTAATATATTTATTTCAAACTAAACCCGTTTCTAACTTTTAACTCACATAAAGGAATATATTTTGAGGACAGAGCTGGCTCTTTGTATGACCATAAAATTATTTTATTTTGTAAAATGCTGGCTCAACAGCTTTACGGTTCAGAAACTAGTTCCACAAATTGTGCCTTTCTGGAGTCATCTAAAAAAATGTTTTCCTAATGATCAAAAATTAAACAATTTTATTGGGTGACTTTACTCACTGTAACTTAGAGGAGTATAACAACTTGCTCCAGCGTTTGCAGGAAAGCCGTGACTAAAAAGCTAATCCATTAAGCACAGACCATTTTATAGGACACTGGCTTCTTGTATGGCTTAAAAGCACATTTGCAAATAGACGGGAAATCTTGAGCTTCAGTTTCTATAGTTTCACTCCATGTTTTTTGACTCTGCGCCAAATATTCATCTCATAAAATCTATGAGAGAAGCTGCAGAAATTTCATGCTTAAGTATTCAAACTAACTGTAATAATGATAACAATAATCAGAATAGCCTATATTTACTGAGTTTACTATGAGCTGATTTCAAATGACATTAGAAGCTCATTGACTTCATAAAAACACTATCATTATCCCAATCATGTATGAGAGGAAACTCATAAGGAGAAATGTACATTACTCCACCAAGTCCTTGGGCAGGAGGTGGCGGAGCCATGACTGGAATAAGACAGCCGCACTGTTGAGGTCATGTCCTTGGACCACACTCTACACTGCCTGGCCATTTTAAAATTCTTTGGGTAAATGATTTTAAAGATAAGGCCATCATTTCTAAAGGTAACGGAAATAGCTTTCATAGGTGGCACTCAGCAGGAAATACATAATAGTTTGAATATTAGTTTGCCTATTGATTATCTAGGAGGAGCAGAATGCATAAGGAGCGTGTATGGGGGAAGATCTCTAGAGCCAGATTCTATCAGCCTTACTGACTCTATGTCTCTATAAAGTTCTTTTAACTTTCAAGGTGCCTTGACCTTCAGGTACAACCCCAAAGCTGGGGCTGGTGGTCTACGGGAGGGACAGCTGAAACACAAAGTCAATTGCGTAGTTGGTTCAGCAATACATTCGCTTCTTAGCAATCTTCAGTTCAGTTCAGTATAGTCGCTCAGTCGTGTCTGACTCTTTGGGACCCCATGAATCACAGCATGCCAGGCCTCCCTGTCCATCACCATCTCCCGGAGTTCACTCTGACTCACGTCCATCGAGTCAGTGATGCCATCCAGCCATCTCATCCTCTGTCGTCCCCTTCTCCTCCTGCCCCCAATCCCTCCCAGCATCAGAGTCTTTTCCAATGAGTCAACTCTTCACATGAGGTGGCCAAAGTACTGGAGTTTCAGCTTTAGCATTATTCCTTCCAAAGAAATCCCAGGGCTGATCTCCTTCAGAATGGACTGGTTGGATCTCCTTGCAGTCCAAGGGACTTTCAAGAGTCTTCTCCAACACCACAGTTCAAAAGCATCAATTCTTCTGCCCTCAGCTTTCTTCACAGTCCAACTTTCACATCCATACCACTTTCAGGACCACTGAAAAAACCACAGCCTTGATGAGAGGACCGTTGTTGGCAAAGTAATGTCTCTGCTTTTGAATATGCTATCCAGGTTGGTCATAACTTTCCTTCCAAGGAGTAAGCGTCTTTTAATTTCATGGCTACAGTCACCATCTGCAGTGGTTTTGGAGCCCCCAAAAATAAAGTCTGACACTGTTTCCACTGTTTCCCCATCTATTAGCAATCTTACTCAGATCTTTTTGGTCTGCCCCACTTTCACCCACTATGAACCTCGGTTTCAAAAGAGAAAGATCCCACTTATGTATCCCAAATACTGAGTTTCGGTCCAGAGGGCTTTTCTGGAACTTTGTTTATGTTAATATAAGACTGCAGCTCTACACTCAAATAGCAGTTTCTCTCCTCCAGAGAAATGGAACTTCCTCCTGGGTCCAAGGTCAAGAACTTGCTGCCTGTGGCCAAATGTCTCTAATTACTGCTTTTGGACTCCTTGCATAAATGTTTTTCCTATTGTCTGAGGATGTGGCGATGATAGTCTATTAACTTCTTTTTCTGATCTGACACTTCTCCTGGTACTATATCCTGCTGCCCTGGATGGTTTTTTCTCTTTAGTTTCCTGGATCTTTTTCTGGAAGATGGAGGGAAAGAGCAAGGTTTTTGACTCCAGTTCCTATAGAGAGGATGGGCTGAGAGGAGTGCTTGGGAACCTTGGTCAGATGCATGAGCTCAAACCTGAATCTGCCACTTACTTGCTGAGGGACCTGAGGAAATGCTGAATCTGAGTTACTTCTTCCTTAAAACAGGGTTGATCATTCTTATCTCTGTGGCCTGCTTTGAGGTTGATGTGTTTGGTGATTGGCACTTGGTGGGTATCCCCACCCTGGTGCTTCTCATCCTTAACCTCCATGTTTCTCATGTCTGAAGCCGCCCACTGGCAGTGAACTCCCAGGCAGTGTTGCAGATTGAAACCTCTCCACCAAAGAGATGAATGATTCTGAGCTAACTGCAGCCCAGCCCTGGGATTTGGAATCTGGAAGCATAGGATGTGGAAGTTCATGCCATACAGCTTGTTCATAAGACTCATCTGAATGCAATGGTCAACACAGAAAGCCAAAAGGAAAGAAACAAATCATTCATATATATTTTCTCTTTTCAGAATTCTGCAACCTGTACGGAAGCTCCAAGTGTTGGTTGGTAAAAACCCCATGCTGACTATGCAGTGGCCACTTCCCAGTGATTCAGGAGTTAAGGAGACACGTGAGCAAGTTTAGAGAGGATGTTGTGTGGTTGCAAAATAGAACATCTCCCGCCACGTGTCAGTTGGATCCGGTTGCTGTCAGTCTTGGTGTCCTTTATCTTGCCTGTAAGTGTACTTATTGAGAAAAGCTCACCTGTCAGGCTGGGAGCACTTTCCCTAGCCTCTGAACCATCAGAACTGGAGCAAAAAGTTTATCATCAAACTCAGCATCACCCATTTTTGGGTTCCAGAAACAGACTTGTTAGAGTGGGGCCAAGGCTGAGCTGAAGCCTCCAAGCTGCAGCTTAACCCTGTTCTGTCCTGGAGGCCACATGCCAACTCTGCTTTGGGTTCAGTTCTTGAACTTATAGGGCATATGAATTATTTTTTAAATGTTTGTGCGTTTCTAGTGTACAGCAGAGTGATTCAGTTATACATACATATATATTCTTTTTCACATTCTTTCCTATAATGGTTTATTAAAGGACAGTGAATATAATTCCCTGGTGGCAAAAGTGGGAAAGAACCTGCCTCCCAATGCAGGAGACATAAAAGACTCAGGTTTGATCCCTGGGTAAGGAAGATCCCCTGGAGGAAAGCATGACAACCCACTCCAGTATTCTTGCCTGGAGAATTCCAAGGACAGAGGAGCCTGATGGGCTACAGTCCATGGGGTCACAAAGAGTCAGATATGACTGAAGCAACAGCACACACATATTTAGAGCACTTCTCAGGTGGCACTAGTGGTAAAGAACACACGTGCCAATGCAGGAGACGCAGGAGACATGGGTTCAGTTCCTGGGTGGGGAAGATCCCCTGGAGAAGGGCACGGCAACCTACTCCAGTATTCTTGCCTGGAGGAGCCTGGCAGGCTGTAGTCCATGGGACCGCAAAGAGTCAGACATGACTGAAGCAACTTAGTACCCACGCAGGTATTTAGAAACAAAATCTCTCTGACATCTTATAAACACAATTTGCGTTCGATTCTGAAGGTGCATGTACCATCCTCACTGCTGCATGGATGTCTCTGCTGACAGATAACACAGTGCTTGATCTGTCTCTTCAGGTGGCTCAGGCTAGCTAAGAAAAAAAATGATAATCTTATCTCTTCGGAGCCTTGAAAGGTAAAAATAGCCTGAATGTTTATTGCACCAAGCTTTTAGACCCAGGTGTATCAGAGGAGTGGGGAAAGTGGATTGTCACTTTCCCTGCTGGATAGGATGGCTTCAAAGGAAACAGACGTGTAGATTAAAGGGAATGTGGCTGCACTCAGCCTTCTCCAAGAAGGCTTAAAGCCCCCTCGCCTAGGACCTTATCAGGCTGGAAGGGGGATGCAGAAGATAAACTTTAAAAATAAATGCCAAAAAAAAGGAAAAAAAAAATCTCGATGATCGTCTCTGCCTCCTCCACCTTGTCTGGTCAGCAGTGTGTTAAGTGCATTGAAACTAGATCTCGGAGAGACAGTCACAACCTGGTTATCAGTGGCAGTAAATGGAAGATAATAGCCCCACTAGAGAGTTATGAAGTGGCTTGTCTTTGAGCTGCCAAAGTGTTTAGTCTCTCTTTTATTATATTCACAGCAGTAATCCGATATGTCCTGACTTCTGTCATCTGTATGTAATGCTTATCAACTCTCTGTCAGTGACTCACCCCCTTGTCAGAGACAGTTATTCCTCAAAGCGCCGAGGTTATGACTGAAGCGATATTGTGACGGGAAAGAAAATGCAAAAGGTGCAGCCCATCGCAGCAAGCAATCTGGGAGCTGACGTCAAAGTAAAGGAAAACGCGGGCGATGGACGGCGGACAGACGGCGACGTTCTGTTCCCTGCGCCGGGGGCGCGGCCGCGTGGCCGAGGTCAGACGGGCAGATGGCCTCCTTCCCGAAGATGCTGACCCGCTCAGGATGGCAGGACGTGGGGCCTCTGCCCTCACAGCTGTGTCGCCGTTTCCTTGCCACATCTCCACTGACAGGGCACGTTGTTACAAGGTCTGGTTGGTGAAGAGAGTGGAGGGGAAGCAGGCTGGCGCAGAAACTCTGTTTCATAACAGAGACGGGAGCCCACGGCTCCCTGCACCACCCTTCCTGTCTTAAGATCTTCACTGACACCTGGGACTTGTTTTAAGCAAGGCTCATCCCCATATCACCCGCGAGAAGGGAGCAGGAGTGTGGTGGCAACAGCTGGGGTTTGAGAAGGTGCAGTCGGGTGGCAGCGTGATCAAGAGAACTGGGGTTTGAAATATTAAAGAATTAAAAGTTTGGCAGTCAGAACTCATTTTGATTGTTGTTTCTGATCTTGACAAGCTATCTAATGCCTCTGGCCTAAGTTCTATAAAAGGATAAAATAGTTACCAATAATACCTGTTTCGGGCTTCCCTGGTGGCACGGCAGTAAAGAATCCACCTGCCAATGCTGGAGACGCAGGAGGCACACGTTTGATCCCTGGGTGAGGACTATCCCCTGGAGTAGGAAATGGCAACTCACTCCAGTATTCTTACCTGGAAAATCCCGTGGACAGGGAAGCCTGGTGACCCACAGTCCGTGCGGTCACAAAGAGTTGAATGTAACTTAGCAACTCAGCAGTAGCTGTCGTATGGCTGGAGAATCCAGAGATGATGGCTATAAAGTGCCTGAGTAAAGGCACTATAGATATGATATGATAGTGTGTGACTGGAAATAGGAAACTGTGTATGTTCTTAGAGTCTCATGTGTTCAGCCCCTGGCATAGGCAGAACACTAAGATGTGGGTGTGGGACTAACGGCTTGACTTTGCTGCTGTGAAAAAGTGAATAATTCCCGTGAATGCAGGGCAGGCATACCAGTGCGGTTCTTGCTAATTTTATGACTAGAGCACTCTGAGTTAGGAGATTTGATTGGGACCAAGAGAGCAACAGTGATTTCTTTTTCGTATCAGGATTATCATGTATGCCCAGCCATTGCTTGTATTTTATTTATACTTCCTGGGCATTGCCTAACTTTTTATGCCATGCGATTGCGTGACTGTTGCAGAATTCACAAACCCAGTGTTTGGCAACTTCATGGATAAGGATGAGGCTCAAAATACTTACAACCAGTGATGCTTCGTCCTATGGTGAGTGGTTACTGGCTTTATGGGTTGAATCCTGTCTTCTAAGCCTCCTGCTACAAAGAATATAATCTGATTTTGGTGTTGACCATCAGGTGATGTCCATGTGTAGAGTCTTCTCTTGTGTTGTTGGAAGAGGGTGTTTGCTATGACCAGTGCATTTTCTTGGCAAAACTTTATTAGTCTTTGCCCTGCTTCATTCCACATTCCAAGGCCAAATTTGCCTGTTACTCCAGGTGTTTCTTGACTTCCTACTCTTGCATTCCAGTCCCCTATAATGAAAACGACATCCTTTTTGGGTGTTAGTTCTAAAGGTCTTGTAGGTCTTCATAAGACCGTTCAACTTCAGTTTCTTCAGCATTACTGGTTGGGGCGTAGACTTGGATAACTGTGATATTGAATGGTTTGCCTTGGAGATGAACAGAGATCATTCTGTCGTTTTTGAGACTGCATCCAAGTACTGCATTTTGGACTCTTTTGTTGACCATGATGGCTACTCCATTTCTTCGAAGGGATTCCTGCCCGCAGCAGTAGATATAATGATCATCTGAGTTAAATTCACCCATTCCAGTCCATTTTAGTTCACTGATTCCTAGAATGTCGATGTTCACCCTTGCCATCTCTTGTTTGACCGCTTCCAATTTGCCTTGATTCATGGACCTGACATTCCAGGTTCCTATGCAACATTGCTCTTTACAGCGTTGGATCTTGCTTCTATCACCAGTCACATCCACAAGTGGGTATTGTTTTTGCTTTGGCTTCATCCCTTCATTCTTTCTGGAGTTATTTCTCCACTGATCTCCAGTAGCATATTGGGCACCTAATGACCTGGGAGTTCCTGTTTCAGTATCCTACCGTTTTGCCTTTTCATACTGTTCATGGGTTTCTCAAGGCAAGAATGCGGAAGTGGCTTGCCATTCCCTTCTCCAGTGGACCACATTCTGTCAGACCTCTCCACCATGACCCGCCCGTCTTGGGTTGCCCTGCCGGCAAAGCTTGGTTTCATTGAGTTAGATAAGGCTGTGGTCCTAGTGTGATTAGATGACTAGTTTTCTGTGAGTATGGTTTCAGTGTGTCTGGCCTCTGATGCCCTCTTGCAACACCTACCATCTTACTAGGGTTTCTCTTACCTTGGGCGTGGGGTATCTCTTCACGGCTGCTCCAGCAAAGCACAGCTGCTGCTCCTTACCTTGGATGAGGGGTATCTCCTTACTGCCGCCATTCCTGATCTTCAATGTGGAAGAGCTCCTCTAGGCCCTCCTGTGCCTGCGCAGCCACCGCTCCTCGGGTTGCTCCTCCCGGCTGCCGCCCCTGGCCTCGGGCTCATGGTGGCTCCTCAGGGTCACCGACCCTGGCCTCGTGCTTGAGGTGACTTCTCCCAGCCTCCACTGGCCTCGGACACGGGATAGCTCCTCTTGGCCGTTCCTGCGCTGTCACAGCCTGGCACTCTAGGTTGCTGCCCCTGACCTCGGACGTGGGGTAGCTCCTCTCGGCCATGCTTAGTGAGCTGGCTCGCAGCTGCTGGTCTGAGGAGGCCTTACAAATAGCTGTGAAAAGAAGAGAGGCGAAAAGGAAAGGAGAAAAGGAAAGATATAAGCATCTGAATGCAGAGTTCCAAAGAATAGCAAGAAGAGATAAGAAAGCCTTCTTCAGTGATCAATGCAAAGAAATAGAGGAAAACAACAGAATGGGAAAGACTAGAGATCTCTTCAAGAGAATTAGGGATACCAAGGGAACATTTCATGCAAAGATGGGCACAATAAAGGACAGATGGTCTGGACCTAACAGAAGCAGAAGATATTAAGAAGAGGTGGCAAGAATACACGGAAGGACTGTACAAAAAAGAACTTCATGACCCAGATAATCATGATGATGTGATCACTAGTCTAGAGCCAGACATCTTGGAATGTGAAGTCAAGTGGGCCTTAGAAAGCATCACTACGAACAAAGCTAGTGGAGGTGATGGAATTCCAGTTGAGCTGTTTCAAATCCTGAAAGATGATGCTGTGAAAGTGCTGCACTCAATATGCCAGCAAATTTGGAAAACTCAGCAGTGGCCACAGGACTGGAAAAGGTCAGTTTTCATTCCAATTCCAAAGAAAGGCAATGCCAAAGAATGCTCAAACTACTGCACAATTGCACTCATCTCACATGCTAGTAAAGTAATTCTCAAAATTCTCCAAGCCAGGCTTCAGCAATACGTGAACCGTGAACGCCCTGATGTTCAAGCTGGTTTTAGAAAAGGCAAAGGAACCAGAGATCAAATTGCCAACATCCGCTGGATCATGGAAAAAGCAAGAGAGTTCCAGAAAAACATCTATTTCTGCTTTATTGACTATGCCAAAGCCTTTGACTGTGTGGGTCACAATAAACTGTGGAAAATTCTGAAAGAGGTGGGAATACCAGACCACCTGAACTGCCTCTTGAGAAATCTGTATGCAGGTCAGGAAGCAACAGTTAGAACTGGACATGGAACAACAGACTGGTTCCAAATCGGGAAAGGAGTACATCAAGGCTGTATATTGTCACCCTGCTTATTTAACTTCTATGCAGAGTACACCATGAGAAACTCTGGCCTAGAAGAAACATAAGCTGGAATCAAGATTGCCAGGAGAAATATCAATAACCTCAGATATGCAGATGACACCACCCTTATGGCAGAAAGTGAAGAGGACCTAAAAAGCCTCTTGATGAAAGTGAAAGAGGAGAGTGAAAAACTTGGCTTAAAGCTCAACATTCAGAAAATGAAGATCATGGCATCTGGTCCCATCACTTCATGGGAAATAGATGGGGAAACAGTGGAAACAGTGTCAGACTTTATTTTGGGGGGCTCCAAAATCTCTGCAGATGGTGACTGTAGCCATGAAATTAAAAGACGCTTACTCCTTGGAAGAAAAGTTATGAGCCACCTAGATAGCATATTCAAAAGCAGAGACATTACTTTGCTGACTAAGGTCCGTCTAGTCAAGGCTATGGTTTTTCCTGTGGTCATGTATGGATATGAGAGTTGGACTGTGAAGAAGGCTGAGTGCCGAAGAATTGATGCTTTTGAACTGTGGTGTTGGAGAAGACTCTTGAGAGTCCCTTGGACTACAAGGAGATCCAACCAGTCCATTCTGAAGGAGATCAGCCCTGGGATTTCTTTGGAAGAAATGATGCTAAAGCTGAAGCTCCAGTACTTTGGCCACCTCATGTGAAGAGTTGATTCATTGGAAAAGACTCTGATGCTGGGAGGGATTGGGGGCAGGAGGAGAAGGGGACGACCGAGGATGAGATGGCTAGATGGGATCATGGACTCAATGGACGTGAGTCTGAGTGAACTCTGGGAAATGGTGATGGACAGGGAGGCCTGGCGTCCTGCGATTCATGGGGTCACCAAGAGTCGAACACAACTGAGCGACTGAACTGAACTGAACTGATGTTGGACATAGCTTTCCTTCCAATGAGTAAGTGTCTTTAATTTCATGGCTGCAGTCACCATCTGCAGTGACTTTGGAGCCCAAAAAATAGTCTCTCACTGTTTCCATTTTTTCCCCATCTATTTACCATGAAGTGATGGGACCAGATGCCATCATCTTCCTTTTTTGAATGTTGAGCTTTAAGCCAACTTTTTCACTCTCTTCTTTCACTTTCATCAAGATGCTCTTCAGTTCCTTTTTACTTTCCGCCGTAAGGGTGGTGTTCTCTGCATATATGAGGTTGTTGATATATCTCCCGGTAATCTCGATTCCAGCTTGTGCCTCATCCAATCCATCATCCCTCATGATGTACTCTGCATACAAGTTAGATAGGTAGGGTGACAATATATAGCCTTGATGTACTCCTTTCCCAATTTTGAACCAGTCCATTGTTTCATGTCTGGTTTTAACTGTTTCTTCTTGACCTTCATACAGATTTCTGCAGAGGCAGGTCAGGTGATCTGGTATTCCCATCTCTTTAAGAATTATCCACAGTTTGTTGTGATCCACACAGTCAAAAGCTTTGGTGTAGTCAATAAAGCAGAAGTAGATGTTTTTCCTGGAACTCTCTTGCTTTTTCTATGATCCAACGGATGTTGGCAATTTGATATCTGGTTATAATATATGGGGTCACAATGAGCCAGACATGGATTGGCAATTAAATAACAAGATATATTTTAACTGTGCTGTACATTTTGCAGATAACTTTTGTTTAAACCCAAAAGTTCCATTTATTGTGTACCAGGTGAGAATTAGATATTTTGCACATTGGTCAGTTAAACCTTAAATATGAAAGTCCTTAATTATTTAATTAATACTACACCTTTTCCAATTGGAGGGACTTGAAGTTGCTTTCAGTGATATATTAAAATTCATCTAAATAGACAATTAAGTAGGAACTTTTGTTTTCAGTACTGAGGGTTTACTTATCAGCGATCATATATCACAAATACTATCTCAATATTATTTAAGCCTTACAGCAAATAATGACTGCAAGGTTTCTTTATTTAATCAATGCTTCATATTATCTCAGAAAGAATTTAATGTGGGTTATCTAATGTGTGAACTTAAGTCTCAGTTTGCCCACCATATGTCAGCTTAGCTTGCTGTCTAGAAATAATTATTAACAACCCCGTTTCAGTCTCAAAAGTGTACCAACTAAGAGGACAAATCAACTGGCTTCCCTACATACAGGACCTCATAATATATACCAAGATAAAAGAAAAAAAAGTAAAAATGGTAGTATGAAGGATAGTTTGAACAAGTTTGATTTCACAGAACCAGTAGGATATTTACAAACATTTTTACACTCCAAAAATAAAACCTTAACAAATCGTCTAAAGTATAATGTGAGATAGTCACATTCAAAAAACACAGTAAAATGGCTAGAAACTAATCAAAATTTTAAGTAAAAGCAGCACCCAGTAGAAATTAGAAGATAGTCTTAAAAAAATTATTTCTGTATCACAGTGGAAATCAAAATAGCATTCAGAAAATAGTAATAATATGCAGAGTAATAAGCAGATTTTTAAAGACAGATGCAGCTCCATATCCTAAGTGTTTTCATTATTAAGCAAAAATAATAAACAAACAATTAAGCAGAGAATCTGCTTACAATATTTTACTAAAACAACTAGATGTCCAAGGAAAACAAGAAGAAATGTATAAGGTTAAATGAACTATAAAAAAAAAAAAAACCTTTTTAAATGAAAAATTCAAGAGATTGCTTGTTTTCTCCTTTTAAAACACCCACCAAAGGACATAGCTTAGACAAGGAAAAGTGAGTAAAAAGAGATAACTTATAGTATTAATAAGAAATTGAAAATCACCCCCATTACTGAGATCATTTTACAATAACAGACAACTATATGTAATTCTGTCCTAAAAAATAAAACAATGTGAACCTAACAAAAAGTTTTGTGGAGGAAAAGTAAGTGTTAAGATTTGAATAAAAAGAAAAAGAAACATGAATAAGCCAATAACTATACAAGAAATTGAAAATATCGGGGCTCTAACTCTAAAACCCAAATTCATGATTTTTTTTTCTTTTTTGCATCCCTTCAAACTTTTAAATTATTAGACTTCAAATCATGATCATGTCCCTATGAACTTGTCCAGAGCATTAAAAAAAAATGAAAACTCCCTTCTTATTTTCCCAAAGCATACACAACCCTGATCTCAGATAACACAAGTTCCCCATACACAAATTCTAAGCTAGTAAATGTGAAGATGGTCCAAAATTAGGGACTCAAGTTAAATCATTTATTACATTAGAGAAGAAATACCATGCAGGAATCTTGAAAAATGCCAAAAAGTTATTTGATAAAATTCCATAATTTTTAATTTAAAAAAGAAAAAGTATTAATTACTAACACAAAATATCGATATTCTAAGATAGCTTATAGAATTTCTGAAACCAACCATGGAATTTATGTCTGATGGTAGAATATGAAGTGTATTCCCATGAAAATCAAGAACATGTCAAACATGTACATACTGAGGATCAGAGAAATGTTTCAAGAAGTAGATGATGGTGATTGTTGAGTGTTGAGGTGTTTAGACAATTAGCTTTTCCTTTAAATATCTTTATTTTCTAAATATGTCACAGTGATCAGGTTTCACCCTTACAATGATCTAAAAAGTAATCTTTTATTAATAATGTACAAATAATTTTTTTAAAGAGAAAATAAAACATGGTTAGGAACATACAATGGAAGTTTATATAAATGTACCTATTATAAAGTTTGACGTTGTCCTATAGGCAGGGCTGATAATCATTAGGTATGAGCTAATATAGTCAAGACAGGTTGTTAAAATGTGTAATACCTCTGTATTAGAGGACATGCCTGCTTCTCAATCTCTGAAGTGCTCCTGACCAATGCTCAAGGAGTTAGACCACGTTTCTAGACCACAAGCTTTCACTGGCAATATAGGATTCTTGCCCAGCATTGCAGGAGGCTTCAGATCAGTTCAGTCACTCAGTCGTGTCCAACTCTTTGCGACCATGAATCGCAGCATGCCAAGCCTCCCTGTCCATCACCATCTCCCGGAGTTCACTCAGACTCAATTCCTTCAAGTCTATGATGTCATCCAGCCATCTGATCCTCGATCGTCCCCTTCTCCTGCCCCCAATCCCTCCCAGCATCAGAGTCTTTTCCAATGAGTCAACTCTTCACATAAGGTGGCCAAACTACTGGAGCCTCAGCTTTAGCATCATTCCTTCCAAAGAAATTCCAGGGCTGATCTCCTTCAGAATGGACTGGATGGATCTCCTTGCAGTCCAAGGGACTCTCAAGAGTCCTCTCCAACACCACAGTTCAAAAGCATCAATTCTTTGGCACTCAGCCTTCTTCACAGTCCAACTCTCACATCCATACATGACCACAGGAAAAACCATAGCCTTGACTAGGCGGACCTTAGTCAGCAAAGTAATGTCTCTGCTTTTGAATATACTATCTAGGTTGGTCATAACTTTTCTTCCAAGGAGTAAGCGTCTTTTAATTTCATGGCTGCAATCACCATCTGCAGTGATTTTGGAGCCCCCAAAAATAAAGTCTGACACTGTTTCCACTGTTTCCCCATCTATTTCCCATGAAGTGATGGGACCAGATGCCATGATCTTCGTTTTCTGAATGTTGAGCTTTAAGCCAACTTTTTCGCTCTCCTCTTTCACTTTCATCAAGAGGCTTTTTAGCTCCTCTTCACTTTCTGCCATAAGGGTGGTGTCATCTGCCTATCTGAGGTTATTGATATTTCTCCTGGCAATCTTGATTCCAGCTTATGTTTCTTCTAGGCCAGAGTTTCTCATGGTGTACTCTGCATAGAAGTTAAATAAGCAGGGTGACAATATACAGCCTTGATGTACTCCTTTCCCGATTTGGAACCAGTCTGTTGTTCCATGTCCAGTTCTAACTGTTGCTTCCTGACCTGCATACAGATTTCTCAAGAGGCAGTTCAGGTGGTCTGGTATTCCCACCTCTTTCAGAATTTTCCACAGTTTATTGTGACCCACACAGTCAAAGGCTTTGGCATAGTCAATAAAGCAGAAATAGATATTTTTCTGGAACTCTCTTGCTTTTTCCATGATCCAGCGGATGTTGGCAATTTGACCTCTGGTTCCTCTGCCTTTTCTAAATCCAGCTTGAACATCAGGGAGTTCATGGTTCACGTACTGCTGAAGCCTGGCTTGGAGAATTTTGAGAATTACTTTACTAGCATGTGAGATGAGTGCAGTTGTGTGGTAGTTTGAGCATTCTTTGGCATTGCCTTTCTTTGGGATCGGAATGAAAACTGACCTTTTCCAGTCCCGTGGCCGCTGCTGAGTTTTCCAAATTTGCTGGCATATTGAGTGCAGCACTTTCACAGCATCATCTTTCAGGATTTGAAACAGCTCAACTGGAATTCCATCACCTCCACTAGCTTTGTTCATAGTGATGCTTTCTAAGGCCCACTTGACTTCACATTTCAAGATGTCTGGCTCTAGCCTAGTGATCATATCATCATGATTATCTGGGTCGTGAAGGTCTTTTTTGTACAGTCCTTCCGTGTATTCTTGCCACCTCTTCTTAATATCTTCTGCTTCTGTTAGGTTCAGACCATTTCTGTCCTTCATTGTGCCCATCTTTGCATGAAATGTTCCCTTGGTATCTCTAATTTTCTTGAAGAGATCTCTAGTCTTTCCCATTCTGTTCTTTTCCTCTATTTCTTTGCATTGATTGCTGAAGAAGGCTTCCTTATCTCTTCTTGTTATTCTTTGGAACTCTGCATTAAGATGCTTATATCTTTCCTTTTCTCCTTTACTTTTTGCCTCTCTTCTTTTCACAGCTATTTGTAAGGCCTCCCCAGACTGGCGGCTGCAAGCCAGCTCACTAAGCACAGACGGTTGCGAGCCGGCTCACTAAGCACGGCCGAGAGGAGCTACCCCATGTCCGAAGCCAGGGGCAGCGGCCTAGAGTGCCAGGCTGTGATGGCGCAGGAATGGCCGAGAGGAGTTACCCTGCATCCGAGGCCAGTGGCGGCTGGGAGAAGTCACCTCGCGCCTGAGGCCAGGGTCGGTGACCCTGAGGAGCCACCCCGAGCCCAAGGCCAGAGGCGCCAGCATGGAGGAGCAATCCGAGGAGTGGTGGTGCGCAGGCACAGGAGGGCCTAGAGGAGCTATTCCACGTTGAAGATCAGGAATGGCGGTGGTAAGGATATACCCCTCGTCCAAGGTAAGGAGCAGAGGCTGTGCTTTGCTGGAGCAGCCGTGAAGAGATACCCCACGCCCAAGGTAAGAGAAACCCTAGTACGATGGTAGGTGTTGCAAGAGGGCATCAGAGGCCAGACACACTGAAACCATACTCAGAGAAAACTAGTCAATTTAATCACACTAGGACCACAGCCTTGTCTAACTCAATGAAACCAAGCCATGCCGGCGGGGCAACCCAAGACGGGCGGGTCATGGTGGAGAGGTCTGACCGAATCTGGTCCACTGGAGAAGGGAATGGCAAGCCACTTCCGCATTCTTGCCTTGAGAACCCCATGAACAGTATGAAAAGGCAAAACGGTAGGATACTGAAACAGGAACTCCCCAGGTCATTAGGTGCCCAATATGCTACTGGAGATCAGTGGAGAAATAACTCCAGAAAGAATGAAGGGATGGAGCCAAAGCAAAAACAATACCCAGCTGTGGACGTGACTGGTGATAGAAGCAAGATCCGATGCTGTAAAGAGCAATGTTGCATAGAAACCTGGAATGTCAGGTCCATGAATCAAGGCAAATTGGAAGTGGTCAAACAAGAGATGGCAAGGGTGAACGTTGACATTCTAGGAATCAGCAAACTAAAATGGACTGGAATGGGCGAATTTAACTCAGATGACCATTATATCTACTACTGTGGGCAGGAATCCCTCAGAAGAAATGGAGTAGCCATCATGGTCAACAAAAGAGTCCAAAATGCAGTACTTGGATGCAGTCTCAAAAACGACAGAATGATCTCTGTTCGTCTCCAAGGCAAACCATTCAATATCACAGTTATCCAAGTCTATGCCCCAACCAGTAACGCTGAAGAAACTGAAGTTGAACGGTCTTATGAAGACCTACAAGACCTTTAGAACTAACTCCCCCAAAAGATGTCATTTTCATTATAGGGGACTGGAATGCAAGAGTAGGAAGTTAAGAAACACCTGGAGTAACAGGCAAATTTGGCCTTGGAATGTGGAATGAAGCAGGGCAAAGACTAATAGAGTTTTGCCAAGAAAATGCACTGGTCATAGCAAACACCCTCTTCCAACAACACAAGAGAAGACTCTACACATGGACATCACCAGATGGTCAACACCAAAATCTGATTGATTATATTCTTTGCAGCCAAAGATGGAGAAGCTCTATACAGTCAACAAAAACAAGACCAGGAGTTGACTGTGGCTCAGATCATGAACTCCTCATTGCCATATTTAGACTCAAATTGAAGAAAGTAGGGAAAACCACTAGACCATTCAGGTATGACCTAAATCAAATCCCTTATGATTATACAGTGGAAGTGAGAAATAGATTTAGGGTCTAGATCTGACAGATAGAGTGCCTGATGAACTATGGAATGAGGTTTGTGACATTGTACAGGAGACAGGGATCAAAACCATCCCCATGGGAAAGAAATGTCCAACATAGACAAAATAATAAAAAGCAGAGATATTACTTTGCCGACAAAGGTCCGTCTGGTAAAGCTATGGATTTTCCAGTAGTCATGTATGGATGTGACAGCTGGACCATAAATAAGGCTGAGCACCAAAGAACTGACGCTTTTGAATTGTAAGACTCTTAAGAGTCCCTTGGACTGCAAGGAGCTCCAACTAGGGCATCCTAAAGGAAATCAGTCCTGGATATTCATTGGAAGGACTGATGCTGAAGCTGAAACTCCAACACTTTGGCCACCTGATGCAAAGAACTGACTCCTTAGAAAAGACCCTGATGCTGGGCAAGATTGAAGGCAGGAGGAGAAGTGGCTCACAGAGGACAAGATGGTTGGATGACATCACTGACTCTATGGACTTTAGTTTGAGCAAGCTCCGGGAGTTGGTGATGGACAGGGAAGCCTGGCATGCTACAGTCCATGGGGTGGCAAAAAGTCGGACATAACTTAGTGACTGAAGTGAGACTGTAAGCTGCCAGGCTCCTCTGTTTATGGGGTTTCCTAGGTAATAATAGTGGAATGGGTTGCCATTTCCTTCTCCAGAGGATCTTCCTGACCCAGGTATTGAACACATCTCCTGCTTGGTAGGCAGAATCTTTGCCACAGAACCACCTGAGAAGCCCAAAACATATTAAGTTTTGGTCATTTTTCTCTTGATATGTTTTAGAATTTTAGAAATGGCTGAATCATGTATATAAGACTATTGGATCTAATTCCTTTTTTATATGGTCTTAAATGCCAGTTAACATGCCTTCAAAACTTAAAAGAAGATTTATGTTTTAGTTGTATAGAGCTATGCTCATTTTCCAGAAAATAAAGTATTTAAATGAGGTTTAAAAAGTATAATTCTCAAATAGTATTAAGCTATTAAATGCAAAACATTGGTCTTTAGAAATATAAAATTAAAAGGAGCTGAACAAACATAGATGATGAAATACATAGGAATAAAAATGATTTCAATGCTTAATAGCTCTTGAAATTCAGAGTTTATGCCAAAGACAAATTTTAGGAATAAATGAAGTTTCTTTTCTCAATCTTGTGCTTCTCTACCAACTGTTCATTAAATTTATAAATTGAGACCTAATTTATTTAGCTTTCAGAAATTTGGCTTTTTTTTTCCTGTTGAGTTTTTCAGGCTAAATTGCTAAAATGTTTTTTAAAAATTCAAAAATTGTAAAGCTATATTAAAAGATACCTAAATGTCAAACAATTGAACACGAATATAATATATATATGAACACATTATACTGATATTTACACTTTACACATAGACACGCATTTGTAGTTGTGAAGTTATTGTACGGTACTTTCTCTATACAAAGCCGAGGCAAAAATTTATTTTTCTTTTGGTGGTGCAGGTCAATGTGGGTAATTCATTTGCTTGTGAAAAGTAAGGCATGGATGAAAGGACTACCTCCAGTCGTTAATAAAGCCCTTGAGGTCACATTTCTTAGAGTGGCTTTCAACCTGATTAGACATTTGAAGTGTTGCTGTGCACATATATGGGCACGATACCGCATACTCTTGAGGAGACAGAAAATCTCTGGAAGACATCAGGATCACAGTTAGCTGACAGCAGGGGTACTTGGGCACTATTTCACTCGGTCCTTTGATCCTCTCTCAGGAGCCCACCAGAAAACAATGACATTATAACAAAGCTGGTAACAGAAACGGTGTCCTAAATTCCTTCGTTCCTGACCACCTTCCTCCATTTAGCTTCACCTTTCAGTTTCTCCAGCACTGAAATTCTGCATCAGCAGGAGCGCTAACAATGCAGGCTCCCTTCTCCCTGCCTGCTATGATGGAGTCAAGGTTTGGGGCCCGCAGGTTTCTATGGCAACCGACTAATCTGCCAGCGAAAGGTGATGGGGCATCTCAGACTCCAGGACTTTCTTTTGAAAGACCTTATCACTCTCGTATTCTGAGTCACAGATTAATTGTGCAGGGTCACAATTGGTAAAAAGTCTTTACGAACAGGTACAAGAACGCAACATTGGCAAGAGAGCGTTTTGGTGCTTATAGATACCAACTGTATCAGCCAGTGTTCTACCAGAGAAACAAACCTCTAGATGATAGCTAGAGAGCTACGTAACTGGAGGGATAGATACGCAGAGAGACAGAGGCAGAGACTTTAGTGCAAGAAGTTGACATATTTAATTGTGGAGGCTGATGAGGCAAAGCTGTCATCTGTAGGGCAGGACATTCTCAGGCAGGAGCTGATGGATGCTCTGATGATGGAACACAATCTCTTTTACTTAAAATTTGCAGATTATAGGGACTCCGCTGGTGGTCCAGTGGTGAAGAATCTGCTTTCCAATGCAAGGGATGCAGGTTTGATTCCTGGTTGGGGACCTAAGATCCCGCATGCTGTGAAGCAACCAAGACCAGGCACCACAACTAGTCAGTCCCTGAGCCACAACGATACACCTGAAGATCTCGTGAGCCTCAACCAAGACCCGATGCAGCCAAATAAATACATAATTTTTAAAAAAACTAATTGATTATAGATATTCATCACACCTAAAAGGACCCTCATAACAGTTATTTAACTCTATATCCTAGCCAAAATGAGCCATTAAATTAACCATCACACTGACCATAAATATCCTGAGGTCCACTCATTAGAATGTTTTGGGATGGTCATCAGCTCAGGTTGAATATGTATCAGTGGGAGGGAGAACTGGTAATTCTTTATTTTCAAAGTCAAGTTACTTGTGGCTGTGGGGTCAAGGGCACTGTGCACACTTCTCTGATGAAACCGTAGCAGCCCATGCAGGCTAGTCACCATCTTGGGTTTTGGACAACAGTGGCTACACAAACTTCCAGTAGGAGGTATCACAAGCAAAAGTGCACTCTAAGATCTGCTACTTCCTAAGTAAGAAGAACAGATCTGTTCCTGTTCCTTGGAACAGTCCTGGGTTCCGAGCATCAACCAGAGCAGTGATTATCCGGGGTCATGGCGACCTGGGTCAAGTGAACTGGTGTCATACACGAGAAGGATAGAAACCACTTACTTGTAAGGCAGAAACCCCCCATTAGCTGCTGGTCTTAAGTTGGTTGTGAGAGGAATGGATGAAAGAGGAGCAGGGGGACTCATGCTGCGTTTAATTTTCTGCCTTCGCCATAACTGATTAAAGCTAGTCTTTATGAGGCTGTGTGGTTAACCCAAGGACTCTGGAGTCAGAAAGCTTGACATAGTGCCCTGACATCACCACTTCGCCAGACAGTGATCTCAGCACAGTGGTCTGGAGCACGGGGAGCAGGAACGCACTAACTTGAAAGCAGTTGGGAGGAAGACATGAGTAAGTACATGGAAAGCCTGTTACTTGTGTAGAATAGTGTTGGATGTGCAGCAGGTGTGTGTTCAGTCAATCAAGTGGTGCCTAGTATTGACTCTAGTGGTGAAATGGCTGGAAGAAGGACCTCGGTCCTTGTCATCTTTGAAGAAAGAATTCAGCAAAGAGACCAAGATTGTGAAACAGAGACAGTATTTATTAGAAGCAAAGTATGTGTGGAAGAGCACACAAGTGAACTTGGTGAGAATTGCCCACAAGAGGGGTGGTTTGGGGGGCTTCTATGGGTGAAGTTTTCTAGGTTGTCTCTGGCCAATCATCTCGAAGGCTCATCAGAGAAGCAGCTGGGGCTGCTCACCCTGGGGCCTATCTACCTCCTACCTCAGTATCACTGATGCTATGGTTCATCTCGAAGGCTCATCAGAGAAGCAGCTGGGGCTGCTCACCCTGGGGCCTATCTACCTCCTACCTCAGTATCACTGACACTATGGTTGATGCTTCCCTATGCAGGCACTGCACAAGCTTCAACCTGTTAAAGCTTCACAATACACTTATGCGATCTTCAGCATCAATGTGAGGGTCATAGAGGATATGAGCTTTCCCACAACAACAGAGGTATAAGTGGAAGCATTTGAGTGCAGATAATTTCCAAGCTGACCATCTGAATTGCTATGCTGGTTTTCTGACAGAGAATTGAAACATCAGAAATAAACTGTACATTTCTGCTCAATAGAACAAGCCTCTAATACGCTCCTCTAGTCCTTTGTTTCTGTTTAGTATCATTTAGATTCAGTCTTTGCCCATCTTATAATCTTTATTAGTCTATGCTCAGAGACCAGGAGGGTCATTTATTGGTGACAGAGTCCAATGTCATTTATTATTGCGTTTCCAGTGCTATCAAGATATTGATGAATCTGAACACGCACCAGCTTTCCTTTTTATGGTAAATCAGAATGTTAATAATGTTATCATAAATATGATCTTTATCTGGTGGTACATAGCTTGTTTTTATCCTATTGAGAGGGAGAAATGAAGTCCACTGTCTTGTGAGGAAAGAAAGATGAGGGCACAGTCCTAATGGAAGAATAACAGAGGAATCCATCTGAAAACCACAGATTTTCAAGCAGACTTCTTCCTCTTCAAAAGCTGCAGTTAATGGAATAACCAATATATGCAAGTGACAGAAATCTGAGAGGCTAATGCCTGGGTAGCTTAAACTCCAAAGAAGCTAAGGGACAAGAGTTACAGGGTAAGGATGAGCAAAATAGTGAGTCCCCGGGCTGTCTCTCTCATTCAGTTCTATTCAGAGCTAGAAAATAGGGCAGCTGCTTACACTGTGATGTCCTCAGCAGTTGTAAGGAAAATGTAGACACTGTCAATTTCTCTTTCATTTCTGTACTCTATGTGAAGAGCTGTGGAGTCAACTTGTGCGCAGTGAGTGATGATGAGGGGGAACAATCTCCTGGAGAGTGAAAAAGCTGGCTTAACACTCAACATTCAAAAAGCTAAGATCATGGCATCCAGTCCCAGCACTTTATGGCAAATAGATGGGGAAACAATGGAAGTAGTGAAGTGCTTTATTTTCTTGGGCTCCAAAATCACTGCAGATGGTGACTACAGCTATAAAACTAAAAGACACTTGCTCCTTGGAAGAAAAGCTATGACCAACCTAAACAGCATAATAAAAAGCACAGACATTACTTTGCTGACAAAGGTTCATCTAGTCAAAGCTGTGATTTTTCCAGTAGTCATGAATAGATGTGAGAGTTGGACTATAAAGAAAGTTGGACTATAAAGAGAGCTGAGCACCAAAGAATTGATGCTTTTGAACTGTTGGAGAAGACTCTTGAGGGTCCTTGGACTGCAAGGAGATCAAACCAGTCAATCCTAAAGGAAATCAGTCCTGAATATTCATTGGAAGGGCTGATGTTGAAGCTGAAACTCCATACTTTGGCCACCTGATATGAAGAGTTACTCATTTGAAAAGACCCTGATACTGGGAAAGATTGAAGGCAGGAGGAGAAGGGAATGACAGAATATGAGATGGCTGGATGGCATAACTGACTTGACGGACATGAGTTTGAGCAAGCTCTGGGAGTTGGTGATGGACAGGGAGGCCTGGCATGTTGCAGTCCATGGGGTTGCAAAGAGTCAGACACGACTGAGCGACTGAACTGAACTGAACTGAAGGGAAAATGACTTGAATGTTTCCAACAGGATAAAATGAAGAAGCTGAAGGTGTGAATGGCTTTGAGATAAGTTTGAAATGATGTTGCAGTGGGTGCCTTTTTCTTTTGTCTTTAGGGGATCCAAGAAACAGGTTGAAAGGTAAAAATACACTAGTTATTCTTCCCATAAAAGAGAGGAGTACTCCACAAAGGAGCAACTGGGAAAATTGATTGTGATTCTAAGATTCCAGAACTAATTTTTGGAGAGAATCAATGCAAATTCCCTAAGAACAGTCACATAAAGCCTCTGTCTTCTCTTTTCCTCACACAAAGTTATTATGACAGCCATAATACAGATGGGTTTCAGTGAGGTACACACATGCCTTCTTCATAAATACCTATAAACACAGAAGAGAACATGTATGGGTGTCATGGCAGTCTGGAGACTGATTATTGCATCATGAGTGGTTGAATGGTGAATTGAGGTCAAACTGAAATGTGATTGCCAGTGATATATTACAAGAATCTATGCTAAGCTCCTCCTATGCTATTCAACACTAGATGAAATTGTTGGAAACAAACAAACAAACTAGAAAAATCAAAACTGCAAGGTTCACATGTTAGGAAAAGTTAGAAAACATTTCATAACTTGACCAACTAATCCACAAACTAAGTAAAATTAGACAAAATTTCATAGGTGTCAATGCAATGACCAAAACTTGGACCCCCCTGACCCCAATCCACAGCACAAGCCCAAGAAGGAGGTGGAGTGATTGTATAGAATCCTACTTAGGTGACCCTAGATTCATGCATAGGAAGGCCAGGCAGTGATCTGCATGCCAGACTTCTGATTTGGACTTGAGCTGTTTCAAAGAAGAGTAGAATCTATCATAAGTAATGAGAGAACTGCTTAGAGTCATGAAATATTTCTATCACATCAAGAACTTTGAGTCTATTTTTTACATTTTATAGACTCTGGAATCTGATGGATCAGGACTTTACTCCTCTTTACTTCTATGTTTTCTTGGGCAAACCACGCAATTTCTCTTTGTTTATCTGTAAAATGGAACGACGAAGATATCACCCATAATGTCCTTGTGAATACAGTACATATGTCAAAAAATGTTACACATAATAAATACTCAGTGAATTTTAGCTAAAGTACAATACAATGTAGTAGCACTTTCTCAAATATTTCCAGGTTGGCATGGAGAGGGAGGGCAGAGCAGGGCCCCAGAGAGGATCCTGATGCACTTTGAGGTCCACACTTTCTCTCTCCTGTGGTCACTCTCCACGCTTTGCCCTCTCCCTCACACCCAGATTCTTTTATCTGCGCCTCTGTGAATAGAGAGAAACAAAACTCAAGGAGTTGATCTAGATCTGAATGTGAGACAAATATTCGATAGTATGTGACCAGAAATATGTCACTGGAAGCAGAATTTTGTGGCCAGATTCAGAGTCATTTCTCTGAAACTGAAAGTGATTGACCTTCATGGACTGGGGACTAGGTCCCTGGGATGGGAACCTGATTTGGGTTCACTAATCACTCACCTTATTCCTTTTTCAAGCCTTTCTCCTCTCTCTTCATGTATGATACTTGTTTCTAGGGACACAAGACGTTATCCTGGAAGCTAAAATCTTCATGGAAAGTTCTTCAGGCCACTAAGAGGAAGATAGTTTTCAACAGAGTTGCTCAAGAGTGGAATCGGCCACCTCTAATGTAGTGATTTCCTGGTTGCTAGACGTGTGTAAACAGAGGCTGTATAATGTCTCGCCTCAGGTGTTACAAAGGAGCGTGGGCACTAACACCTAAAGATCTTTCCAGATGGAATTTCATGTTTTTAGCTACATGAGTGAGCATTGAGCTATTTGCATTGATTTATGCCTTAGCTTTTCAAAATTTCAATTGACAGAATATTCTTTAATGATGTATTCAATACTGGTGTATATATTTTTTAATATTCTGCAACTAGCTATAATGTTTTCACTAGTTGAGTTATCATAATTTGAAACAAATTCATATATACTACCCACAAGTATGTAGATCATTGATTACCACAACTCTTACATAAAACCATCATTAAATTTTTGGTCCACCATAAATTTTTTTATTAAATCACAAAATCATATCATTTATCAATGCATATATAAACATACATCGGTTTAAATATTTTTTATTCTTTTGCTTCACACCGTGGCCTGAAGGATCTTAGCTTCACAAACTGGGATAGAACGAACCCATGCCTTCTGCAGTAGAAAGGCAGAGTCTTAAACCCTGGACTGCCAGGGAAGTCCCACATCTGTCTTTTGCAAAAAAAGACTATCTTTTTAGGTAACCATTCTACATGGAAATAATCTTCCAAAATTCATTACAGTATTTATTGTATTATTATTGTACAAAAGTTATATCATTATTACAGTGCTCAAACTACCACACAATTGTACTCATCTCACACGCCAGTAAAGTAATGTTCAAAATTCCCCAAGCAAGGCTTCAACAGTACATGAACCATGAACTTCCAGATGTTCAAGCTGTATTTAGAAAAGGCAGAGGAACCAGAGATCAAATTGCCAACATCTGTTCAGTTCAGTTCAGTCGCTCAGTTGTGTCCAACTCTTTGCAACCCATGAATCGCAGCACGCCAGGCCTCCCTCATCAACTCCCGGAGTTCACCCAGACTCGCGTTCATCGAGTCAGTGATGCCATCCAGCCATCCCATCTTTGGTCGTCCCCTTCTTCTCCTGCCCACAATCCCTCCCAGCATCAGAGTCTTTTCCAATGAGTCAACTCTTCACATGAGGTGGCCAACATCTGTTGGATCATCGAAAAAGCAAGAGTTCCAGAAAAATATCTACTTCTGCTTTATTGACTATGCCAAAGCCTTTGACTGTATGGGTCACAATAAACTATGGAAAATTCTTCAAGATATGG
The DNA here is from genome assembly GCF_001704415.2 of Capra hircus. Taxonomy (NCBI): domain Eukaryota; kingdom Metazoa; phylum Chordata; class Mammalia; order Artiodactyla; family Bovidae; genus Capra; species Capra hircus. The sequence continues at coordinate 8,451,883 of NC_030828.1, forward strand.
GAATGCCAGACCACCTGACCTGCCTCTTGAGAAATCTGTATGCAGGTCAGGAAACAACAGTTAAAACTGGACATGGACAACAGATTGGTTCCAGATCAGGAAAGGAGTATACCAAGGCTGTATATTGTCACCTTGCTTATTTAACTTAAATGCAGAGTACATCACGAGAAACACTGGGCTGGAGGAAGCATAAGCTTGAATCAAGATTGCTGGGAAAACTATCAATAACCTCAGATATGCAGATGATACCACCCTTATGGCAGAAAGCGAAGAACTAAAGAGCCTCTTGAATCATGGCATCTGGTCCCATCACTTCATGGCAAATAGATGGGGAAATAGTGGAAACAGTTACAGACTTTATTTTTTGGGTTCTAAAATCACTGCAGATGGTGACTACAGCCCTAAAATTAAAGGATGCTTGCTCCTTGGAAGAAAAGTAGTTATGATTAACCTAGACAGCATATTAAAAACAAGAGTCTTTGCCAACAAAGGTCTGTCTAATCAAAGCCATGGTATTTCTAGTAGTCATGTATGGATGTGAGAGTTTGGACTATAAAGAAGCTGAATGCTGAAGAATTGATGCTTTTGGACTGTGGTGTTGGAGAAGACTTTTGAGAGTCCCTTGGACTTCAAGGAAATTAAACCAGTCCATCCTAAAGGAAATCAGTCCTGAACATTCATTGGAAGGACTGATGCTGAAGCTGAAACTCCAGTACTTTGGCCACCTGTTGGAAAGAACTAACTCATTTGAAAAGACCTTGATGCTGGTAAGGTTTGAAGGCAGGAGAAGGGGATGACAGAGGATGAGATGTCTGGATGGCATCACCAGCTCAATGGACATGAGTTTGGGTAAACTCCAGTAGTTGGTGATGGACAGGGAGGCCTGGCGAGCTACCATCCATGGGGTCACAAAGAGTCAGACATGACTGAGCAACTGAACTGAACTGAATTCATTGATATCATCTAGGAGCCAGACTACATTTAAGCACTATCAGTTCAGTTCAGTTCGGTTGCTCAGTCATGTCCAACTCTGCGACCCTATGAATCACAGCACACCAGGCCTCCCTGTCCATCACCAACTCCCAGAGTTCACTCAGACTCACATTCATCGAGTCCGTGATGCCATCCAGACATCTCATCCTCTGTCATCCCCTTCTTCTCCTGCCCCCAATCCCTCCCAGCATCAGAGTCTTTTCCAATGAGTCAACTCTTCACATGAGGTGGCCAAAGTACTGGAGTTTCAGCTTTAGCATCATTCCTTCCAAAGAAATCCCAGGGCTGATCTCCTTCAGAATGGACTGGTCGGATCTCCTTGCAGTCCAAAGGACTCGCAAGAGTCTTCTCCAACACCACAGTTTGAAAGCATCAATTCTTCGGCGCTCAGCCTTCTTCAGAGTCCAACTCTCACATCCATACATGACCACAGGAAATATAGCTTTTCTCAAGAATATCGGTTTTAGTTGATATAATATTAAAGTACCATAGTCTATTCAATTATCACTTTATTGAAAGTTATTTGGAGTGCCTTGAATATCTTGCTCTGGGAGTAGGTAATGAACAGGGAGGCCTGGGGTGCTGCAGTCCATGGGGTCACAGACATGACTGAGTGACTGAACTGAACTGAACTGAATATATTGATTTAAAATAATATCAAAAATAATCTTGTATATTAATTTCTTACTTTTGCCAGGTAAAATTGGGATGGATTTCTAACACTAAGATTGTGCAGTCAAAAAGAAATTGTGTATGTGATTTTGAACCATGAACTTCCAGATATTCAAGCTGGATTTAGAAAAGACAGAGGAACCAGAGATCAAATTGACAACATCTGCTGGATCATCAAAAAAGCAAGAGCATTCCAGAAAAACATCTACTATTGCTTTATTGACTATGTTAAAGCCTTTGACTTTGTGCATCACACCAAACTGGAAAATTCTTCAAGAGATGGGAATACCACATCACCTTATCTGCCTCCTGAGAAATCTGTATGCATGTCAAGAAGCAACAGTTAGAACTGGATACAGAACAACAGACTGGTTCCAAATACGGGAAGGAGTACATCAAGGCTGTATATTATCACCCTGCTTATTTAACTTATATGCGGAGTACATCATGAGAAATCCTGGATTGGAAAGCTGGCATCAAGATTGCTGGGAGAAAAACCAATAACCTCAGATATGCAGATGACACCACCCTTATGGCAGAAAGTGAAGGACAAAAGAGCATCTTGATAAAAATGAAAGAGGAGAGTAAAAAAGTTGGCTTAAAACTCAACATTCAGAAAAGTAAGATCATGGCATCTGGTCCCATCACTTCATGGGAAATCGATGGGGAAACTTTGGAAACAGTGGCAGACTTTATTTTGGGGGGCTCCAAAATCACTGCAGATGGTGATGCAGCCATGAAATTAAAAGACACTTGCTTCTTGGAAGAAAAATTATGGCCAATCTGGACAGTTTATTAAAAAGCAGAGACATTGCTTGCCAACAAAGGTCCATCTAGTCAATACTTTGGTTTTTCCAGTAGTCATGTATGGATGTGACCGTTTGGACCATAAAGAAAGCTGAGTGCCGAAAAACTGATGCTTTTGAACTGTGGTGTTGGAGAAGACTCTTCAGAGTCCATTGGACAGCAATGAGATCAAACCAGTCCATCCTAAAGGAAATCAGTCCTGAATATTCATTGAAAGGACTGATGCTGAAGCTGAAACTCCAATACTTTGGCCACCTGATGCGTAGAACGGACTCATTGGAAAAGACCCTGATGCTGAGAAAGACTGAAGGCAGGAGGAGAAGGGGATGACAGAGGATGAGATGGATGGATGGCATCATCAACTCAATGGACATGAGTTTGAGTAAACTCCAGGAGTTGGTGCTGGACAGGCAGGACTGGCGTGCTGCAGTCCATGGAGTCACAAAGAGTCGGACACAGTTGAACGACTGGACTGATGTGATTTTGCTAGATATGATGAACATTTTTCCATATGTGTGGCGTTTTGCATTCCCACTGTCAATGCAGGAAGGTATCAGTTGACTCACCATTCTTCTGCCTACTGCTGCTGCTGCTGCTGCTGCTGCTGCTAAGTCGCTTCAGCCGTGTCTGACTCTGTGCGGCCCCATAGACGGCAGCCCACCAGAATCCCCCATCCCTGGGATTCTCCAGGCAAGAACACTGGAGTGGGTTGCCATTTCCTTCTCCAATGAGATGGTGTCAAAGCTTTGATGAGATGTGGTCTACTTTAAATTCTCTTATTATAAAGGAGAATGAGCATTTATTATGTATTTCTTGGACATTTATAGTTCTTCTACTTTGAAATAACTTTTCATATCACCTTTTCAATTTTTTTTTATCAGTTTGCTGATCTTATTTTGGAATTGTTGTTATCTTTTTTAAGTTGCAAAATTATTTTTTTCTTGTGTTTTTGTTTTTGCTTTTGTTGTTTTCCATGCAAACACTTTTTGGAAAAAAAATTATTTGAACTTAACAGTTCTTTTAATATAATAGTTTCTTAACTGTACTCCAATAAAATTTGTTTTAAAAAGTTTAAAATCTAAAACTTATAAGTATAGATACTTATTTGCCTTAAATACATTATACACATGTGAAAGTTAGTAAATTTTAAAAAATAAAAAATTAAGTCCTTTGAGACATAAGAAATAATAGCTTCTTGATTTTGAGTAATTATTAGGAAAACATTTTCCCCTCTGCTCACAAAATAAAAATGTAATCACCTATGTTTTCTTCTACTTGTCTGTTTTCACATTTAGATCTCTGATTTACTTGGATTTTTCCTGCTTTATCATATAATTGAGCCATTATATCTTTATATGTATAGCTGTTACATGGCACCCAATTGTCCCAATATGTTTTATTAAAAACTTTTCTGATTTGAGGTGCTTTTTTTTATCACATCCCCAAGAAAAGGAAATGGCAACCCACTCCATTACTCTTGCCTGGGAAATCCCATGGACAGAGGAACCTGGCAGACTACAATGTATGGGGTCGTAAAGAGTTAGGACTCAGAGGCTAAACAACAACAACAAATGTACCATATACTAAAATTTCATGACGAATATATTTCTGGGTTTTCTATTTTGTCCCATTGGACTGTCTGTCTATGCATAGGGAAGTACTTGTTGATGTGGTTAAAGTGGCTTTATGCCTTACACTCCCTTTTTTAAGGATTAATTTGCTTATTCTTGTTTACTGTTTTCCACCGAACTTTATTAGCAATGTTTTAACTCCAGGAAGGAGATATGTTTGCATATTATTATTGAGATTGTTTTAAACAAATTTTATCTTGGGGTATATTATCTTCATGACATGTTTGTATTCCAAAGCATATGTTTCTCAATTTGTTCTTGTTAACTTTTGTGTCTTTCTGTAGTGTTTTAAAGTGTTCTTTAGACAGGTTTTGCATATCCTTTGTACAAATGTTTTCCTAAAGAAATTTATCATGTTTGTCTGTTTTTAGGTGTGATATATTACATTATTGTATATCACAATATTTGCACTGATTTTCTTGAATTTTTACAGATACTCAATCATCCTAAAGATTATTTACTTCTCTGTTTCCAATTATCATGTCTCTAAATGCTTTCTCTTATCTAATTGGTTATTTCCTCCAATATCTTTATAAAGTCTTGGCAATATAAATATGGGTGGACAAAGTCAACTGAAAGCATTAATTATAATTTTATTACGATTATAATTAATTATAATCTTATTATAAAACTGAAGCATTTTTGCTAAACTTTACCGATTCATTTTTTATTATTTAGAAAATTTGGTTGATGCTTTTCCTTAACATACCCTCTAAGCATTTACAGGATAAAATCTAGTAAGCATAATAGATTACAGGTTGTTTAACATTGTAGACAGAAGCTGAACTTGGGTCTGTAATAAGCCTAAACTTGAATCTTGGTTCTGCCTCTCATTCAGTCTTTCACTGTGGACATAGAACTTGGGAAGTCAGTTTTCATAGTCACAAAATGAGAAATTCTGCATAAAATGCCTGATAAAATATCCAGCGCTCACATACACCAATTAACATTATTTTCCTGCATCCTTCCATGAGGGCAGGTAAAGTAACTAATCACAGCATCTTAGTTGAACACTTTGATGGTACAGGTGGTCCAAATACGTTTTCTGAATTACATTTTTGCAGATGGAAAATGTCTGATAAGCAGGATCATTTTTCCAGTTTTTCTAAGATATACTTAGAAGAAGTGAAGGAGAAAATAACTTTCATGGGAACTTTGTATTTTCACTTTTTACCCAACAACAAACCTGGCAGGAAGGAGCTATAGTTATTTTATGAATGAGATAATTCTGACTCAGACAAATGAAGTCAAACTAGCAAGAGTTAGATCCAGGAACTGAACCCATTATGCTAATTCCCTTTTTAAAACATGTCCACGCATTTCACTTAGGATGAATATAGACAAAACTCTTGCCTGCTCACTCTAATGTGTTCTTTGCCTGTAGGAACCACTGCCAGTTCTGGGTTAACCTGCACACTCCTGTATCTCTCGGCCTTCTCATCTGATATTCTCGTCGCTTGGAACACCATGAGTTCTTCCCTCCCATCTTTCTATCTGATGATAGTTTTGTACTCATCTTGTAAGTTTCCGCTTAGATGTTTCCTGCATGTGTGCGTGCTCAGTCGCCTCAGTCATGTTCAACTTTATGTGACGCTATGGACTGTAGCCCACCAGGCTCCTCCATCCATGGGATTCTCCAGGCAAGAACAATGGAGTGGGTTGCCATGCCCTCCTGCAGGGGAGCTTCCAGATGCAGGGGTCACACCAGTGGAGTCTCCTGCGTCTTCCGCATCACAGGTGGATTGTTTATCACTGAACTACCAGAGAAGCCCCATTTAGAGCTTACTTCCTCCCAGAAGACTTCTGATACCCATTTCTCAATAGATGGTCTCATGATATTCTCTACTTCATGTGTCATTTGTAGCCTTATGTTTTATCCAAACTGCCTATTTAATTTCCATAAATGCTATAAGAATTGTGATTGTATCTGTATTACTTATTCCAATGTTCAGTACATCACTCCACATGATAAATGTTCTACCAACATAAACCAAATGAAAATTTTCCATTATAGTGTTGTTTTAATAGTAAAACTTTGAAGATAGTGTAAATTTTCAATGATATGAACATAGTTTTATATAGTTTAGTACATTCAGATTATGAAAACTTACAGAGTGATTTTAAAAGTATCATATTTTGAAATTCTTTTAATAAAAAGATTTCATGTTAAAATGTAGGTCAAAAACAATTTATAATATATTCATGATTTTTGCTATGGAAATAGCTAATATTCTGGAGACCATATTTGAAAACATTGTGCTAGATCTCTTAAATCAATTATCTTGTTTAATTTTTATAAGTACAAAATAAAATGGTTATTATTATCTTCATTATTTGGGGAATCACCCAGGTGGAAAGTGATTGAGTAAAAGTAATTTTCTTTACCCATGGTTTCAAAATCAGGTTTTGTCCTACTTTCAAGTTTGCACTCTGAAATTCTAGAAAGAGATGGATAGAGCTTTGCATATACATACACGCCCACACACGCAGGTGCATCTCAAACATAATATTTTCCTATTCTTCAACTGAGTTAGCTTCCCTTGTGGCTCAGTGGTAAAGAATCTGCCTGCAGTGTGAAAGACATGAGTCTGATCCCTGGGTTGGGAAGATCCCCTGGAGAAGGGAAAGACTACCCACTCCAGTATTCTGGCCTGGAGAATTCCAGGGACTGTATAGTACATGGGGTGCAAAGAGTCAGACACTCTGCATACACACACGTGCAGGTGCTCATCAAATATAATATGCTCCTATTGTTCAATCTAGTTGATGAGAACATTGTAACCTGTTAACAGTTCTTATCTCTGGATTTGACTCTAATGTTTTGTATAATTTTTCCCCTTCCACCTTTTCCACAATAAGAATGCATTATCTAAAAATGATATTAAAATAATACAGTTTAAAAAGAAATCTTGTCATCAGTCCTCTTCCTCAAAGCTTTTCTGTCTTATTTGTAGACCTACAAAGAAGCCTTTTGAGTTTCAAAGGTGAGATTCCATTCTTCTCACAGACCATCATTTTTGGACGTATTTATTATCCAGACTTGAGCATGTGAGTTGTGGTTTCCCAAATCATCTGATTGGTAGAGATTTTGTCATGAACAAGTGGAATATGGTCATGCATATAATCATGGGTGTATTGTTACCTTGTGGACTGCATTTAGGTTTCAACCAAATGACCAGAGCTGACTGTCTGAGTCAAAGAATGAGAATTGGTATCTTCTTATTCATTCACTATCACTTGACCAAATATCCTTGGAACACTGTATATGCCAAATTGATGCAAGAATGTGGGGATTTGAAGATAAGAGTCAGATTTTCTGCCCTAGAGAGAAGAAATACATAGTAGGGTTGGGAAGGAAGTCATATGAGCTGAAATAAGGAAGTGTAATGTTTGGCATGAAGGAGATGTGAGGAGGAGGATGGAGAGCAGAGAAGAGGAGTACTCAATTCAAAGGGCCTGGTAGGAACTGAGGGCCCCGTACTGCATGTAACACCAATCCTTTTGGAGTGCCTTCACTGAGGTTTATATTTAATTTTTGGTGATACTCTCAACATATGACTCAATTAACATTGCTGTGGATAGCATAGCCACCTTCTCCTCTTCTGGAAATATGCAAATTGACAACACATTCTTTGCAACCACTGGTTTGTGTCAGAGTTGGCATAGAGGTCAGTTTTTACCTGTTCCTTTTTCTTGCCCCTGATTCTCTGGACCTTTTGCAGATTTAATTGTGTCCAGCTGGGTGCACTTTGCCCTTTCTCTGAATAGGACAAAGGAATACTTATCCTCACCCATTTTCAAAGCCTTTCCCTTTCCCTTTGGATTTGCGGTTCAACAAACCACATCTTCGTTTGACTCAGCTCCCAAATTACCTTAATAGCCTATGGCATCCAAAGGGTGACCTCCACCCTGTCCTGGCTTTTCTGGCGCCTTTAAGTCACACCTGCAGCCATTTAAAACAGTGTCATCAAGCTGTGGTCAATTCTGGCACCAGCTGCTAAGCAGCATCCAAACCTTTTCTTCCTTACTGGACAAAACTGTGATTTACAAGTAGGAGAGTTGTCTTCCACTCTCAAATATTAAAAATATATTACTTCTAAACTCTCTACTCTCTTCTCTCTCTCCCTTACCTGCAATCTCAGAGCTTTGCGCATGCATGCATGCTTAGTTGCTTCAGTTGTGTTCAACTCTTTGTGATTCTATGGGATGCAGCTGCCCCCCCCCCAGCCCCAGGCTCCTTTATCCATGGGATTCTCCAGGCAAACATACTGTTGTGGGTTGCCCTGCCCTTCTCCAGGGAATATTCTCAACCCAGGGATTGAGCACATGTCACCTGTATTGGAGGTGGATTGTTTACCGCTGAGCTACAGGCAAAGCCCTCATAGCTTCACAGTCTAGTGAAAAGAACCTCCATTGATTTCAAAACCTTGGGTCTCAGCCTCAAACCTCATAGTCTCCACTCTCCCTTCAAAACTTCAGTTTTCTCACCTGTAGAAAAAGTAACAGTTTAGGTTTGAGGGAAGATATAGGGAAATAACCTGTTCAAGGCAATAATCACTATAAATAAAATAAAAGCAAGAGAACAGAGAGTATTGGTGGTTAGTTTTAGATGTAGGAGTCAAGGAAGGACTCTGTGAGAACGTGACGTTTGGGCAAGAGTTCAAAAACAGTGATAGAGTGTCATGAAATTATCTGGGAAAAGAGCATGCTGGACACAGATGATAATAAACGTGTGTGACTTCACTAAGAAGAAGTTTGATGTGATCAAGTAACAGTAAATCAACAGGTATGGCTCAAAGGGTCTTGTCAAACATGGGCTTAGAGCCAAGAGGAAGGTTTGGGATTGGGGTCTTAAAAGTCATCAGAGAATTTTTAGCAGAGGGTGGGGGAGTGACATGATAAGCATTTCACATTAAGAGGAACTTGGTGCTGCATGGAAAATTGATTGATGATTGATAGGAGACAGAAATAGAAGTTTGGAGACAAGGTTGACCCTCTTGTAGCCTACCGGATGAGTGATGACAAGGGAATTGACTGGGTGTTTATCACAGTGTCTTGGATCATTTGATTCAGGATAGGAGCGTGAGAGAGAAGAATCGTAACTATGAGGCTTTTGACCTGAGCAACTGGGTGAATGGAGTTGCCATTTACTGTGTGTGTGTATGTGTTAGTTGTTTAGTCATGTCTGACTCTCTGAAACCCCATAGACTGTAGCCTACCAGGCCCCTCTGTCCACGGGATTCTTCAGGCAAGAACACTGGAGTGGGTTGCCATTTCCTTCTCCAAAAGGAACCATAGAAAGAAAGAAAGTGAAGTCGCTCAGTTGTGTCTGACTCTTTGCGACCCCATGGACTGTAGCCCACCAGGATCCTCCATCCATGGAATTTTCCAGGCAAGAGTACTGGAGTGAATTGCCATTTCCTTCCCCTTGCCATTTACTGAGGTAGGTAGAACTCAGGGAGGATTTATGTATTGGGCTGGAAATCAAAAGTTGATTTTAGAATAGATTGATATGATTGACAGATGCTCAAGTAGAGATGCAGAGGAGGAAACTATATATGCAAATTCAATTCCAAGATGGGATAGAGAACAAAATCTGAAGTCATTAGTGTCTACACCAAATGCTGTAAAGCCATCTGATAGGGCTGAGGCTTAGAACTTGGGGTTGTTGGTGACTGAGATGTGTTTGAACTGAAGAAGTGGGCGCTAGAAAATGTGGAGTTTCTGAAATTAGTATGGATGACTAAATTGATGAGTTTTGAGATTCAAAGGATGATACCCACTTATAAAATGGAAATTTTCTGTTAAAATAGGTGATATAGGAATACAACTTAATATTATAATGATAAATTGAAAAGTACACCAACATTTTTTCAGCCATTCTGATCACAAATAGATGATATGCAGAGACCATGGAAGAAAATAATTCCTGAATATAAGGACTTTTTTTTTTTAAATTTTATGGAAGTGTTACCAAACTCAAGTTCAGCTGCTTATCACTTAAGAATCCAATATTTGAGAGACAGGTGTTGAAGGAAAGGAAAGATAGCTTTATTGAGAAAGCCAGCAATTCTGGGGAGAAGATGGACTCATGTCCCAAAGAACCAACTCCTTACAGGTAATCAAGGGCAAGAGCTTTTAAAAGGGAGTTTCAAAGGTGTACAGGCAAAAAGAGGGGGCTATGTGCAGAATAGCACAGCCAGCTCCAAGAGTAATCTTGAAATTAGTCATGGGCTGTCTGATCAGCATCACCTTAATTGCTTTAACTACAGTTAATCTTTGGTTCCAGGGTTGGCTGTTCTCATTTTCTTGAGGCCAGTTCTTAGAACTGTGCAAGATGAAGCAGTTTATGTCATGGTTATAGTCAGTTTATCATGTAGTTAACTTTATCTACCTGGTGGGGATTTCAGTATCTGTAAAATGGCTCAAAGGATACCAGTTCAGTTCAGTTAACTCACTCAGTCGTGTCTGACTCTTTGTGACCCCATGAACTGCAGCACTCCAGGCTTCCCAGTCCATCACCAACTCCTGACAGTTACTCAGACTCATGTCCATTGAGTCGGTGATGCCATCCAACCACCTCATCCTTTGTCATCCCCTTCTCCTCCCACCTCCAATCATTCCCAGCATCAGGGTCTTTTCCAATGATTCAGTTCTTCACATCAGGTGGCCAAAGTATTGGAGGTTCAGCTTCAGCATCAATCCTTCCAATGAATATTCAGAACTGATTTCCTTTAGGATGGACCGGTTGGATCTCCTAGCTGCCCAAGGGACTCTCAAGAGTCTTCTCCAACATTACAGTTCAAAAGCATCAATTCTTTGGCACTCAGCTTTCTTTATAGCCTAACTCTCACATCCATACATTATTACTGGAAAAACCATAGCTTTGACTAGACAGACCTTTGTTGGCAATGTAATGTTTCTGCTTTTTAATATGCTGTCTAGGTTGGTCATAACTTTTCTTCTAAGGAGCAAGTGTATTTTAATTTCATGGCTGCAATCACCATCTGCAGTGATTTTGTGGACCCCCTGAAATAAAGTCTGTCATTGTTTCCATTGTTTCCCCATCTATTTGCCATGAAGTGATGGGACCAGATGCCATGATTTCAGTTGTCTGAATGTTGAGTTTTAAGCCAACTTTTTCACTCTCCTCTTTCACTTTCATCAAGAGTCTCTTTAGTTCTTCTTCACATTCTGCCATGAGGGTGATGCCATCTGCATATCTGAAGTTATTGATATTTCTCCCAGCAATCTTGATTCCAGCTTGTACTTTATCCAATCCAGCATTTCTCATGATTTACTCTGCATATAAGTTAAATAAGCAGGGTGGCAATATACAAACTTGGCATACTCCTTTCCCTATTTGGAACCAGTCTGTTGTTCCATGTCCAGTTCTAACTATTGCTTCTTTTTTTAAAATATAAGTTTATTTCTTTTAATTGGAGGCTAATTACTTTACAATATTGTATTGGTTTTGCCATGCATGAACATGAATCTACCGTGGGTAACTGTTGCTTCTTGACCTGCATACAGATTTCTCAGGAGGCAGGTCAGGTGGTCTGGTAGTCCCATTTCTTGAGGAATTTTCCAGTTTGTTGTGATACATACAAAGGCTTTGGCATAGTCAATAAAGCAGAAATAGATGTTTTTCTAGAACTCTCTTGCTTTTTCAATGATCCAGCAGATGTTGGCAATTTGATCTCTGGTTCCTCTGCCTTTTCTAAATCCAGACTAAACATCTTGAAGTTCCTGGTTTATGCACCATTGAAGCCTGGCTTGGAGAAGTTTGAGCATTGCTTTGCTAGCATGTGAGATGAGTGCAGTTGTGTGGTAGTTTGAACATTCTTTGGCATTGCCTTTCTTTGGGATTGGAATGAAAACTGACCTTTTCCAGTCCCGTGGCCACTGCTGAGTTTTCCAAATTTGCTGGCATATTGAGTGCAGCACTTTCACGGCAACATCTTTTACGATTTGAAATAGCTCAGCTGGAATTCCATCACCTCCACTAGCTTTTTCGAATGATATGGTTCACAGTATTAGCCCTTGAGGCAAAACTAAAAGGCCTTGACTTTGTTTCATGGCTGCTGCTGCTAAGTCGCTTCAGTTGTGTCCGACTCTGTGAGACCCCATAGACGGCAGCCCACCATGCTTTGCCATCCCTGGGGCTCTCCAAGCAAGAACACTGGAGGGGGTTGCCCTTTCCTTCTCCAATGCATGAAAGTGAAAAGTGAAAGTGAAGTCACTCAGTCATGTCTGACTCTTTGCAACCTTATGGAGTGCAGCCTGCCAGGCTCCTCCATCCATGGGATTTTCCAGGCAAGAGCACTAGAGTGGGTTGCCATTGCCTTCTCCATGTTTCATGGCTAAAGTATTATAATTTTGTCTTTTTAAATATTTTGTTCATTTTTCTCATTAAATTTATTTTTTGGCTACAGTTTTTCTACATGTAAGAGACAGATGGAGGACATGGTTGGATGGGGGGCATTTTGTCTCATAGGGTAGAACTTCTCATAGGGTCCTACTTGGTTACAAAGAGATTATAGGTAATGCAATTGTTTTCTTGTTTATTTAGTAGGGGTACCTTATAATGCTTATATCCTGCTTTTATTAATTCATTAATTTTTATTAAAATTCAATAATCCATCTCTCTATTAATAAGTGAAGGATTGCAATTAAATTTAATTTGATCCATGTTCCCAATCCTCCATCAAAATATATTCCAGGGTCTTTCCCCAGATATAACTACCATTGTGGATTTGGGCAGTACTCTTTCTAAACTTTTCTTTATATTTTCTAACTACTTAAGTACCTCTAGTGTCTTAATTATTATTTTCAGTCCTTAATTCATCACTATTTATATCCTCCATCTGAGTAAACTTGTCCTCTCTTTGCTCACAGTCTACATTTCACATATAGTCTACACTTTAATATTGTGGAATAAATTTTCCAATTGGTAAAAATATGCTATCATTTTCCATTTTTGTTTAAAATAATTCGTGAATATTACCTCTTCCATTTTTACTTTGAAGTAAGTTTTCTTATAGTTCTTTCAGAGAAATTTCATACACTGTAAATTGTTCACATCTGAAAAAAGTCTTTATTATCCCTTTCCATTTTAAATTATGGTTTGGCTGGTTTGGCTGAATATAGCATGTTGGGTTCAAAATATTTTTCTCAGAACTTGGAAGGTGTTACTTTATTGCGTTCTTGTGTTCAGCACTGCTGATGAGAAATCTGGTGTCAGTATGATTTCCATTTCTTATAAACAATGATTCTTTTTCTTCAGGCATCTTTTAAGAGTATTTTCCTTTCAGTATTAATATGAAATTTCATTTCATTGTGTTTTGATGTGACTTTTGGTTTGTTTTTGGTTAAATTTATCCTGATCAGTACTCTGTGTACTCATTCAATTTGAGAATATATGTCATTTATTTATGTATATATATGTGTATTTTATTATTAATATTCATGTAACAGTTCTGGGATATTTCTTGCTACATTTTTTCCAAATAGTTCTTCTTCCTCTTTCTCTCTGCTCAACATACAAGTGTTTTTTAGAAGAATGTTAGAAAATTTGTATCTATCTTTAAAATATTTAGACTTCTAGTTGACACTTTTTTTCCTGTCTTGTCTGTTTTGTGACCCACACACATTGCTCAGTTTAACTTTAGATTTTTTTGATTTGCTGTTCAATACTATACTCGCTATTCAGTAGATACAATAATTATTTAGACATAATTATTTATGCAAATTTTGTCACTAATCATAACAGACATAATTTTTACTTGCAAAATCTCTATTTTGTTTTTTATTACTAATTGCTTAATTATTTATTTCTTTTCTTTTAATGACAGTCATTCCACCCTTTATTGCTCCTAATTTAAGGATTTCTTTTTTGGTGTATTTGTTCAATTGCTTTTGTTATCCTGGTTTTAAGTTTTTGTTATCCTGGGTATAAGTTTTTCTTATCTCTGGATTTGCTGATTCTCTGTCATGTAAATTGCCTTTCACAAATGTTTGATGAACCCTGATTCTGCCTTCAGCTTCTGTGATAGACTTCTCTGCATATTTCCTGCTTAGCAGCAAATCCCTTGATGTGGAAACCTTAGCTTCTTGTTCAGGCTTGTTGCCTGCTTTATTTCTTCATGTGATGCCTCATAGTTTTGTGTTCACTGTGATTTCTCCATGGTTTTTCACGTGTATGCATTATCAATTTTTCCTATCTAGTTTATTAGTTAATTTCATGTATCTTGTTTATATCCTCTGTAGTGATTTTCATGCATGAACTCAGCATCTTAAAATCACGATGAGCAGAACAAACCTTTGGTGGTAGGCAGTCCCACCATTGACACACTCTCCAGTGATTTCATGTGCTTCTGCTGCCTCGTGGCCTCGTTCTCCTGATACCAGTGTGGCTGCCACAATCCAGATGTTCCATCTTGCCACCAGTACCCTAATCAGGGAAAGATCAGGTTGGGACTGAAAGGTTTCTCCTTCCCAGAAATGTCATTTTCTCTTCTCACTTCACAGGCCAGAAATGGTGGCAAGTGCACTCCTTTCTTCAAGGAAAACAGAAATAAACACTGTTTACCAAAAGAGAACAGGATATTGTAATGACTGACTCTGGTAAACCATACCTCATCTGTTCAGTATAGGCAACTGCAATTCCAAAGTAATATACTTTATGTTTTTATTCAAAAGAGGAGGTGTGTTGATTTTGGATAAACAGATACAGTATTTTCCATGTTGGAATTCTAGTTTCTTAAAATCCTAGATTTTAAAAAGAATTTTATTTTATATTTTTAAAATCCTGGACTTACAAAATTAAATAGTTTCACTTTTATGATTATTTTCTCTGTAACATGCTTCAGAAATAATAAAGTAAAAATCTATTTATGAGACTGATTTTGAATCTAAAAGTTTGACTTTAAGTTTCTCATCTAGTTGTCATCATACTGAAAGAAAATCTTTGCTTGGTGAGTAATGGACATAATGAGGACTTTATGAATTAAGAACCTCAGCTTTGTTCTTAATTTTGCCTTCCTTTCTAACCAGAAGGTAACATTTTCTTCAAAATATATTATGTGTTTAGATCAGTCAGGATCTAACTTATATGTCTGGAGTAAATGGGTCTTTCAATGAATACCTGTTGAATGCCTAAAGTTAGGGCAAAACTATATGTGTGGAGACTGTAAGCTTTATTTCAGCTCCAAACAATAATAATAATGCTTTCCAGTGGGAGAGGTCACAAATGAAATGTGCGATCATTTTTATCATTTTGATAAAATGAAGAGGAAAACGTTCTCTACAGTGAAAACTAGCATAAAGCAAATTCAAACATTTTAAAAAACCGAAAGAAATTATGTTATGCAAATAAAATATCTAAAAAGTTATGGTCTTAATATTTTAATAAGCTACACAAATCTTTAGAAATACATGAATAAATAAATGGGAAATGGAATGAAGAGACTAGTCAAAGAAGAATAGAAATAACTAAAATAAGAACCAGATTTGTAAGTTACTAAATAAATGCAAAAAAAATAATGAGAACATTAATTTTTAAACATCTAAATATGCAGTGCTGACAAGGAATGCTGAAACATTCACTCACACATTGATGATGGGGTTACAAATTAGTGCAGCTTTTGAGATATTAGCTTTGAATGGTGAATCAAAAGCTTTGATGGTGCTTATATATTTTGATCCAATAATGTCATTCTTATATACTGCTAATTAAAAAATTTGAAATTCAGATAGAGTTTTATGCATAAAGCTAAAGTTTATAAATGAGGTATCTATAAATTGAAAATCTTGTAGACTTTATGGAAACTTTAAAGACATAGCAAAATTATTTTGATAACTAGAATCTACAGATTTAAAATGATTTCTAATGTATCACCTTATTATGTAAAAGGTAAATCAGAGATACTTAATCCACAATTTACATGACTTCTCTCTAGGAATTTCTTTTTGCTTATCTGTATTTTTCTGCTGGTTCCAATATTTTCACCTCAAGGAGAGTGTCCTTTGCCAAACTGTAAAATCCAAAAAATAGCAAACAGCAACAAAGTGTATGGATGTGAGAGTTGGACTGTGAAGAAAGCTGAGCACCAAAGAATTGATGCTTTTGAACTGTGGTGTTGGAGAAGACTCTTGAGAGTCCCTTGGACTGCAAGGAGATCCAACCAGTCCATTCTAAAGGAGATCAGTCCTGGGTGTTCTTTGGAGGGACTGATGCTAAAGCTGAAACTCCAGTACTTTGGCCACCTCATGTGAAGAGTTGACTCATTGGAAAAGACTCTGATGCTGGGAGGGATTGGGGGCAGGAGGAGGAGGGGACGACAGAGGATGAGATGGCTGGATGGTGTCACCAACTCGATGGACGTGAGTTTGAGTGAACTCCGGGAGTTGGTGATGGACAGGGAGGCCTGGCGTGCTGCGATTCATGGGGTCGCAAAGACTCGGACATGACTGAGCGACTGAACTGAACAAAATGTCTGTGATTCATCTTTGTCTGTGTTTCAGGCTTTAAAATCCTTATGCACTGATTTGGTTCTCCTGGTTCTGTGAGTACAAAAAAAGAAAGCGTTACTTTATCTCAAGTTAAGGAACATGAGTTTCAAGTTTGTCAATTATATGAATGACTTCCTGATCATCTAACTAGTATGTGGCAGGACCTCAATGCTGGTTTTTTGATTTCTATTTCAATGTTCACTCCACTTCTCCAAGATGTCTTTCTTTTGTATAAAGTGTGTAATTTATTGCTTGTAGACTTCATTGAAGATTATTTGTGTTTGGCGGATTAGCTGACTCTCCCTTTTGGGTTCCAAGTGAATACTTCTGAATTATTCCAGTTTTCTCAGTAACATAGCTGGGATGGGATTTTCTATGACAAAATGAGAGAACATGGAATCTGCCTATCAGACCAGGTCTGCACATAAATACAGAGGAATGCTCTGGATTGGTGCCGACCCTGGAATCCTTTGAGAAGCCATTTCAACAATCTGGAGAGAAGTAACCTAGTGCAGGTCATGAACACTTTCTTTCTGTCACCATGACCTGAACATCTGTGTGCTCTATTCTCTTTAAAATTGGGGAAAACCTCTTTAGCTGGCATTCTGGGATGGCATGAGAATTAATCATACTTTTTACCTGAGTTTCCTCTTCAAAACAAAAACACCTGTGCATACAATAAAATATAAACTTATGAAAGCAATTGTTTCCACTTGGTCTTTGTGCTCTAATGAATGCTATACTAGTGCATGTCCTCTGGGACTACTAGCCTTTGTGTAATGTATTGTTTCAAGAACATATAACTATAGCAAGTATCATCACATGGTCATAAAATTATAGAAAAATGGCCTGAAGAATTAATGACTTAGAAAAGCTTTGACCATACTGTATAAAATAAGAAAAGTGTATGAATTTAAGTAGCCAGAAATAATTCTGAATTTGATAAATATACATTACTTTCATTGGAAAATATTTTTTAAAAATTAATGTGTCTCATGCCCACTTCTTTTCAGCCACTGAGGAAAAGTCCTTCCTTCACAGTAGTGCTAGTGGTAAAGCACTCAGTGACCCAGTCCTACCAGGCTGGGTCCTAATCCCTCTGTGCTTAGTCACTCAGTCATGTCTGACTCTTTGCAACCCCAGTGATCCAGTCCTACCAGGCTGGGTCCTAATCCCTCTGTGCTTAGTCACTCAGTCATGTCTGACTCTTTGCAACCCCATGGACTCTAGCCCACCAGATCCCTCTGTCCACGGGGATTCTCCAGGCAAGAATACTGGAGTGGGTTGCTATGCCCTCCTCCTGGAATTCTTCCCAACTCAGGGATTGAACCCAGGTCTGCATTGCAGGCTGATTCTTAACTTCTGAACCACCAGGGAAACCCTCCTAACCCTTCAAAACAATATAAATTTCATCTTGTCTATGTACTTGCCCTTGTCCAGAAACTCATCCCTTGCTCACATGGGATCCTTCTGAATATCTTTCACGCTCTAGTACAAAGTTAATTTCTCCCTGGAGACTTTGTGATTAAACCCTGACCATACCTCATAGCACTTGAATAGTGCAGTTATCTCAAAATATTATAGTTATTGTGCACACACTGGTTTTCCCACTAATCGTGAATCCTTTGGTGCTATGAACACTATTCAGGCATTCTTATTACTAGGAATATAACAAAGTTAAATAATATGTACTTATTTGATAAAAGTGAATGAGAATACCCCATATCTCATATTTTGATGGGTTTCTCAAAGGATTTTCTCTCATTTAGTATGAGAATATACTAAGTGAAAATATTTCAAAAAAGTGAATATCATTTTTTCTATACTCAAAGGAGATTTGAAATGGAAATTGATTTGGATAGATATTCAAGTTAAAAATGATCTCTTCAGTCTTTAATAGCAAGTGTGGCAATATGAATTTTATTTTCAAAAAGTCTAAAGATGATGATGATAAAAGCATCAATAATGCATAATCAAAGTCTGTATAGCTAATGGTTTTGACCTAATAATGGTGCTCAGTAATGGCTGACATCAGAATAACCTGGGGGTTATAAAATACTGATTCATTGGCCCCACCCAATTGGCTGGAGGAGTGGTGAGCATCTAAAAGTTCCCTAGGTGAATTTAATTTGCTGATTACTAAGCTCTGCCTTACAGCAAAATAATTTCCAAATGGTATCTGTGTTGCACCTGGAAACAAAGTGGACTTTGCTGATAAATTAGTTCTTATCTTCTTGTGAATCTCTAAAGTTTTTCATGAGTCACAGAATTGAAGCTGAGAAGTGTGTCATCTGCCTCTGAATAAAACCCCACTATATAAGGTAAACCCTTTTCTTACCCATGACATGTTGGGTCATTGGTACGCCAATAAACCCAAAGCACAGAGTTGGAGATGCAACATGGAATCCTTATGCTCATTATTACAGACATATGAGAAGCTGTGTCAGTTTAACCTTTACAAAATTCCCTTTGAAATAGTAACTTCTACACTCTTCATGGACAGACTGTAGATAATTATCCACAGACTCAGAAATTAATAATTTCCTATGTAGGGATTGAAAAAAAAATCCATTTGAGAAATAGCTTCCTCTTTGCCTGGAGTCAAATATCCAATAGCTACTTCAGTGAAAAGAAAACAAAGACATATCCAGTGATGATTTTGACCAGCAGCAAGTGATCTGTATTTTATTATGGTAGTCAGCTGTTTTATCACACACACACACACACACACACACACACACACACACACACATACACAAATAATCACAATTAAACAACTTTGGGAACAAAGAACGTGAATCAGGACAAAATGAACTTTTCCCTTAAAATCCAGATATGTGTTTTGCTTATCCTTGCAACAAGCTGTGATTCCCATGTGAAAGGTATCAATATACTTCCTTTTCCTGTCAATCACTTGTGTCACATGGAGTCCTGGTATGCTGGGTCATGACCTTCTTCCTGGATAGGAGCAAAAAGCCACCAGTAATTTGACTGCTATAATTATTTAGACCGTTTCTAATAAGCCTAAAAATGTGATGTTAACATTTTTCACATGTTTGTAGTCTTCTGGTCTTCAAGTTATCCTCAGCTTGCCATTGTACACTTTAGTTATACTGGAAGAAAATATAATTTTCAATAACTAAACTTTGATTGTTGCTTTACCTTGGAAACAACCATGCCCCTAGGCCCATAAGATACTATTTCTTTAGAATTTTTTCCTAGGATGGGGCAAACTTTGACAATAATCAAAATCTATTCAACATAAATTTACTGAGCATTTACTATGTGCAAAGTTCTGAGGATTAAAAGAAAAACATCAAGTCCAGGTCTTCAAGTAGATGAACTGACAAAAAATTAATTGACCCTTTATGTGATTAGTAAAGGCACGTCATTTAAATCCCTTATCTATGATGAGCAAGTACATGACTTTGGATATATTATCTGTGTACAAACTGGCTAACGAGGAAAATAATCACACAACTAGTAAAAGGAAGAACTAATATCTAGACCTAGGAAATTTGAATCTAGAGACTATTTCTAACCACTATGCCATTCTGATTCTGGAGTCTGAGTTGATTGCTTGGTTTATACATGGAAGAATGTCAAATGCCATTCTGAAGAAGTGGGGCCATGTGGATATATAATATATATAATGTTAAATTTATATATATATAAATTATATATCTAAATATCTATATTATATATATAAACTGGGTAGATGTGGATATATGTATAATACATAATTTATATATATATATATATACACATACGTATATAATTTAGCAGTATATGGGAAATATGGAAAGAATCCTATAGCCTTAATCTGAATAAATGAGTCTTTATCATCTCTTTAGAGAAGCTTGTCTTCAAGATCAACTTTTGCATAGCAAAGATCCAGGAAGAATGAAAGAACTGGGTGCTTCTGAGTTGATCTGCAGAGGCAGGTCCCATCATAAATGTTCTTCAGGATCAGTCTTCCTGGCTGACCTGGAGCCATGTGCTTGGTTAACCACATGGGTAAATACCCTCAGCCAATCACACACAGCAGAAAACAAAGCCAAACATTGTTAGAATCCATCCTTGGCGGTTGAATGATTTGGGTTCAGTTTCAAAAACATTTATTGAATAGAAATTTAAAAAAAGAACAGTCTGAGTGTGATTATATCAACTTGAATGGCCCTTGGGGTGCCCAGACTAAATATTACTTTTGGGAGTGCTTCTGAGGGTGTTTCCTGATGAGATGCACTTTTGAATCAAAGGCCTCAGAAAATCATCCTCTTCAACATGGATGGCTTCGCTGGTGCCTCTGCTGGTGAAGAATCTGCCTGCAATGCAGGAGACCTGAGTTCCATCCCTGGGTTGGGAAAATCCCCTGGAGAAGGGAGAGACTGCCTACTCCAGTATTCTGGCCTGGAGAATTCCATGGACTACATAGTCCATGGGGTTTCAAAGAGTTGGGCATGGCTGAGGAACTTTCGCTTTCACTCCAGGGAGTGTCATAAAAGCATAAAAACACATGCATGCATCCAATCTGTTGAGGGCCTGGATAGAACAGGAAGTAAGGGAAGGAGGAATTTGCACCCATCTTCCTGCTTCACTGCTTGAACGGGACAGTTAACCTCACCTTCCCCTGCCTTTAAACTGAGATTAACAGCATTGGCTCACCAGTTCTCAGACCTTCAGATTCAGACTAAATTATATCACCAAATTCCAGACTCTTTGGCTTGCAGACATCAGACTGTGGGACTTCCCAATCTTCATAATCACATGAGCTAATTGCTAAAAACAAATATTTTTTAGTATCTTATTGATTCTGTTTCTCTGGAGAAGTCTGATTAATACAGTAAATATACAAAGGCTGAGAGAGATGGGAATACCAGACCACCTGACCTGCCTCTTGAGAAATCTGTATGCAGGTCAGGAAGCAACAGTTAGAACTGGACATGGAACAACAGACTGGTTCCAAGTAGGAAAAGGAGTGCGTCAAGGCTGTATATTGTCACCCTGCTTATTTAACTTATATGCAGAGTACATCATGAGAAACACTGGACTGGAAGAAACACAAGCTGGAATCAAGATTGCTGGGAGAAATATCAATAACCTCAGATATGCAGATGACACCACCCTTATGGCAGAAAGTGAAGAGGAACTAAAAAGCCTCTTGATGAAAGTGAAAGAGGAGAGTGAAAAAGTTGGCTTAAAGCTCAACATTCAGAAAACGAAGATCATGGCCTCTGGTCCCATCACTTCATGGGAAATAGATGGGGACACAGTGGAAACAGTGTCAGACTTTATTTTTTGGGGCTCCAAAATCACTGCAGATGGTGACTGCAGCCATAAATTAAAAGATGCTTGCTCCTTGGAGGAAAAGTTATGAGCAACCCAGATAGCATATTCAAAAGCAGAGACATTACTTTGCCGACTAAGGTCCGTCTAGTCAAGGCTATGGTTTTTCCTGTGGTCATGTATGGATGTGAGAGTTGGACTGTGAAGAAGTCTGAGTGCCGAAGAATTGATGCTTTTGAACTGTGGTATTGGAGAAGACTCTTGAAAGTCCCTTGGACTGCAAAGAGAGCCAACCAGTCAGTCCTGGGTGTTCTTTGGAAGGAATGATGCTAAAGCTGAAGCTCCAGTACTTTGGCCACCTCATGTGAAGAGTTGACTCATTGGAAAAGACTCTGATGCTGGGAGGGATTGGGGTCAGGAGGAGAAGGGGATGACAGAGGATGAGATGGCTGGATGGCATCACGGACTCGATGGACGTGAGTCTGAGTGAACTCCGGGAGTTGGTGATGGACAGGGAGGCCTGGCGTGCTGCGATTCGTGGGGTCGCAAATAGTTGGACACGACTGAGCGACTGAGCTGAACTGAACAGATACAAAGGCAAATGGAAAAGCACCCTTTCCCTTTAGCTGCTTCCTTTAGCCGAAGGGGCAAATGCATGGACAGGTAACATGGTTCAGGTGGGATGTTCTCTGAAAAGGGAAGTGAAGGTATTAGGAGGGAGAACCCCTATAAACATGAAAATAGAAAAAAGGCAGATAAGGTTACCAACTGTTGTATCTCCTTTGGGCTTCCCAGGCAGCGCTAGTGGTAAAGAACCTGCCTGCCAGTTCAGGAGACATAAGAGATCTTAAGACATAAGAGGATTGAAATCCCTGGGTCAGGAACATCCCCTGGAGGAGGGCACAGCAACCCACTCCAGTATTCTTGCCTGGAGAGTCCCCTGGACAGAGGAGCCTGGTGGGCTACAGTCCATGGGGTCACAAATAGTAAAATGACCAATTAAATACACATGCAGTTTCAGGATGAGGGTTCTTGGGTTTTAGTCTGGGCTCCCTCAATTTCTAGCCATATTACTTGGAGAATGTGAATTACTTAACTTCTCTGTGACTCAGCTTTCCCTTCTCTAAAGTGGTATCTATCTCATAGATATGTTATGGAGATAAAACACGAGAAAAGTAAAGCTTTTAAGTATCAGTTCAGTTCAGTTCAGTTCAGTTCAATCACTCAGTCGTGTCCGACTCTTTGCGACCCCATGAATTGCAGCACGCCAGGCCTCCCTGTCCATCACCAACCCTGAGAGTTCACTCAAACTCATGTCCATTGAGTCGGTGATGCCATCCATCTATCTCATCCTCTGTCGTCTTCTCCTCCTGCCCCCAATCCCTCCCAGCATCAGAGGCTTTTCCAATGAGTTAAAGCTTTTAAGTATAGAGCCCGACAAACAGTGAAAGCTCTATAAGTTGCAATTATTGTTTTATTATTATTGTAGCCAAATGGAAATGCCCTTCGAGGACATAAATACACAAATGAAACTATGCCAGCTAGGTATCTTTTCTCTGAACAGACTGAGATTTTCACAGTCTTACCAGAGAGACTGTAGGAGATTTTTACAACCTTTTTCCAGGAAAAAAAAATGAAAGGTTCATGCAGAAACCTGCCTGTCTGAAAGGTTTTCCTCTTAGTCATCTTTGGCCTTTAACCTATGCCTTGCCTTGCCCCCTCCACCTATATTTGTTTCCATTTAGAAATCTCTCCGATATGATTTTGTGGGTTGACAGTCTAATTTCCGAAGAAAATATTTGGGCCTGAAACAAAAATGCAAAATAGCAGAAGGCTGAGACTGTTGTCCCCAGCAACTGGCGCAGGAACTGAAAACACAGTTGGCTTCACATTTCAGGTTCAACTTAAGGCAGGTACCCGAGGCAATTAAGTTTCCTTGCCCCTTGAGTTGGAATATTTTAAATTTGTCTGCAGAAGTGAGCGAGGTGACCTAATTGTACCTCTGCTTTTCACATGAATTTATCTTCTTGAGTGACAGGATGTTGCTTTTTTAGGCGGGGGCCTTCCGTTTAATAATTCAGTAATTAGATGCACTGCTGTCAGCTGTGAAATCCCTAACAGCTTTGCAATGACAACATATTGGAGGATTTGTGGTCCTCCAAGGTCTCTCTCGATGTCTTTAACAGGAAGGACAGAGGTAGGTGAGAGCCTCACTCAGGTGTGTGCCAACCCAGGTGTGGAGGCGGCTGTGGGTTTATAGCCAATGCCTTCATTTCCTTTCTTTCAGATCACATTAGCTGGGAAAACCTGGGCATGGTCTGAGAGAGCGGAAAAGAGTAAAAGTAAAATGCCTTATCATCCATGCACTATGTTTCTGGCTGAGACTTTCGCCAAGGGGTCATTCAATGAACATAACCTTGCTGGCGATGCACAGAGCTATCTCAACATGTCATTGTGTAAAGTCCGTCTGCACAAAGCTATGTGCTTTTTTTTGAGCCTCAAAAAATTTTTTTGCAAGTAATGTATAGGTTTTTTTTTTTTTTTCTTTCTAGCAGAAACCACCAAAGGAAACAAAGAAAGTGGGAAAGTGCTAACAGCAGCGTGTTAATTAGCAGATACACCCCAGCACTTTGCATTAGCCAACTTCGGCACATTATGTTTTATGTCTTTGTTCACTGGCCAGGACTAACAGCAGCCTAATAATTCACTCACAGAGCAGCTTTATCAAGAAGACACTGTGTTTTAGAAACTCTAAAAGATCATTTAGAGCAGTAACAAATTACTGCTTTTAATAAAATGCTTTTTTTCCCACTCAATAGGATACTGTAAAAAAAAGGTGGGGGGGGGGAGGAGTCTATAGAGAAGTAGTCTATAGAAAAGGAACATTTTTATCTTTGAGAAAATAATACCAGGGAAATGATAATGTAGTTTAGAACTCATGGTACAAAAGGCAGATAAAGAGCCTCACTCTGACATCTCTCTCTGTTGCTTTCCCATCAACCTGTCTGATCATTCCATTATAGTCTCCTTCACAGGCTGCTCTGTCTGGAAGCTCGCTCTCTCTCCAGTGCTGGGTCCCACCAACATCAGTGCTTAGCCTTTTGTTTTTCTCACTCTCCATATCCATCAATGTAACTCATTTCATTGGTTTTTCAAAATGAAGCACATATCAGAATAATTCCTCATGATTTCTAATCTGCTTTCTAACCATGCAGATTCCTGGCCATCACACCTGCTCTGCTAAGTGAGAATTACTAGAGGCTGAGCCCAGGAATCTGTATTTTCACAACTTTTCCAGGTGACGCTAGCTCTGGGAATCTTGTTTGTAACCCACTAGCATCCTATAGGCTGCCGAAGATCATGAAAGTCATTTGTAATTTCAGCTCTAAGCTCTCTTCCTTCAGCTTCAGGCGTGGCTGTCTAACTCCCGATAAGTGGAAAAGTGTTCATGCCTGGATGTCGCTCAGATTCTTCATATGCAACACTTGCCAAAGTGGTTTCTTCCCTTGTTTTCACTGAGTGATTGTTGTATCCAAGCTGGCAAGCAATGCCTTAGACTCCTGTCTGTTCCTCATCCTCCGCATTTACCCATCAAAATCATTCTCTTCTCCCAATCCTAGTCTAGGGTCTCAGCCTTTGCATGGACCAGAGGAACAATCACAAACTCCTAAGCTCCGAATTTAAAGTGAGTTACCTGCCACTTCTGGTTTCAGCTGCCTCATGGTAGTATCTGGAATTTCTATTTTCTTGCTTTGGCAGACTCTGGATCTAACACCTGGGACATGAGATTCTTGCCCCTAAAAGGACTCAAATAACTTCTAAGCCTTAGATGTGTGCTGCCTTAATTACTTCAAGTTCCCCTGGCCCCGGGAGCCTCTCCCTTTCTGTTTATCAGGGACTGCCGTTAGGTTTTGGTGGCTTACAGTGAACCTCTGTGATCAGACCCCCAAGCTCTGTTAGGGATATGTAGAAGGAAGTTTTTGAAATTTAGAAATCTTTTATTTGCTTGACAAAGCTAGGCTTTTAAGACCATGGACTTAAAAAAAAAAGTTAGTGTGAAATTCAAGCTGAGCAATGAGTTCTTTGTCCTACATGGTATTTGCTGTCCCCCTGAAACAATTAGTGCCATTGATCCAATGGGTGAGAAACCTCAGGGCAAAGTGATTGACAGCGAAGGAAAAATACATTGTTTTCAGTATCACCGGCCCCTGCGTCCCCACTTTCTCCCCCTGCCAGACCTTTGCACCTTTGAAAAGCACATTTGTTCTCAGGAAAGTGTTCTTCTCTCTCCCTCCCAGGAAGGAGGGTGTCAGTTTTCTGTGTGGACTCTCTCAGTGAGGGAAAGCTTGCCCACCCTCAGAGACTGTGTTGAGTGCCATCTGGGTCAAGCAGACCCCATCTTTAGTGGCACAGGACAGAAATAAACTCCCTGAAATGAACAGGAGATCCTTTACCCCCAGAGGAGGCCCAAGTGGTACGGCAGGGGAAATTCCTACTACCTGAGTTCTGGGGCTACAGGACCCTCATCGTGTGTGGGTTTGTATACCTTGCCTTTTAACATCACTCTCTATATTCATGCCTCTTGGCTGACAAAAAAACGGAAAATGAAAACTGGAGACAGAAAATGGGAGGAGCAGAGAAACAGACAGCTGAGGTGAAGCCAGATGTTGTTTTTTTGTTGTTGTTGTTTCTATTTTACTTATTTTTTCAAGTAAATCCTAGGAAAAATAATGCCAATGGGAGAAAGCTTGGATTTCGATACTACTATCTGTTGAGAAGGGAGCTGACCCATACCTATCAAGGGCTGATGCGAAGTACTTTGTCATAAAACTATCTTGAGTAGAATTAAATCCGTATAATCCTATATTCCAAGTTGGTTAAATACTCAAGCTGTTTCTTGATCCTGAGACCATACTGTCAACCCCCTGCCACACACGCACAATGTTGGGAGAAATAAATCCCCAAAATACATTGTCCATGTTAGGTTCAACAGGGCAAACCAAATTTATACGCACTTTGTTAAGCATAAGTGAAGTTAGATCCCATAGGTATTTCAAGCAATTAATGATCATAGATTATACTATTTGTTGTAATTATATTTGTTCAAAAAGAGTTATAAAATATAATAAATAGCATTTGTCATGAACTGTCCAGATCCTTTTATTTTAGCTAGATCTTCTATGCACTCCTATAAAATCTTGTACAAGAGGTGAATTTCACAGTACAAATTAATGAAGCAGAAACTCCTTGTTTCATTCACAAGGGATCTACCTATGAAGTACTGGGAAACAATTTAATAAAACCCCTTTCCTCAACTATTCATGTGCTTTAGCCTTCAGTTATGCTAACACCTCTTGGCTCCAAAATTGTCTTGCTTTTACTTTTCCACTTTTTTTTCTTTTTCACCTTTTCCATCCACATAATCCCTTTCTCTATGTTTCTCCACCTACAAACTATCATTACTTTATGGCTTACTGTCCTAAGTGATTTCCTCACCACTCCACAGTGTTGTTGGTTCTTTGCTTTCTTAGGTCTCTAGATTCTGCCTCATAAAAATAAAAAGTGCAGACACTGATGATAATGTTCTGTACTTCATCATTCTTTGTACAGATCCCTGGCATACAACCAGAATACCTGGGACACAGTAGATGCCTGACAATGGGGCCGAGAGGGAAGGAGAGAAAGGAAGGCTGGACCAAATGAAAAGGAAAGTTAGATTAGTTTATTAATTTTTATCAATAAAAAAGATTTATTATTATTTTAATTAATTTAATTTATTTATTTTTCAGCTGTCTTTACATGAAAATTTTACACAAGAAATTTTAAACCTGATGAATGCCCACTCTTTGCATGAATCTTCAAAGACATGAAACTAACACGGATTCTTTTTTTAAGACTTGCATGTGGATAAATGGATGGTTAAACCCAGTTGATTGCAAAATAACAGGGGATGTTGCAGAAGGTCAATTCAATGTCAGACATTTTCATTTTATCTGGACTCTTGGCATTCAGTTGAATCAGAGCTCCACATGCCAGAGCTATGTAGGGCTTATTTCTGGCCCCACATAATGAGCAGAAATGATGGTGGTGGAGATATTTGCCTTAGTTTTATCTTCTATACATTCAGAGACCCGTGTGGTCAGTCTCAGAGCTGTGTCATTGTGCAAGAGGGAACAGTTAACAACACAACTTAAGAATAAACTCCTTAGATGGCAATGACGACCCTGTATGCAAGACAGGAAAAAAGACACAGATGTGTATAACGGACTTTTGGACTCAGAGGGAGAGGGAGAGGGTGGGATGATTTGGGAGAATGGCATTCTAACATGTATACTATCATGTAAGAATTGAATCGCCAGTCTATGTCTGACGCAGGATACAGCATGCTTGGGGCTGGTGCATGGGGATGACCCAGAGAGATGTTATGGGGAGGGAGGTGGGAGGAGGGTTCATGTTTGGGAATGCATGTAAGAATTAAAGATTTTAAAATTTAAAAAAAAAAAAGAATAAACCTAATGAACACTTAAAATAAATAAATAAAATTTAAAAAAAGAAAAAAAAAAGGAATAAACTCCTTATCTTATTCAGAGGGCATCCACATATGAAATACTTTAGTAAGACTGATTAAAATCTCCTCTCCACATGGTGAATATTTTGGCGTTGGCATGGATAGGAAGTTAGAACTGAGTTGGGTGAGAGACGGTGGTGAGTCATCATGAAAACGATTCAAGTTCACAATAACTCAAGGCTCAATTAACAAAGAAAATTCAAGGTCATAGAAAAACAAAGAGCAAACCCTAAGGACCCATCTAAGATAAACAAAGGGTTGATTCCCAGGGTTCAGCCCTGTCTCCCCAGTACCATTTCATTTTTGTTTTGGATACAATGTAGGTGACGCAGATAGTTTTGCTTCCATCAGGATCTATAACTGATGCAACCAACAAAAGCATTTCTTGTTCCTTAAAATTTTTTACATAGATTTACATTGTCTGTTTGCTCTTCATTTTCAGAATTTCTTAGAGTAAGGGTGCTGATGGGTATTATAACATTCTAAATCAAGTTTAGGATTTCATGCCTTGTAGAGCTCACTGTTTGTTTCTTGATTTACTTAGGTGGCAGTGAAACACACAGGTCTCACATGGACTTGAACATCTTCTGGCAGATTATATTTGCTTTATCATAAGCTTTTATTTGGAGAAGGCAATGGCACTCCACTCCAGTACTCTTGGCTGGAAAATCCCATGGATGGAGGAGCCTGTGGGCTGCAGTCCATGGGGTCACTAGAGTTGGACACGACTGGGCAACTTCACTTTCACTTTTCACTTTCATGTGTTGGAGAAGGAAATGGCAACCCACTCCAGTGTTCTTGCCTGGAGAATCCCAGGGACGGGGAAGCCTGGTGGGCTGCCATCTATGGGGTCGCACAGAGTCAGACACGACTGAAGTGACTTAGCAGCAGCAAGCTTTTATTAGGTGTCTGTATACATTCAGTGTGTGTGTGTGTGATGTCTTTTTATTGCCACTTCCTCTTGTACTTGCTATTTTCTGTCATCACTGCCTTTGCATATGTGGATATGTGACAAGAATCTACACCACTAGCCACTGTCAGGGTGACAAAAGCCCCCAAAAGTCAGTTAGCAAATGCAATCTGGAGGCTTTTCTTGTATGGCTTTATTTTCAATACGTGAGACCCCAGGGTCTGTCCTCTTGTAACACTAATTGGGAAGTTCTCATGTGACAGAAAGCAGGGGAATGGAATGCAGCATTGGAATCTAAGCAGTGCCAGGGATAAACCTACATGTTCACAGGCTGTCTTCTGGAGAACCTTGTTGCCAGAGAAGCCGTATGTCAGAGCTGCGGAATCACTCGGTGCTTAGCCAGGTAACCCAGACCCGCTGTGCTCACTTTGCTTCTTTCCCTTGCATATACTTTTCCCTTTGTTAGAAATGTTCTTTCGTGCCTTCTTCATCGCAGAAGCTCCTGCTGATTCTTAGACTTATTTCACATGCTGTGTTCAACAGCTGCTTTTTTGAATTCTTGACTTCCTGCATGTAGCAGGCAGAAAATTGCTTACCCTGCCAAGGTCTCAAAGATGTCCACACCCTAATATCCAGAACCTGTGAATATGTCATCTAACATTGCAAAAGGGAATTAAGGGAGTAGATGGAATTATGGTTGCTAATCAGCTGACCTTAAAATAATGCTATCCTGAGTTGGGGGTGGAGAGGGAGAAAGAAAAGATTATACTGGTTTTCCCTGCCTGGGTCCAATGTAATCAGACAGGAAAGAGGGAGGCAGAAGCAGCAGAACCAAAAAGATGCTGTCACAAGAAAGATCTGATCAGTGTTGCTTGATTGAAAGATAAGCATTAAAATTAAAAAAAAATTGAATATTATCTAAATCAAGTTCTGAAACCATGAAATTCTTTCAGTGAGTTCTGTTAAGCTTCCATGGAAAATATAATTTCCATACCAATTAAGTTATTCCATATTATGGAAATATAAATTGGGGAGTTGGTGATGGACAGGGAAGCCTGGCATGCTGCAGTCCATGGGGTTGCAAAGAGTCAGACACGGCTGAGTGACTGAACTGAACTAAACTGTGCCACTATGGAAAGCAGTATGGAAGTTCCTCAAAAGCCTAAAAATGTGGTTACCATATATGATCCAGCAATCCCATTCTTTGACATATATTCAGACAAAAATGTGATCAAAAAAAGATATAAGCACCCCAATGCTCATTTCAGCACTAATTACAACATCCAGGACATGGAAACAACCTATATGTTCATAGACAGATGAAAGGATAAAGAAAATGTGGTACATATACACAATGGAATATGCTTAGCCATAAAAAAATGAAATAATTCCATTTCAGCAACATGGGTGGGTCTAGAGATTATCTTTCTTGTTAGTGAAGTGTGAGAAACAGACAAATATCATGATATATTATATGTGGACTCTGAATTCGGACACAAATGAATTTATCTGCAAAGCAGAAACCTGCTCAGAGACATAGAGAACAAACTTGGGATTGCCAAGGTAAGAGGGTAGGGAAGCGATGGACTGGGAGTTAGGAAGTAGAGCCAATTATTCAGTTCAGTTCAGTTCAGTCGCTCAGTTGTGTCCGACTCTTTGCGACCCCATGAATTGCAGCAAGCCAGGCCTCCCTGTCCATCACCGACTCCCGGAGTTCACTCAGACTCACGTCCATCGAGTCCGTGATGCCATCCAGCCATCTCATCCTCTGTCGTCCCCTTCTTCTCCTGCCCCCAACCCCTCCCAGCATCAGAGTCTTTTCCAATGAGTCAACTCTTCGCATAAAGGTGGCCATAGTACTGGAGTTTCAGCTTCAGCATCATTCCTTCCAAAGAAATCCCAGGGTTGATCGTCTTCAGAATGGACAAGTTGGATCTCCTTGCAGTCCAAGGGACTCTCAAGAGTCTTCCCCAGCACCACAGTTCAAAAGCATCAATTCTTTGGTCCTCAGCCTTCTTCACAGTCCAACTCTCACATCCATACATGACCACAGGAAAAACCATAGCCTTGACTAGACGGACCTTAGTCGGCAAAGTAATGTCTCTGCTTTAGAATATACTATCTAGGTTGGTCATAACCTTTCTTCCAAGGAGTAAGCGTCTTTTAATTTCATGGCTGCAGTCACCATCTGCAGTGATTCTGGAGCCCCAAAAAATAAAGTCTGACACTGTTTCCACTGTTTTCCCATCTATTTCCCATGAAGTCAATTATTAGATGTATGTAATTGATCAACAACACGGTCCTACTGTATAGCACAGGGAACTATATTCAGTATCCTATTATAATGGAAAAGAATATGAAAAAGAATATATAACTCAATCACTTTGCTATACAGCAAACCCAACATTGAAAATCAACTATACTTCAATAAAATAAATTTGAAAAAGAGTTATTCCATACTAGATATGGAAAAGTTCGACATGCTGCTAATCCCTTTTCTGAAGCTAGTCCAATCCTATTATTAAATCCTGAGGGAGACACAAAAGGAAATTAGGAATTCTCATATTTCATAAAAATAAAGCCACAAAAGTTCTAAGAAAAATACTAATTCTACAGCTATTACTACTACCATTATTACATTATTTATTGGGAACTTGCTATATTTCTGGCACCAGGTTAAGAAGCATCATCTCAGGTAATCCTTGCAATTTTACTAGTCATGGTTTATAAATTACAGAACTAAAGCTTAGTTTTCTAAGCCTTTTGTTAAATACATAATTCAGAGTTACAAAGCTAACAATTGGTAGGGTGAGGTATTCGCACAGATTTTTCAAACTATAAATGTATTAAATAAGAGTATCAATGTCTTAAAATAATCATCCTTGACCCCCAAATAGTGTGCATCCCAGGGATATATAGGATGCTTCATATCAGGAAACACAAATACACCTAAAGAACAAACAAAAGCTACCAGAATCTCAGAAGCCAAACTCACCCATTTTCAATAAAAAAATTAAACAACAGAAAACAAAGCCAGTATACAAACAAGCAAAACCCGAACCCAGTAAAATAAGAGGAACATTGCTCTCTTAACCAAACAGGACAAAAATCCCAGTTGTAGTTAAATGATAAATGGAGAAAACATGTAATATTTCCCATTAAAGACATAAGCATGACTATGATACCTACAATTTGTTCATTGCTCAATATTTTTGTAACTTCTAGTCAATATAATAATACATTAAACAAGAATAATGTTTATCAGGTATAACGAGACAAAAACTTTATTTGAAAATAATGTGGTAACATACTTAGTGATTCCATGAAAATCACTGACACATTGAGAACTAATTGCATTTTATAAAATGATAGAATAGCTGGTAAGTACAGAAAAATTGATAACTTTCCTATAAGATATCAATAAGAATCCAGAACCCATTAAAAAAAAAAAAAAGAATAAGATCCTACAGCAGTCCAAAACATTAAATTTTTAGAATTAACAGAAGTGGTAGCTCAGATGGTAAAGAATCTGACTGCAATAGGGAAAATCCCCTGGAGGAGGAAATGGCAACCCACTCCAGTATTCTTGCTTGGAAAATTCCATGGACAGAGGAGCCTGGGGGGCCACCATCCATGGGGTCGCAAAGAGTCGGACATGACTAAGCAACTAACACTTCATCACTTCAAAGAGAAATATGTATAAACTTACAATTAAATCACAGAAACTTACAAAGGAAGGTACAAGAAGCACTGACTAATTTTTTTAAAATAAAATATACAAATACAAGTGCATATATTACTATCCCAATGCCCCTTTGTTCCTGGAAGGTGTACTGAGACTGGAAGAAATAGCAGTTCTTATAACCACTTGCAGTATGGTTAGTGCAAATTCCAATGAAATGCTTCAAAACTTATAAATGTATCCTAAGATTAATCTAGAAGAATAAATACATGAGAATAGAAAGACTTACTTGAAAATGTACATAAGTAGAGGCATACTTACTTTACAATTATATTAAAACTTAAAGCTACAATAATTAAAAAAGTTACTTGGGAATACACTTAGGGATAAATAAAAAAAATTTATGATTCTAAAGTAAATATCTTTTGGTTGGTGTGTTTGTGTGTTTGTATTTCAGTTTACAACATGATAGTGAAACCATTTCAAAGACATGGAAAGTTATCAATTACTCAGTAAATCATCATGTGAAAACCAGCTACTATTTTTCAAAAGTATGTTAAATATTTATATTACAGTCATGCATAAAATAATTTTTCCTTTAAGCTCAGAACAATTATGAACAATTATATTACTTAATTTGAGGTGGGAGAAGGAATTGCTAGAGTGTAAAAGTACTGGGAAAATTTCAGGTCGATATTAACATATAAAATTTTTATGCTTCTTGTAACCTTAAGGCAAAGCTAAAAATAAAAGAATGGAAATATATTTACAACAAATTAAAAAGACAAAGAATTATTTTCATTTTGCTTAAAGACTTAAAACCCACTGAATAATGTCGGGAGCTGTGTTAGGCATTACTGACAAAATGGAGGCACGGCCCCCAACTCCCTCTCCTTGTCCCACAGGCATGGACCTGGGATGAAGGAGTTAGGCCTTATGATTCTGACTTGTTCTTTCCTCTCCTCGGCTGAGTTGACTGTAAAGAATATTAAGGTGCTTATTGTTCTTGAGAGGAGCATGAGAAGGCACAAAGCCTTCTGCAGCTGTGCTCAGAAAATAATTCATAAAGTTAGTCACTGACATTTGTTCAAGGACTTTTACAAAAGAGTGTTCCAGGGTGAAAACATAGGCCGCAGCTTGAGGCCATGGGAGGGATTACTATCTGAAGCCTATTTGTGAGGAAAGTGTTTATGGCAAAGGAGTTTGCTGAATTTAGGGCTTAGGAATAATTAGAATAGTTAGAAGGTAATGATTTAAGGAATGTTGTAATGTTAGCATATTTTACTATAGCTTATAGAGGTTAGGAATTTTAGAGATACTATAGCTAGAAGCCTTTCTAAGAGATAGTGAGCTCAGGATGTTAGGGGCAAACAGGATTTAGAAAGATAAGAAATAAACTGAGGAATGCAGCATGAGTTACAATGTAATCACAAGTTAACTATAGGACACATAAGAAGAAGAAGATAATAGATGGTAAAGCTGATTCTGAGAGAATCGCTGAAGCAGGAACTCTGTTTGAAGAGCAACAATGATTTATGGAGATAATAAATCTGGGTGAGGGGGAACTGAAAATGTCAAACCTCTGACTTAATGCTTTTGTAAAAGTATAAAAGAAAATCTTAAACTTGAAATAAATAGGCAGTCCAAGAAAACTGAGACGGTTGCCTCATTTTCTTGCCAACAATGTCCATCTCTTCAGGTTGAATCCCTGGCTGCTGGAGCTGGACTCTAGCAGAATAAGATATTCAACATTCCATTTAAATTTTCAAAAGATTTTAATAAAAATTTACATATGCACAATGAGGTACCATTTCACACCAGTCAGAATGGCTGCAATCCAAAAGTCTACAAGCAATAAATGCTGGAGAGCGTGTGGAGAAAAGGGAACCCTCTTACACTGTTGGTGGGAATGCAAACTAGTACAGCCACTATGGAGAACAGTGTGGAGATTCCTTAAAAAAATTTGAAATAGAACTGCCTTATGACCCAGCAATCCCACTGCTGGGTATACACACCAAGGAAACCAGAATTGAAAGAAACATGTGTACCCCAATGTTCATCGCAGCACTGTTTATAATAGCCAGGACATGGAAGCAACCTAGATGTCCATCAGCAGATGAACGGATAAGAAAGCTGTGGTACATATACACAATGGAGTATTACTCAGCCATTAAAAAGAATGCATTTAAATCAGTTCTAATGAGGTAGATGAAACTGGAGCCTACTATACAGAGTGAAGTAAGTCAGAAAGAAAAACACCAATACAGTATACTAACGCATATATATGGAATTTAGAAAGATGGTAATGATAATCCTGTATGCAAGACAGCAAAAGAGACACAGATGTATAGCATAGTCTTTTGGACTCTGTGGGAGAGGCAGAGGGTGGGATGATTTGGGAGAATGGCATTGAAACATGTATAATATCATATAAGAAATGAATTGCCAGTCTAGGTTCGATGCAGGATACAGGATGCTTGGGGCTGGTGCACTGGGATGACCCAGAGAGATGGTATGGGGAGGGAGGTAGGTGGGGGGTTCAGAATTGGGAATACGTGTACACCCATGGCAGATTCATGTTGATGTGTGGCAAAACCAATATAGTATTGTAAAGTAAAATAAAGTAAAAAAAAAAAAAAACACATATGCAAGGTCATAAATCTTCAATAAGCAAATATTGAATGCTAGACTTTCAACCTAACAATAAAGAGAAAAGTTAAGAACAGTGTAATATTGGAGTTTGTTTTTTGGCCCAACAATTAAAATAAGTCAGCTAAATTTGATCAGATTTGTTTCTGATGAATTATGCCACTTTCTATAGGTGAAAACATAAATTATCAATAGTATCTTGAAAGCAGCTTATCAAAGTATTGTCAAAAATCAAGAATATTTATGCATTTTGTTTTATTAATTTCATTTCTATATATCTACCATACTACCATAAGTAGTATGTTCACAAACTTTGTACATAGAATGTTTATTATTGTGAATTCTATTTATTTTCGGTTGTACTGGGTCTTCACGGCTGCTGTGGGCTTTCTCTAGTTGCAGAGAGTGGGGGCTACTCTTCCTTTCTGTGGTGTGTTAGCTTCTCATTGTGGTGGCTTCTCTTGTTTCAGGGCACAGGTCCTAGGTGCATAGGCTTCAGCAGTTGCACACACAAGCTCAGAAATTGTGGCTTGCAGGCCCTAAAGTGTTCAGGCATTAATAGTGATGCACGGGCTCAGTTACTCTATGGCATTCCTTCCTCGACAAGGAATCGAACCTGTGTCTCCTGCCCTGGCAGGCAGATTCCTATCACTGAGCTACCAGTGAAGTCCAATGGCATCATTCTTAAAAGAGCAAAAAATGGTTAGCAATTTTCGTGTACAAAAGTATGATAGGTTTCATGAACAAATTAAGATATCATTTTGAGGAATATTTTCTAACACAAGAATTATCCTGGTTCAGTTCAGTTCAGTTCAGTCGCTCAGTCATGTCCAACTTCTTTGCGACCCCATGAATCACAGCACACCAGACCTCCCTGTCCATCACCAACTCCTGGAGTTCACTCAGACTCACGTCCATCGAGTCACTGATGCCATCCAGCTATCTCATCCTCTGTCATCCCCTTCTCCTCCTGCCCTCAATCCCTCCCAGCATCAGAGTCTTTTCCAATGAGTCAACTCTTCGCATGAGGTGTCCAAAGTACTGGAGTTTCAGCTTCAGCATCATTCCCTCCAAAGAAATCCCAGGGCTGATCTCTTTCAGAATGGACTGGTTGGATCTCCTTGCAGTCCAAGGGACTCTCAAGAGTCTTCTCCAACCCCACAATTCAAAAGCATCAATTCTTTGGCACTCAGCATTCTTCAGAGTCCAACTCTCACATCCATACATGACTACTGGAAAAACCATAGCCTTGACTAGACGGACCTAATATAGTTTTAAATAAAAAGGCATAATGATCTCTGTTTTGCATCATATATATATATATATATATGCATTATATATATGTGTGTGTGTGTATATGGGCATTATATGTATATATACACACACATACATACATGTGAAACGTTAAGTAGAGGCATGTTAACCTGTTAACAGCAGGTATCGCTAGTTGAGAAAATTTTATTCCTTTTTGTTTCTCTATTTTCTAAATTTAATGTGGTGTCTTTTCCTTTAGCTTTATAAATAAGACACAGACGTGCACACTGACAGACAGATACAGATTTCTGAAAGAAAGACTGAAAAAATTGTTTCACTATTACTATTCCCCATTTAAGTAATGGATGAAAAATTTAGAAACTTTATTTTGACACACATGAAAAATCCATTGTCTGTCAAGAAGCCCTATAGAATTAAATAGGATAATGAAGGGATTTACACAGTAAGCTTTGTATTATCAATTTATGAGTTCTAGTAAACTTCACCCTGCTTATAGTTCCTTGCAACTGATGTAGACTTTAAGACTATAGGAAGATTTTTAAAGTGTAAGAAAATTCAAAGTTCCACAAAGAAACCTTGGATCTTGCTTGAACTTTCTTAAGAAGCATCTTTAAGTCCTTGGGTCAAATAGCATGGCTGTGAATTTTTATGCAAGGAAGAGTCAGTCCAGAAAAATTCCTAGAGGAAATTATGGAGGACAAAATATAGGAGAAAGGGGAAAGCCAAGAGTGAAACCTTGACAAAACTTTGAATATAACAATAGAGCGGAAAAAAAGAAAAACAAAGAAACAAACAAAAAATAATTTCTTGATAGCTAGAAATATTTGTTTAAAATATTATTTTATAAGAACGAGCAAATCATTTTGAGCTGTGCTCAGTTCTTCTTTAGTTAGCACTCAATTAACTCTGCTGAATCTCAGAAAGTGAATTCATTATTTTTCTGATTTGCTTTTAAAAAATGAGAAAAAAATGTCTTTGAATACATAAGGAATGAAGAAAATATGCAAATAAAAAAATTATACACTCTGAGTATTAGAAAATATGGCTCAAGTTTCCCTCAAGTAGTCTAGTAGTTTTTTCACACTGTATTTTACATCTTCCAATGGGTGTTGGACCATTAAAACTGTATCGTGCATAGAGGGGAAAATACAGAAAAATCAACAACTTAGGGAGGAAATAAATTTTAGGTTTGTGTTTGCTAGGTTTTTTCTCATTAATCAAGTAAGTTCAGTTCAGTTTAGTTCAGTCGCTCAGTCGTGTCCGACTCTTTGCGACCCCAAGAATCGCAGCACGCCAGGCCTCCCTGTCCATCACCAACTCCCGGAGTTCACTCAGAGTCACGTCCATTGACTCAGTGATGCCATCCAGCCATCTCATCCTCTGTCGTCCCCTTCTCCTCCTGCCCCCAATCTCTCCCAGCATCAGAGTCTTTTCCAATGAGTCAACTCTTCGCATGAGGTGGCCAAAGTACTGGAGTTTCATCTTTAGCATCATTCCTTCCAAAGAAATCCCAAGGCTGAGCTTCTTCAGAATGGACTGGTTGGATTTCCTTGCAGTCCAAGGGACTCTCAAGAGTCTTCTCCAACACCACAGTTCAAAAGCATCAGTTCTTTGGCGCTTAGCCTTCTTCACAGTCCAACTCTCACATCCATACATGACCACAGGAAAAACCATAGCCTTGACTAGAGGGACCTTAGTTGGCAAAGTGATGTTTAAAAAAGACAGTACTCTGACTATGGCACTCAGAATTCACAGAGAAATTCTTCTGAGAAGTTGTAATCTTTTTATTTGTCACCACATCAAAGAGTGTTTCAAAGATTAGGGAGCTGTGTTCTTTGCTTTTCTCCATTTGCAAGATAATGGAGATTATTTTGTTTTTGCAGATGTTTAAAAACATGATGTTAAAGACAAATTTTTTCAGCTAGAACCCTCAAGAAATGTCACTTCTGTGTCTTGCAAAGAGAGCCAACATTTTTCTCTATATAAACATCTGCTGGGAATGTTTGAAGGGGAAGTATTTTAAATAATGAAATTTGTAGCTTCTTGTCTTTAATAAGTTTGATTAAAAAAGGGAAATGAATTTGTGATATATTTCATTGACATGGATCAAACTGACTGACCAGAAAGTGAAAACATTAACATTATGTTAGGTGGAAATGGTTAAAATTGTCTGTATCAATCATACCTGAGAACCACTCATACATCATGGGTTTCTTTAACTCCAAAAAACGCCAACAGTTCATTGTAATGCTCACTTGCTTGTAGCAATTATACTATGTTTATATGTACATAATTGGATTTTCTATTAAACTAAGTAAAAAAAAAAAAAGCAACAGTCAGGGAACCATGAGTTAGCTATGCAATATGAACAAAGCAAATTCATTTGTGATTAGAATGGAAACTTCATTTTGTCTTAACCAATGTAGATGTTTGAGGATAATTCTCTGTAGAAAATGCAAGATATATAGCTAGGCTTTTTAAGGTTCTAAGAAAGAGACACATGCAGATTGCCTTTGGTATTAGGCATTTATGGCAAGGATATGCTAGGATGTAATTTCAGAAGTAATGCTGTCTTGTAATCTGGATTTCACTACTTAAAAGAACTGAGGGTGCAGCAGGCATTATGAACTACGACAATGACTCAGTATAAAGGTAGTTTAGGAGCTTTCAGATTAGAAACTAAGTTCAAATGATTTATCTTTATTCACTTTACCAACCTCATTACTTCTTCAAATAAATAATCTGATTGATGGCTTTGTAACTATCCCAGAAGGAGTACCCTTGTCATCAAGAATTCATAGCAAATCAGCTTAGGGTACTTATGTAATGGTCTCTAAGTGGAAGGTTTGTTTTCTCTTGACACATGGAGTTCAAAAAATAAATGACTGACTCAAGTACTTATTTGGGCTCCTCTTAGAAGTTAGCAATGACCATGGTTTATACAGTTATCCTGGAGTCTTCTGGTAGTAAGTTCAATAAATTAGCAATAGAAAAAGTTACATAAAGCAAGGACTCAGTTTATATGCCTTCAAACAGACCTCATAGATGTCCCCTGAAGCTAAATTCAGAGACCAATTCTACACTGAAAACTGGTGTTAATGATTAGTACTTTCAGAATGTTGAACTAGAAGCTTGTTGAGCCCTCTCTCTAGTAAAACAGCAACTTAACTGTGGAAAATAAGAAAAAAAATTGTAGTTTATGAAAAATATCCCAAGAGCATACACAGGTTAAGAAATATTTGTTCAAGAAAATCTACTAAAGCTCAGTAATAACAGTGAGAATCTGTGTTGTTGAAGCCTCTACCTGCTCCATTAACCCCTCTCTCCTCTCCAGGCTCGATATCAGAGAAGGATTACTGCAAGTGCTCTATGCTGGACCAGGGTGACAAAGGAGATAAATGATTACTTGAAAGCATGCCCAAACCACCTACATAATCATCAACATGGAACTTCATGGGCACAAAAGTCTTAAGTATGACTTTTGACCAAACCCTGGCTCTGTAATAGCTAATCCTAATAACCTATTCTAACCTAAATGTAACTCCCACGAACCCAAAAATTATATCATCATCCTTGGTAATCTGGAAAACTGTGTGCGTGTTCAAGATTGTGCTCTTTCAGAAGAAATCAGAGACGATACTTCTAAGTGCCTAGTCACTGGCTGAAATATATTAAGTAAATAGATAGATATACAGATAGATAAACAAAAAATGAACTCCCTGAACTGTGGTAGCTACTGTCAAGCTACATATACATCCAGTGGTAAAAGGCAAAATTAACCTTGCTAAGTGGGCTTAAACATGGCCTTTGACTAATAAGTGACTTATGTTGATGCAAGGTCAATGCCTAGCAAGCTAGACAACAATATAAAAACAAGGTTTATAATCTGAGTGGGGAGATTTGAAGTTTCAAATTGTAAGAGAACCAGATTTGCAAAATTAATTCAACAGGGTCATTAAACAAATAAGCAAACAAACAGGCAAAAAGTAACGACAACCTCTGGCATGTGTGAGTTGGGAAAATATTATATGCAGCTGCTAAAACATACAATTTAAATTTTCAGCTTTTAATAACAACAAAAAATTCAGAACTACAAAGAAACAGGAAATTGTGAATCATGCATAAAAAATAAAAATGGAAGCTGCTTTTGAAGAGACCCAGTTGTTGAATTTAGCAGACAAATACTTCAAAGAAATAATTGTAAATAAGTTCAAATACTATAGTTAACTATGTTTCAATAATTAATGGAAGGTATAATGATAATATTATTACATGATGTAAATCAATACAAGATATAGAAATGATTGGATATTTCAATTTCCAAATTTCCAAATGAAAATTCTGATTTTAAAAGTCCAGCTACATCAAAAATTTACTAGTAGGGCTCAGCAATAGATATAAGCAGGCAGAAATAAAGAATGAGAAAACTTTAATATTGATTCAATAGATATATTACAATCTGAAGAATAGAGAAAAAGGAATGAAAAGAAAATAAGTCTTAGAAAAATGTGGGACATCAATAAATATACTAAAATTCATATAATGGGGATATAAGAAGTAAAGGTAGCTCAGTTGGTAAAGAATCCGACTCCAATGCAGGAGACCCCAGTTCAATTCCCAAGTCAGGAACTCCAGTATCTTGGGCTTCCCTTGTGGCTCAGCTGGTAAAGAACCCACCTGCAATGTGGGAGACCTAGGTTTGATCCTAGATTGGGAAGATCCCCTGGAGTAGGGAAAGGCTACCCACTCCAGTATTCTGGCCTGGATAATTCCATGG
This sequence comes from Capra hircus, assembly GCF_001704415.2. Lineage (NCBI taxonomy): Eukaryota > Metazoa > Chordata > Mammalia > Artiodactyla > Bovidae > Capra > Capra hircus. The sequence continues at coordinate 8,493,646 of NC_030828.1, forward strand.
ACTGTACAGTCCATGGGGTTATAAAGAGTGGGACACAACTGAGTGAGTTGAGAAAAGGGCTTCACTGATAGCTCAGTTGGTAAAGAGTCTGCCTGCAATGCAGGAGACCCCAGTTTGATCCCTGGGTCAGGAAGATCTACTGGAGAAGGGATAGGCTACCCACTGCAGTATTTTGGGGCTTCCCCTGTGGCTCAGCTGGTAAAGAATCCACTGCAATGCGGGAGACCTGGGTTTGATCCCTGGGTTGAGGAGATCCCCTGGAGATGGAAAGGTCACCCACTCCAGTAACCTGGCCTGGAGAATTCCACTGGGGTCACCAAGAGTCAGATATGACTGAGTGACTTTCATTTTCATTTTCAAGAAGTAAAGGAGAGAAATGGACAGGGAAAATATTCAAAGAAATATAACTGAAAACTGCCAAAATTAGATAAAGGCTTTAAACATCCTCCCAAATCAACAAACTAAGTAAGATAAAAGCAAGTACATATATTAACTCCCAGACACATCATAGTCAAGCTGCTAGCAGCCAAAATTAAAAATAAAACTGTGAAAGCAGTGAGACTAAGGACACAAACATGAGGAAATTACACAAAGATTAACAACTGACTTTCTATCAGAAACAATGAAGGTCAGAAGCAGTGGGGTGACATATTCAAAGTGCTGAAAGTGAAAATAATTGTCAACTAGTGTCATATAAAAAAAAAACTATCTCTGAAAAAATAAAGGTGAAGTAAACATCTCCCAAGTGAAACAAATTCAAAGATAATTGTTTCCAGAACACCTGCTGTATAAGAAATACTGAAGGAAATTCTTCAGACTGAAATCAAGTTTCAATAGTCAGAAATTCAAATCCACAGAAAGAAAAAAAAAAAAAAAGAGCACTCAAAAGAGAAGTATGTATGCAATTACAAAAGACAGGTAATTGCCAATTTTCTACCTTCTTCTCTTAACTCATTTAAAAAGAAATTAGTAAAACAACATGTAAGCAATTGTATTGTTGAGAATTAACATATAGAAATGCAATATATTTGACAATAAGGGGGTAAAGTGGTTGTAAATAAAACTGCACTGAAGTGAGGGAATGGTACCAGACTGAAACTCAAGTACAGAGGCAGGAATAAAAACAAGAAATGGTGAATAAGTGCCCTATTATTATATGTATCACTATCAAATTCTTTATTTATATCCATTAATAACACTTGCTTTATATATTTAGGCACTCCTTTATAGAGTGCAAATATTTTAGGGTATAATAGCCTCTTCTTTCAGGAGAAGGCAATGGCATCTCACTCCAGTACTCTTGCCTGGAAAATCCCATGGGTGGAGGAGCCTGGTAGGCTGCAGTCCATGGGATCGCTAAGAGTTGGACACGATTGAGTGACTTCAGTTTCACTTTTCACTTTCGTGCACTGGAGAAGGAAATGGCAACCCACTCCAGGGTTCTTGCCTGGAGAATCCCAGGGACGGCGGAGCCTGGTGGGCTGCCGTCTATGGGGTGGCACAGAGTCAGACACGACTGACGTGACTTAGCAGCAGCAGCAGCCTCTTCTTTATTGATCCCTTTGTGTGTGTGTATGTATGTGTGTGTGAATGTTTGTGCATGTGTTCTCAGTCGTGTCTGACTCTTTGTGACTCCATGGATTGTACCCATGAGATCCGTCTGTCCATGGAGTTTTTCAGGCAAGAATACTGGAGTGGGTTGCGATTTCCTACCACAGGTGATATTCCCAGCCCAGGGACTGAACACACATCTCTTGTGTCTCCTGCATTAGCAGGCAGATTCTGTACCACTAAGCCACCTGGGAAGCCCTATTTATCCCTTTCAGTTCAGTTCAGTTGCTCAGTCGTGTCTGCTTCTTTGTGACCCCATGGACTGCAGCACGCCAGGCTTCCCTGTCCATCACCAACTCCCAGAGTCAGCTCAGACTTGTGTCCATCGAGTCTGTGATGACATCCAACCATCTCATCCTCTCTTGTCCCCTTTTCCTCCTGCCTTCAATCTTTCCTAGCATCAGGGTCTTTTCAAATGAGTCAGCTCTTCACATTAGGTGGCCAAACTATTGGACTTTCAGCTTCAGCATCAGTCCTTCTAATGAATATTCAGGATTTATTTCCTTTAGGATGGAATGGTTTGATCTGCTTGCAGTCAAAGGGACTCTCAAGAGTCTTCTCCAACACCACAGTTCAAAAGCATCAATTCTTTGGCGCTCAGCTTTCTTTATGGTCCAACTCTCATCCATACATGACTATTGGAAAAACTATAGCTTTGACTAGATGTACGTTTGTTGGCAAAGTAATATCTCTGCTTTTTAATATACTGTCTAGGTTGGTCATAGCTTTTTTTCCAAGGAGCAAGCATATTTTATTTAGTATGGCATTAAATAATGGTAAAGGGATCAATATGATAATAATAAGATTGATCCTTCAACCATTATATAATGCCATATTCTGTTATAGACATTGCTTAAAGTCTATTTTGACTGACATGAATATTTACCCTGGCTTTCTTAGCATTTCTGTTTCATAAAATATCTTTTTCAATCCCTTACTTTTAGTCTCTGTATATCTTTAGCTCTAAAATGAGTCTCTTGTAAGCAGCATACATGTAAGTCCCCTTGTTTGATTGTTTGTGTGTGTGTGTGTTTTAATCCAATCAGCCATTGTATGTCCTTTGACTGGAGTGCTTAGCTTAACATTTTAAATAGTTATTGATAGGCATGTACTTATTGCCATTTTAGTACTTGTTTCTGGTTATTTCCGTAGTTCTTCTCTGTTCCTTTTTCCCTTTTCTTTCGTCCTTTCTGGCTTGATTATTTTCTTTAGCAGTATTCTTGTGTTCCACATTTCTACCTTTCGTGTACTGTCCAATCTTGATTTGTGGTTACAATGGAGTTTATATGTTTACCTACAACTCTATCCACTTATTTTAAACTGGTAGTCATTTAAGTTCTAACACATTCTAAAAGATCTACACTTCCTACTTTCCTCCCTCACATTTTGTGTTTTTGAAGTCATGTTTAAAATCTTTATGCTTATCCCTTTACTGTTCATTTTAGTTATAGAGTCATCTACAATATTTTTTGTCTTTAATCTTTGTTGCATTTCTATATACTAGTAACAAACTATCAGAAAGAGAAAGAAATAATTCATTTAAAATTGTATAAAAGAATAACATACTTGGGATAAACTTAACTAAGGAGGTGAAAAACCTATACACTAAAAAGTATAAAATACTGACAAGGAAATTGTAGTTCCTATAGCAACTAATAAGGAAATAACACAAAATATAACTAAAATCATTAAGATATTTAAAGCATTTCATTAGCAAATACTCAAGTAACTATAAGAGAAGGAAAAAAAGAGGAATAGAGGGAAAATACACGAGTTATACAGAAAACAAAAACACAATAGCAGAATACACACAACCATGTCAAGAACATTAAATGCAAATTAACACTCCATCCAAAAGGCAAAGATTGTCATATTTGAAGTACAGGTGACACACTTTATTTTTTGATATTTATTTATTTTATTATTTGACTGCCCTGGGACTTAGTTATGGCACACAGAATCTTTAACTGCAGCATGGGAACATAAAAATACTTAGTTGCAGCATATGGGATCTAGTTGCCTGACAAGCATCAAATCTGGGCCCTTTTCATTGGGAGCATGGAGTCTTAGTCACTGGACCACCAAGGAAATCCCATGCAGGAGACACACTGTAGATTCAAATGTACAAACAGTCTGAAACAACCTGCAAACTATAGCCACAAAAGAACTGAACATCAGAAAAGAGAGACATTAAAGCAAAGAGAGCTTCTAGAGATGAAGTGACTTTTTATAATAATAGAGAATATTCATCAGAAAAGTGTAATAAGCATAAACATGTATGCACCTAAAAACAGAACCCACACATACTTGAAGCAATACTGACAGAACTGAAGAAAGATGGGGACAATTCAATCACAATATTTGGAAACTTAAATATTCCACATTCAAAATGGATAGAGCAGCTAAATGAGAATCTCAGCAAGGAAACAGAATGCTTGAGCAACAGTATAAACCATCAGGACTTCATAGCAAACTCTGAAACCTTCACAGAACAAGTACAGTATATACATTCTTCTCAAATGCACATTGAACATTTTCCAGGATATACCAAATGTTCAGCCATAAAGCAAGTCTCAACAACTTTTATTAAACATTAAAATTAACACCAGAAGTATGTATTCAATCCACAACAGCATAAAAGTAGAAATCAATAACAGAAGGATATTTGAGAAATAAAAAAAAATACATGGAAATTGGAGAATCCACTGCTTATTAACCAATGATTCTGAGAAAAAAAATCATGAAAAAAATGTAGCAAATGCTTTGATATGAATGTAACTGAAAACAAAATATACCAAAGTGTATGTGATGCAGCTAAAACAGTGAGAGGAAACTTAAGAGTTATAGTAATAAAAAGGAAAGATCTCAAATCACTTAGTCATCTACCTAAAGTAGAAAAGGAAGATCCAAACTAAACACATAGCTAATAGAGGAAAGAAAATCATAGAGATAAAAGAATAAATAGAAAAAAATCAAGAAAGTCAGTGTAATCAAATATTAACTCTTTCAAAAAATCAACATAAGTGACAATCTTTAGCTATGCTGACCAAGAGAAACACAAAGACTTAAACTGCTAAAGCTGGACATGATAGAGGGCACCTTCCTACCAGCCCTCAAGAAATGAAAATGGATAAAAGAGAATGCTATGGGTGATTGCATGACAAATTAGATGACCTAGACAAAAACGGGCAAATTCCTAGAAAATATTAATCACTTAAATTGACTCAAAAATCTGATGGAAATAGCCAATTCATTGGAAAAGACCCTAATTCTGGGAAAGATTGAAGGCAAAAGAAGAAGAGGGCAGCAGAGGATGAGTTGGTTGGATGGCATCACCAGTTCAGTGGACATGAACTTGGGCAAACTCCAGGAGATGGTGACAGAGAGGAAGGCCTGGTGTGCTGCAGTCCACTGGGTCACAAAGAGTCTCAGACGTGACTTAGTGACTGGACAACATCACCAACCAAAAAAAAGAATGTTATGAGTTATTCTATGACAACAAATTAGATGACCTAGACAAAAATCGGCAAATTCCTAGAAAATAATAATCAAATTGACTCAAAAACAGAGACTATAAAAAGTTACAATATGTAAAAACATTGAGTTAGTAATAACCCCCCTCAAAGATATTACAAGAAAAGATTTATATGCCAGTATTCCTTATAAATACATATACAAAATACAGATCCAAAGTAGTAGCAAACTGAATCCAGAAACACATAAAATACAAACAATTATAATTCAAACAATGTACTGTACCACATTAACAGAATAAGGGACTAAAGCTATATGATCATTTCAATACATACAGAATAAGCACCTGGCAAGATCCAACAGCCTTTTCTGATTAAAATGCACTGCAAATGGGAATAAAATAGAACTTTCTCATGCTGATATATGACATCTATGACCAGCCTTAGCAACTTGATATTTAATGGTGAGAGACGAAATGCCTCTCCTTTAAGATCAGAAACAAAACAAGGCTATCCACTCTCACCTTTTCTGTTCAATACTCTGCTGGAGGTTTTATTCAGGACAACAGATAAGAAAAAGAAAAACACAAAAGTCATTGAGATTGGAAAGAAATAAGTGATACTATCTATACTAGCTCATGACATGATGTTACATATGGGAAATTCTATGAAATCAAAACAAAACTTTTATAACTACTAAGATCAGCAAGGTTGCAATACAAAAGATAAACAAAAATGAATTGCATTTCCATGCAATTGCAATGAGTACTCTGAAATAAAATGAAGAATTGGTGATTTGTACAAAGTATGTTTATTAGGAAAAAACAAAAGCTGATTTAAAACTTGGCATTAAAAAAACTAAGATCATGGCATATGACCCTATCACTTTATGGCAAATAGTAGAGGAAAAAGTAGAAGCAGTGACAAATTTTATTCTCTTGGGCTCCAAAATCACTGTGGACGGTGGCTGCAGCCATGAAATTAAAACGTGCTTGCTCCTCAGAAGGAAAGCTATGACAAACCTAGACAGTGTATTAAAAAGCAGAGACATCACTTTGCCAACAAAAGTCCATATAGCCAAAGTAATGGTTTTTCCAGGAGTCATGCACACACATGTGAGAGCTGGATTGTAAAGAAGGCTGAACACCAAAGAACTGATGCTTTTGAATTGTAGTGTTGGAGAAGACTCTTGAGAGTCCCTTGGACTGCAAGGAGATCCAACCAGTCCATCTTAAAGGAAATCAGTCCTAAATATTCACTGGAAGGACTGATGTTGAAGCTGAAACTCCAGTACTTTGGCCACCTAATGTGAAGAGCCATCTGATTGAAAAAGATCTTGATGCTGAGAAAGACTGAAACCACAGAAGGATGAGGCATTGGATGAGGTAGGTAGATAGCATCACAGAGTTAATGCATATGAATTTGAGCAAACTCTGGGAGGTAGTGCAGGACACAGGAGCCTGGAGTGCTACACCCTTGGGGTCTCAAAGAGTTGGTCACGGCAACTGAACAATAATTAAGATCATCATGAAAGTATAAAAACAATGGTTTAGTGTTATATATGTAATATATACATATATAATATATTGTATTTTATGGGCTTCTCTGGTGGCTCAGCCTGCAGTGAGAGAGACCCAAGTTCTATAACTAGGTTGAGAAGCTCCCCTGGAGAAGGGAACGGCTACCCACTCCAGTTTTCTTGCCTGGAGAATTCCATGGACAGAGGAACCTGGTGGGCTACAGTTCATGTGGTTGCAAACAGTCAGACACAACTGAGGGACTAACACTTTCACTTCACATTGTATATCACATACTTAATATATTAACTATTATTTTATATTAATCAATGCATATATAATAATAATATATTTATCATATAGTATATGAATATATATTACATATAAAATATAACATTATATGTATGATGTTGAATATATTTTATGATTATACATAAAAACCTGAATGATATAGTAAATTTTATATTATGGGCTTCCCTGGTAGCTCAGCTGGTAAAGAATCTGCCTGCAATGAGGATTTCCTGCAATTATATATTATATAAAAACAATATTTACATATATTATAATATATACAGCATGTATATATAATACATAATATATAATACATTTTAATATAAGATATAATATACATGTACTATATATGAGCTACTGTATAAAAGATATATATAATATATATTATATATTATGGTAAAGTCACAAAGAGTTGGACATGACTGAGTGACTGAACTGAACTGAACTGAATTATATATAATCTCTAACCCTAATCATAATATATATTTAATATATGTTATATGATACATAATATGTAATGTACAATAATTATAGAATATAAAATATGGAATAATTTTATAACATCATATATAATATACCTGTATATGTTATGCATACATATTATATATTACATATGTATTGCATTCTAGGCTTCCCAGACGGCACTAGTGGTAAAGAATCTGCCTGCCATTGCAGAAAACACAAGAGACATGAGCCTGATCCCTGTGTAAGGAAGATCCCCTGAAAGAGGGAATGGTAATCCATTCCAGTATTTATATGTAGACTCACTACAGTCCGTAGAGTCTCAAAGAGGTGGACACAACTGAAGTGGCTTAGCACACAGGCATATAATTTATATTTCATATATATATATATGTATATGTCAAGTAATATACTTTTGTTATGTTAAATATATATGTATATGGATACATACATACACACACACTCACATACCAACACACTGGATTTTTCACTGTGTTAAATGATAAAATGAGAAACTCATGCTTAGGTCAAATAGCTATTCTACTCTTTCTAGAAAATTTGCATTTAGTTTGGAAAGTTTAGTACCCAGATTAATCTGTATATACTTTGAGGTAGGACCTACTTTGTGTGAAGAAGTTGAAGAATACATTATACTCCATTCCACAGGTATTTGACAGAACAATATTTTTAAAACACAGCTCGTCCCTATTTAGAAGTCTTCATGTTTGTTATAGTTCCAGGTTTAATGTACATGTGGAAATAGAATGGCAGAGTGCTTTTTCTACAATTACACTGAAAAATTCTTCACCAGAGGTATTGGTATACTGCGGCAGATAGGATCAGGCCAGCTACTGCTACTGCCCTGCTTCTAAACACCCAATGACTTCTCAGCACAAAACTCTTTCTCCAGAGCCTGACCCTGCTTCGACTGTGGATTCCCTTCTTTTCTAACAGCTTCTGTATGTTCAGCCACGCTGGCCTTCTCTCAGCCGCTAGCACTGCCCAGACTCATTCTTTCCTTGGGCTTGTCTGTCCTTGCCTGTGCACTCCTCTGGAGTGGTCCTTGTAGAAACCCCTCCATGGTTCTGTGACTTCTTCTAGGTCTTCGCTTTGACATGTCTTTCTGTTCTCCATGCTCTACCTGAAAATACCCCATTTCCATTCACTTGTCTCCTTTACCTACCTTCCTTCTCTTTAATGCACTTACTGCTACCTAAAATTATATACATGATTATACACTTAATTATTTGCTTACTTATTTTCTCGCTTCTTCACTAGAATGCCAGAGGTCACAGATATTTTGTATCTTGTCTACTCAGACCTAGGGGAAAACCTGGTATATAATAGATACTCAATAAATATTTGATGAATGGATTAAATTGTGATTCTGTCTAGTTTATTGCCCATGAACAAAGAATTCAAGAGATTGTTTGTTCATTTTTTTGATTTCTCAAACTATATTTTTAATTAATTGCATGAAAACCTAAGATCAGTGAGACACAAAATTAAAAAAAAAAATCTCTTGGAAAGAATCTAGTGTTTACTGTTGGGTTAAAAAATTCCCGAAGAAAAGAAATGAGAAGTGAAAAATTTCATAAAATGAATAGTGTTCTCCTCACTATAAAGTTAAATCCATTTTATTTTTTTTAACCCAGTGAAATACAAAAACCAAAAAAACTGAAATAATAAATACCACAAATGATGTTTTTAGATTATATATGTGTGTTTAAATCTATATTCATTTATATGTATACACCAACACATACATATAAATTATATTGTGTATGTATTCTGAACACAATTAGAGGCATGAAATTTCAATAGTGAATCAGATACATCTGGTCCAAACCTGGGTTCTGCCATTTCCTCACTGCTTGAACAAATTATTTAACTTCAATGAAACTGAATTGGCTTTTTGTTAAAATAGGTATCAAGCCTAATTCACAGAAATGGTATAAAGACTAAATTTGACAGTAAATGTTCTATACCTGGTAGACTGCCTTGGACATTGGAGGCTTTTGCTAAAAAATAATTCCTCATTCTCCCTGTTGAACCTTCTGGGCTTTTTCCTCTCTATGTAAATCCTCCTCAGCTTTATAAAACATACAGTTATTGAATCTGAATCTCTCAGAGTCATGTTTCTTTTCATGTATTTCTCATATGTACTACAAATTTACCTGTGATCTGATAAAACTTAAATTTGCTAAATTACCCCCTACAAACAAACAAACAATAAATAAATGGAATAAATTATAGAAATTTGCATACATCTATTTGCAATGGAAATGTTTTATTAGACTTTATAACAAAATTTAAAAACAATATCAGAAGTTAGTGTGTTTCTTAGGTAAGTAACTGGATAAACCATATGTTACAAGATATTGAGTTTTATCCATACGGAAATGCCTTTAGGATGCTGTAGTAATGTAAAACTTGAAGGTAGACAGAGAAGGGCAGGAAGGTTCTGACAGAGCATGAATTGTGGCCTGCTAACCTGGCTCCAGATGCTAGCCAGAAGAGAATTTTAGTCTACAGGCTAGAGAGCAAACAATCAGGAAGTTCCTTAAATTTAATATTTATCCAATCATATTGTTCCATTCTGATTCGCTTACTCAAAGTCCCAAATGTGTTTAGCTTAATATTCTCAATAGTATAGACAAAATTAAAACGATCTGCCATTTCCACCTTCCTGAAACTAGTGCGATGGAAGATTTTTCAACCCTTTCCTGTGTATAAAACACCTCCACAAAGGGAAGACAAGACAGTAATTCAGCCAGGGCTGCAATATGCTGCTGCAGCCAGAACCCAGGTCCGAAGGGCGCAACACCATTAAAACCAGGTGATGAACTGAAACGCTGCCCAAACCTGATCTTCAGCAACAGCCTTCTTCAAAAGACCTACTGGGCTGAGAAAATGTCTTTCTGCACAGAGGCTGACATTTCACAGTTCCATAAAATATATTTCTTATAATTCCAAACAGATCTTGTAAATCATGTGTTTCTCTGGTTTCCCTACCACTCTTTCCTCTTTGTGTCTCTTCTCTATTTTTTTTTTTTCTCTCACCACCTCAGCAAAAGGAGAAAAAAGTGTGGAGGAAGCATTTAGCAAGTTGCTAAAGTGCCCTGTAGAGGATCACTAACAGAACAAATTTCCCACCCCTATTCCTTGACTGCTTTTCAAGTAGCTCTCTCCCTAATCCTAAAGATGAATCTTCTCCCAGGAAGGGGACTAGTCAGCCCCCTTGACGCAGAGATTAAGATGCTGAGTTCAGTGGAGTGTCTGTGAAGGGTGCCTGTTCCCCTCTCCTTAGAGGACTTCTGAGAATACAGGAGTGTGATTTCCTTGTGGCCCAGAGTTTTTCCCTCCATGTCACCTGCTGAGAGCCTGTCTTCCTATTCTTTGCCTTTCCTTATGTGTTTGTGTTCAGATATGTTGATTTATTTTGATAATTCTCTGGGTTTCAGGTTGAGGAATTTTGTCTCTGAGAAGAAATTTTTATATATTTAGTATAGATCTTTTAGGCCGTTCACAAATAACCCAAAATGTTGCAAAACAAGTTAAAAGTTATGTTCCACACAATTTATAATCTATATGAATACAAACACTCAGAAATAACATTAATGTCATTATAATTCAGTATTGAAATATGATGACTACCTTTAAATTCCTGCTTACCTAAAAATATGTCAGTAAATACACACTTGAAAAATTAGTTGGCATTTTGTAAATACAGTGTTAATATTAGCCCACATCCTCTGAAACTCCTTTTCTTTTTACTCATGTAGGATGTTTGTAACAAACAGATTTTCATTTATTCACGGAACTACTGAAATTTTCTAGTTTACAATAAATTGTATATAAAATAAATGCTATGTGTTAAAATAAAACAAACAATTCTATTATTATGTATTAGGAAGTTATCTTAGAAATTCTACAATGCATATCTTGCAAATTGCAGGATATGTTTAAGTTATTCATTTGGAGGGACAGAGACAGGAGAAACAAATATTAATAAAAATACTTCCTTTGCTCTTCTTTCAATTGGAGAAGCAAAACAGTTGAGAAGAAAAATAGTTTCTTTTAAAAATTTCAGTATAGAGATCTGTAAACAATGTGACTATCTTTTCAAGTGGGTAGTTCCTTTGATGGTGGGTCCTGGACTCAATAAAGAAGACAGAACAGCTTATACATTAATATTTTTGAAAAATCAGTCTAAAGAAGGAACCAAGGAAGTAACTACAACATAAAAGTTACCAAAAAATCATGTCCAAACCTCTCCAAACATATTGATATTCTTCGGACCGGTAATAATAATAATAAAAATAAAAAGCAGTACATGCTTAGTTCCAGAAATTCTCCATTTCCATTATTGCTGGAAAAGCCATCTAAAAAGCACTTGAAGCTGATGATGTATGTTGTTTACTCTCTTGAAAAAACATCCTCTCCAAACAGGGGGAAAGGTTAGAAATGATTTGTACTGCACTGATCAATTTATCTGAGTTGTCTTTCGGCGGATTGTATTAATGGAACTTCATTTTCTTTTATTCAGTGGACGGCCAATTTTTTGTTGTCTCCTAAAAAGATCAATGAACATGTCTCGCCATCTTTTCACAAAACAAGATGATTTTCCCCTTAAACTTTAGCGAAGACATTTATTTTGTTGTAATAGATTTTTTGTCCCCCTCTTTCTTGCTTTCAGCCCCCTGCAGTGAGTTTTTTAATGCCTGTCTATTCTTTTATATCTTTTGTAGTTTCAACTTCAATACCTTGAATTTCGTTTTTTTCCCGTCATTCTGGGTGCACAGATATCTTCAGGGACAGCAGTTTCTCCACTCTTTGAGCTGCACTGGGGAGACAGGCTGATGGTATTCACCACTGCCGTGTAAAAAGACAATCGAAACAAGCACGCACAAAGACAAGAATGCGTTTCGATCAGGACAGTAGGCACCACGCCCTTCACATTCCTTAAAACTAAAAGCTTGCCGCTTTGGCCAAGGCCAGGTGGGAATAGCTGATTTTCTCTTTGTGTAAGGAGAGTAGGGGGACAGGTAGCCCTCATTTGCCATTTTTTTTGATATTTAGAATGTTTCTGAACATGTGGATGCATCTTTCTGGTTGATAGAAACATTCTATTCTGTTTTGTTTTGACTGCAGTAGAAACTATGATACACATAAAGACCATAAAACTCAGTTTATCCGTGTGTCTCTCTTCCAAGTAGATGCTGATTCCTGGTTCATTATACCTCCCCTCTCCCTCCTCATAATCATCCTCACAATCCCCTGTTGGTTTATCACATGCACAGACTTCTGGCATTCATAAGTGGAGTGAAGTGAAGTGAAAGTCTCTCAGCTGTGTCCGACTCTTTGCTACCCCGTGCACTCGTCCGTGGAATTCTCCAGGCCAGGATACTGGAGTGGGTTACCTTTCCCTTCTCCAGGGGATCTTCTCTACCCAGGGATCAAACCCAGGTCTCCTGCATTGCAGGCAGATTCTTTACCAGCTGAGCCACAAAGGAAGCACAGAAACACTGGAGTGCATTCGTAAGGGGTAGCCATGGCCCCTGCAATGCAGGAGACCCCGGTTCAGTTCCTGGGTCGGAAGATCCCCTGGAGACAGGATAGGCTACTCACTCCAGGATTCGTGGGCTTCCCTGAAAGAATCCACCTGTAACGCGGGAGACCTGGGTTCGATCCCTGGGTTGGGGAGATCCCGTGGGGGAGGGCATGGCAACCCACTCCAGTATTCTGGTCTGGAGAATCCCCATGGACAGAGGAGCCTGGTGGGCTATAGTTCATGAGGTCACAAAAAGTCGGCCACGACTGAAAGATGAGGCACAGCTCAGCACAGCCATTCCTGGAGCCCTTTGGTACATTCAGCAGATTTTTCTAGATACTGAAGAGCAGTGTAAGCCGTATACCCTAACTTCTCTTAACCTCTCCTTTCCAAAAGAAGGAACAAATTCATGCTGAGAGACTACAGCTCTGTTTCAACACATATATTAAGCACAGGCGGTATAGGTGTCTACATCTTGAGCACGGTGTTTCATTTCTTCATTTGTATACACTCAAAAAAATATTTGAAATATAATCCAGGGAGGAAAAAGAAACAGTGTTGGTGCATCCATGCATGCATTTCTTTGCAGTGTCTTTAAAGCAAAAAAAAAAAAAAAAAAAAAGTAAAATTTTGATTTACTGAATTAAGGGCCCATTCCTAAATTATTGCATGTTGGAGAGTGAGTCAACCATGCTTGGCTTAGGCCCTATCATAAGTCACCCCTCCCCTCCAGGGCCCCATAGCATACTAAGGAGGCCAAGTGATGTCTGGACAAGTGGGGTTCTGATAGGGAGAAGGAGGGGCAGACTCATTTCCTTTCATTGGTGATTGCCATCTTTATTACTCAAGTGATACTTGAATGAGGATCCTACATTTCTCCCTCTTACTTAATGCACAAAGATAATCAATCCCCATGTTTAATAAATTCTTTTCCAAGACATTTCATATTCATCACTTTTTCTATTATTATTGCCATTATTTCAGTTCAGGGTTGTATCATTTCTGGCCTGGATGACCGGGTTAGCCTCCCAACTTGTCTCATTTCCTCTAGCATGGCCCTTGCTATGATTCTCCACATTTGGCCAAAAAAAAAAAAAATCTTTCTCAATAGCGAATCTAATCATCTCACTGTATTCCTCAAACTTCTGAAAAGCGTTCCTTAGTTTTGGGCTCGTAGCTTTGCCATTTCTCCTTTGGAGCACTCTAGGGTACTCTCTAGCCCTGCTCACACATGGCCCTGCACAAATAGTAATTCTTTGCAATTCCTTTATTAATTCTGATATTTTACTCTTCTCAACTTTTATAGGTACTCTAACCCTTTCTCTTTTATACTGGCAGTTTCATGCTTATTCTCAAAAATAAAGCAATACCAAAAACAAAAATGCTAAATCTATCGAGCACAAAGCACAATCTCTAATTAAATATTACTTTATTAGAAGCCCCACCTAGATTCTTAAGTGCAATGAAATGCTCCTTTTCTATGTTTTCCTAGTAGCCTTTTCTAGGTCTTCATATAAATGACCACAGTTCTCTGACTATTGATTTAATTGATACTGGAAACTCCCACTGTTCTGTTAGTTCTGAATTTCTAGTGCAGAGTGTTTGGCACATGGTATCACTCAAGAAATATTTGAGGGACTTAGGCTAAACATGTTTCTGTTAGGTTTCTGTGATTTCCAACCAGAAATTATGGAATACTAAAAGGGCATTTGGACTTTGCAGGTGGCTCAGTGGTAAAGAATCTGCTTGCCAATGCAGGAGGCCTGGATTCAGTCCTTGAGTCAGGAAGATCCCCTGGAAAAGGAAACAGCAACCCACTCTAGTATTCTTGCCTGAGAAATCCCATGGACAGAGGAGCCTGGCAGGGCTACAGTCCATGGGGTCGCAAAAGAATCAGACTTGACTTACCAAACAACAACAGCAAAAAGGGCATTTACTTATGGGAAAACACAGGCATCAAAGTAGTTAAAAGAATGGATTAGCTGGTCCAATGGGGGTTAGTGCCAGTGAGCAGAGGGGAATCAAGCTTTCTTCCATCCCTCTCTTGAAGGCTACATGCGCTTATGTCTCTGCTTCTCTGCCTGTTTCATTCTTCTCTACCTCTGCAAACCTGTTCTCCAACCTACTCTGGTTGACAGCATCAAACCCGGCCCAGTCTTAGTTTTGCAGAACATTCTAATTTGAATTTGAGCATTCACTAGACACAACTTAGAATACTGAATCTTTACTCGAAAATCCCAGTTGAAAGGAACTGATTACCCCAACTTGGAATTAACCACCTTGGCTCAGAAAGTACTGTATCTGCCAGTAAAAATGGATTTAGCAGCTATTCTTATAGGCAGGGGCAGAGGAATGGATCAGTTCTTACAGGAGGAGTGTTGTAGATCAATCAGCAAGTGTCAAAACAATGGATGACCAATTCTTATGCCCATTCCTCAGGGCTTACATAAGCAACTTATATTTCTCAACTTCTATAAGCAACTTCATATGTCCTACACTAGAAATGTATCTGATCTTTCTGCTTAATATGCTTTCCTCAAGGCCACTTAGTACTTCATGATCCCTGAGGTCTCTTCCCAGTTTGGACATTTGGTGAGGTCAAATTCTCCAGAATTAAAGAACACACATTTCTGGAGGCCAGACGGATAGTCAGAAGGAAGAGAAACATATTATATTAGAGTCACTGTTAATAATTCAATAAAAATACTGACAAGAACGCAGACCTAAACCAATCTAAGTTATTTATGTTTTAATTAATAAGATTGCTAAAGAGCCTAGTTTAGGATGTCTCTCACTTTAAGTGCTGTGCTTTTGCTTAATTTTTTTTTTCTGAAAGCATAATATTATGAGTGGAATTCTGCCACTCCCCCAAATTTGTATGCTTAAATCCTAACCCCCATTATCCTTAACTTTGACCTTATCTTGAAATAGGATCATTGCAGATGTAATTCATTAAGATGAGATCATATTGGAATAGCATGGCCGAATCCAATATGACTGATGCCCTATAAAATGGGAAAATTTGAGCACAGACACGTACACAGGGAGAAATCCATGCGAAGATGAGGAAAGAAAACGGCGATGTGTGTACATGCTGCGGAGTGCCAAGGGCTGCCAGACAGCCCCCCGCCAGGGCTAGGCCAGAGGCCTGAGAGAAGCTCTTCTTCACAGCCCGGAGAGGACACCAGTCCCAGCAGCACCTCCATTCTGGGCTTTCGACCTCCAAAGCTGCGAGACAAGACATTTCTGTAATTCAAGTCACTCAGCCTGTGGTACTTTGGGAAGATAGCCCTTGCAGACTAATATACACAATAATGATAAAATTGGGGTTTGCAATATGTGAACCGTGAACTTCCTGATATTCAAGCTGGTTTTAGAAAAGGCAGAGGAAACAGAGATCAAATTGCCAACATCTGCTGGATCATGGAAAAAGCAAGAGAGTTCCAAAAAAAAACATCTATTTCTGCTTTATTGACTATGCCAAAGCCTTTGACTCTGTGGATCACAATAAACTGTGGAAAAGTCTGAGAGAGATGGGAATACCAGACCACCTGACCTGCCTCTTGAGAAATCTGTATGCAGGTCAGGAAGCAACAGTTAGAACTGGACATGGAACAATAGACTGGTTCCAAATAGGAAAGGTGTGCATCAAGGCTGTATATTGTCACCCTGCTTATTTAACTTCTATGCAAAGTACATCATGAGAAACGCTGGACTGGAAGAAACACAAGCTGGAATCAAGATTGCCAGAAGAAATATCAATAACCTCAGATATGCAGATGACAGCACCCTTATGGCAAAAAGTGAAGAGGAATTAAAAAGCCTCTTGATGAAAGTGAAAGTGGAGAGCGAAAAAGTTGGCTTAAAGCTCAACATTCATAAAACGAAGATCATGGCCTCTGGTCCCGTCACTTCATGGGAAATAGATGGGGAAACAGTGGAAACAGTGTCAGACTTTATTTTTTGGGGCTCCAAAATCACTGCAGATGGTGATTGCAGCCATGAAATTAAAAGGTGTTTACTCCTTGGAAGAAAAGTTATGACCAACCTAGATAGCATATTCAAAAGCAGAGACATTACTTTGCCGACTAAGGTCCATCTAGTAAAGGCTATGGTTTTTCCAGTGGTCATGTATGTATGTGAGAGAATTGATGCTTTTGAACTGTGGTGTTGGAGAAGACTCTTGAGAGTCCCTTGGACTGCAAGGAGATCCAACCAGTCCATTCTGAAGGAGATCAGCCCTGGGTGTTCTTTGGAAGGAATGATGCTAAAGCTGAAACTCCAGAACCTTGGCCACCTCATGTGAAGAGTTGACTCATTGGAAAAGACTCTGATGCTGGGAGGGACTGGGGGCAGGAGGAGAAGGGGACGACAGAGGATGAGATGGCTGGATGGCATCATGGACTCGATGGACGTGAGTCTGAGTGAACTCCGGGAGTTGGTGATGGACAGGGAAGCCTGGCGTGCTGCAATTTATGGGGTCGCAAAGAGTCGGACATGACTGAGCGACTGAACTGAACTGAACTGAACTGAAACTTGCAAAATCATACAAATATTAAATACAATAAGAAATTCCAAGATGACTACTAACTCTTCCAGATAAAGAGGTTTATTTTTTAAGATCAGCATATATAAAGAGTTCAGTTCACAAGTCTGAGGATTAGAAGTGTGTTGCTTCTGTAAATCTTTCTTGAATTGTTTGCTCCCTTCTTCCCTTCTGTTAAACTTAACCCTAATTAGGTCCCACAGAATTACCATTTATGAAAGTCATCTAAAGCTATACCAATGCGTGCTTTCCAACCTCAGTGTTCTTGTCTACAAATCAAAGATGTAAAGGAAAATATCTCAGTGTCTATTGGAGAACTCAATAGAAAAACAAAGTAAAATGCTTTATTGTCCTGTGCCTGGCATAAAGTAAGTGCACAGTAAAATGGATTTTTATCAAAGTCAGAAAATATTAATACCCTCTAATTAGCATTTTGATACCCATAGCCTTGGATGGTTATGTGGGTTTCTGTGTTTGTTAAGCCCCATCTGTCCAAGTAAATTATATTACAGGAAAATGTGTTCTCCAAATTGATCACTTTTGGAACAAGAGGATAATGGGTTTACTGTCTATGTTTTTTCATTCTCCGCAACATCTAGCATAATTCTGAGCATATTTTAAAAGGCTACACAAATAATATGACGGGCAAGGAGACTGATGGATAGGGCAGAGTTGAGTTAAAAAGAAAAAAACAATTAAAAAACCTAACCATCTAGATGGTTCAAGTATCCTGTGGGAAACAAGCTTTATAGCACTACTCTTAATTCTAAAGTTTTGAAGTATATAGAAAAAAATATGAACTTTGTAGTAGTAAGTGAAATTTATATCATATTCTGCCACTGATTTGCTCTGAACTAGGAATTGATTTAGGTTTCCCGAACTTCATCAAACTTATCTGTAAAATGCTAGATCTTTTGTGAAGATGGGAAATACAAGGTGGAAATGGAGGAAAAGGTGACATAGCATATCTGCCATTTAGTAGGTGCTCAGTAAGGTAATTGCCAATTACCTAGTTAATGCTCGAACTCTAAGGAAATGAGATAAATAGGGGAAAACAGACAGAGACAGAAAGAGAGACAGAAAGAGAGAGAGAGAAAGGGTAAAAAGAGGGGAAGAAGGAGGAAGGGAAAGAAGGAAGGAAGAAAGGAAGATTTGGTAAAATTAGCTCATGTGATTGAGGAGACTGGATAAGCAAGTCTGAAATTCATAAGACATGAAGTCAGTAAAATAAGAAGATGAGCAGGGCAAAACACGGGCATGGGGCAAAACTGATATCCTCCATTCCTGTCTTGTAGTTTCACATCGAGTAGACACATGAAAAGCAGTCATATGCTGCTGAAGCTGAAACTCCAATACTTTGGCCACCTGATGTGAAGAGCTGACCGATTGGAAAAGACCCTGATGCTGGGAAAGATTGAAGGAAGGAGGAGAACGGGACGACAGAGGATGAGATGGTTGGATGGCATCACTGATTCAATAGACATGAGTTCAAACAAGCTCCGGGAGCTGGTGATGGACAGGGAGGCCTGGCATGCTGCAATCTATGGGGTCACAAAGAGTCGGACATGACTGAGTGATTGAACGGAACTGAATTGAACAGATGGCTGAGTCAGTATGCTGTACAGTGGAAATTAACGCAACACTGTAAATCAACTATATGTCAATAAAATAAATGAAAAATAAAAAAATAAAAAGTCATGTGTGGAAAAAAATTTTTTGAAGAGAAGCAGCTGCTTTTCCTCCTTGCCTTCTTTCGTAGTAGTAATCAGCTCACAATGAAGAAAGTAGTTACTTGATGCCTGTTCTTTATCTGCTTCCAAAAGCCTCATCCTATGTGTATACCCTCTGTTTGCTCTGTTTATATATCTGAACTTTTGTTTTCAATCAAGATAAAAATAAAATTGTATGAAAAAATTATTGTGCAAAGCAATTGAAGAAGGAATGGGGTATGGAAAAGAGAAAAATGACATAGCAGAAGTATAGAGAGCATCTATGTATAAAGGGTACAGAATGCTACCCTCTCACTTATCCAGCAGGGGCTACTCAGTGGTATCATTTAGACACTTTTATTTTCTACTTTAAAGAGATCAATGAGTCTCAGTCTAAACATTTGCTGCTATTTCTTCTTATGGTTCAATGCCAAATTGGACTTGGTTATACATTTCCAGGAAAAAACTACAGATTTTTATATTAAGTCTAGAAATATGAAGGTTTTGCAAGGAATAAAAGGCACTATAAGTGCATATAGAAAAGGCGTGGGGCTTAAGAGAGCAAAGACAAAGAAAGAAGGTTAACGAAACAAGACAAAGGTAGATGTGAATTCCAGTTCAATACGGTGAGCTCCTCCATCCTGAGTTATACAAATGGAAGTGGAGCAATAGTGAAAAGGATGAGCAGAAGGTGGATTTACTGCAGGTGAGATATTTCAACAGATTCCTGGAAGATGGAAAGCAGATGACATAGGCAGAGGGATACAGGCTGCAGAGAAATCGGAGATTCAGAAATTGTACAGAAAGCCTGCAGCTAAGCAAGTCTCCTTTATCTTTCTCAGCTGAACCCAGAGAACCTCTAAACTCAGGGTTGACAGATATTGAATCAGAATAGGTCTGAAAATGGAGAAATTTAAATCTGATTACAAAATAGTTGTGCCAGGCACTCTGCTCTTCCCTGTTGACTGTGCCTCATCCTTCTGAGCCACAGACATTCAGGCATTTTCTACCCAGAGGGTTTATTTGAAGAATTTAAATCAAGAATGGGCAGAAGACCTAAATAGCTTTCTCTGGGTGTACACCCAAGAGTGGGAGGCTGGATCATACAATAGCTCTAATTTTACCTTATTTTTTTAAGGAACCTCCATACTGTTCTCCATAGTGGCTATACTAGTCTACATTCCTACCAACAGTATAGGAGGATTCACTTTTTATCCACACCCTCTCCAGGATTTATTGTTTGTAAATTTTTTGATGATGGTCACTCTGACCAGTGTGAGGTGATACCTCAATGTAGTTTTGCATTTTTCTAATATTGCCAATACAGTATTGTAAAGTAAAAAAAATAATAATAATAATAATTAAAAAAATAATAATATTGCTAAACATCACTAATTATTAGAACAATGTAAAACTACATTGAGGTATCACCTCACACTGGGCAGAGTGGCCATCATCAAAAAATTTACAGACAATAAATCCTGGAGAGGGTGTGGATAAAAAGTGAATCCTCCTACACTGTTGGTGGGAATGTAGACTAGTATAGCCACTATGGAGAACAGTATGGAGGTTCCTTAAAAAATTAAAATTAGAGCTACTGTACGATCCAGCCTCCCACTCCTGGGTGTACACCCAGAGAAAGCCATAATTCAAAAAGATACATGTATACCAATATTCATTTCAGCACTATTTACAATAACCAGGACATGGAACCAACCTAAATGTTCAGCAACAGATGAACGGATAAAAAAAGATGTGGTGTGTGTGTATGTGCCTGCTCAGTCACTCAGTCGTGTCTGACTTTTTGTGACCCCATGGACAGTAGCCTGTTAGGCTCCTCTGTCCCTGGGATTCTCCAGGCAAGAACACTAGAGTAGGTTGCCATGCCCTCCTCCAGGGGATCTTTCCCACTCAAAGACGGAACCTGCATCTCCTACATCTGCTACACTGGCAGACAGTCTCCTAGTCTCTTTACCACTAACACCACCTGGGAAATGTATAGAAAGGAATATTACTCAGCACTAAAAAAAAAAATGAAATAATGTCACTTGCAGCAACATGGATGGACCCAGAGATTGTTTTACTGAGACAGAGAAGAATAAACACATACTGTATGATATCAGTTATATTTAAAATATTAAAAAATGGTACAAATGAACTTATTTATAAAACAGAAATAGAATTACTGATGCAGAAAACAATTTTATGGTTACCAGGGAGGAAAGGGCATAGGAAGGGAAAAATTGGGAGTTTGGGATTGACATACACACCTTACCATGTATGAAACAGATAATTAATAAGAGTCTATCGTACAGCACAGGTAACTCTACTCAGTACTCTGCAGTGTCTTGTATGGGAAATGAATCTAAGAAACAGGATATATGTATAACTGCTTGACTTTGCTGTACAGCAGAAAGTAATACAGCATTGTAAATCAACTCTACTCTACTCTAATAAAATTTCTTTTTTAAATAAAGAATTTAAAAGAACCACTTCAGGAGAATTTGGAACTATGTTGAGAGCCTTGTTGGCCCCAAATTAACCCAAGTGCTTCCTGTTCCAGCTTTGGGAGAGCCTCAGGGTAAAGGTTGGTTCTCTGCTCACCAAATGGGAGAAAGGCAGAATTTCAGCTATTCCTGTGTATCTAACTGCCAACTGGCTTTCCATCCTGGGAAGAAGAGTTGAAAAGTTTGCCATATATATATATATATATATATATATATACACACACATACATACATATATATATACACACACACACGCAATAACCAGGACATGGAACCAACCTAAATGTTGGTTGGTTATAAATATATATATTGCCATATATATATATACACACACACACACGCATGAAGCCATCACTGCAGAGAACATATTCATCATCACCCAAATTTCCCCCAAGTCCTTTGTAATTATTTTGTCCTGTCCCTTCCTGGACACTGATTCTCCGGTCCCAGGCAACAAATGATCTGCTTTCTATCACTGTAGATAAGTTACCTTTTCTTTTTTTCTAGTATTTTATGTAAATGGAATCATACAGTCCATACTTCTTTTCTGGTCTGTCTTCTTTCACCTCTGTATTATTTGAGATTCATCCCTATTGTTGTATGTAATGGTAGTCTATTTCTTCCCAGACTAAAATGAGAAGAATGAAACTATCTTTATTCCCAGAAGATATTATCACTGATATCTAATATTTGGTGGAATAAAATAGTAGTAGCATAAAAAGTGAATTTAGCAAGATTTTAAAATGTATTTCTATCTCTATCAGAAAAATTGAAATAAAAAATAAAAAATAAATTCTAGAATAGCACAAAATATGAAAAATTTAGGTATAAATCTGACAAAAATGTGTAAAGTTTATACAGTAAAAATGAAAAAAAAAGACTAAGATAAACTAATGAAGACATACATAAGTAGGAAGATGTACTGTGATTATCTTGAAAAAACTCAATATTTTTAAAGTGCCAATATTCCACATTCCTAAGTATTTTTGTAAAACTTGATAAGATGTCCTAAAAATCATACAAAAATTGTAAGGACTTTGAATAGCCAAAACAATTGGAAAAAGATCAAAGTCTGATAATTAATACTGCTCGATTTCAAGGGTATAAAGTGACAGTAATCAAAGCAGTGTTGTATTGTTATAAAGGTATCTAAATAAATCAATGGACCATAACAAAGTCCATAAATAATCCACCCAATAATGTGAAAAACTTATTTGGACAGAGATGGAAAGGTAATTTAGTGTAGAAAGGATACTTAAAAAAAATAATAATAGATGATACTAGAATATTCTATCGGCTTCCCAGGTGATGCTGGTGGTAAAGAACCCACCTGCCAGTGCAAGAGAAGTAAGAGACATGGGTTCAATCCCTGGGTCGGGAAGGTTCCCTGGAGGAGGGCATGATAACCCACTCCAGTGTTATTGCCTAGAGAATCTCATGGGCGGAGGAGCCTGGTGGCCTACCGTCCATAGGGTTGCAAAGAATCCGACTTGACTGGAGTGAATTAGCATACGGGTATGCACTAGAATATTCTACATCCATACGCAGAATATGGAGTCTTATTGATATCTCACACTATATGAAAAGTTAAGTGTATCATAGACCTAAATGTACCACATAACTATGACATTTCCAGAATATAGGAGAAAATTTTATGGCCTTGAGTTAGGCAAAGATTTCTTAGCAATGACATTAAAAGTATGATGTATAAAAAATAAATTGATAATTGAAATTTCAGCAAAATTTAAACCTTCTGCTCTTCCCAATCTGTTAAGAAAGAAATGATCACAAGTTATATATTTCAAAGACTTTTACCCTGAATACATAGGAAACTCTCAAAATTCAACAATAGGAAAAAATGGAATAAAATATGGACATACGATTTGGGCAGACACCTCACCAAATTAGATATGGCTAATAGGCAGAGGAACAGTTACTGCCTGTGATTAGTCATTTAGGAAGTGCAAAATCCACAATGAGGCACTAGTGAACATCAATTAGAATGACTGGAAAAAAAAAAAAAAAGATTAGTCATACATACCCAGTCTTGGAGAGGATGTGGAGAAGTAGGAATTCTCATATGCTTTCTCATATGCTACTGATAGGAAGAGAAAATGATATAAATACACTGGAAAACACCTAAATCATATCCCTTATGATTATACAGTGGAAGTGACAAATAGATTCAAAGGATTGGATCTGGTAGACAGAGTGCCTGAGGAATTATGGATGGAGAATTGTAACACTGTATAGAAGGCAGTGACCAAAACTATCCCAAAGGAAAAGAAATGCAAGAAGGCAAAATGGTTGCCTGGGAAGGCTTTATAATTAGTTGAGAAAAAAGTGAAAAGCAAAGAAGAAATAGAAAGATATACTCAGCTAAATGCAGAGTACCAAAGAACAGCAAAGAGAGATAGGAAAACCTTCTTAAGTGAACAATGCAAAGAAATAGAGGAAAACAATAGACTAGAGATCTCTTTAAGAAAATTAGAGACACCAAGGGAAAGTTTCATGCAAAGATGGGCACAATAAAGGACAGAAATTGTAAGGATCTAACAGAAGCAGAAGAGATAAAGAAGAGGTGGCAAGAGTACACAGAAAAACTGTACAAAAAATGTCTCAGTGATCTGGATAACCATGATGGTGTGGTCACTCACCTATAGCCAGACATCCTGGAGTATGACGTCAAGTTCAGGAAGCATTACTGCAAACAAAGCTAGTGGAGGTGATGGAATTCCAGCTGAGCCATTTCAAATCCTAAAAGATGATGCTGTAAAAGTGGTGTCCTCAATATGCAGCAAATTTGGAAAACTCATCAGGGGTCACAGAACTGGAAGAGGTCAGTTTTTATCCAATGCCAAAAAATGTTCGAACTACCATGCAATTGCACTCACTTCACAGGCTAGCAATGTAATGCTCAAAATCCTTCAAGCTAGGCTTTGGCAGTGTGTAAACTAAGAAATTCAAGATGTACAAGCCGGGTTTAGAAAAGGCAGAGGAAGCAGAGATCAAATTTTCAATTCGTTGGATCATAGAGAAAGCGAGGGAATTCCAGAAAAGCATTTTCTTCTGTTTTATTGATGACCCAGAAGCCTTTGATTGTGTGGATCACAATAAACCATGAACCATCTTAAAGAGATGGGAATACCAGACCACTTTACCTGCCTGCTGAGAAGCCTGTGTAGAGGTCAAGAAACAACAGTTAGAGGCTGATATGGAACAACAGCCTAGTTCAAAATTAGGAAAGGACTACCTCAAGGCTATATATTGTCACTCTGCTTATTTAACTTCTATGCAGAGTACATCATGAGAAATGCTAGGCTGGATGAATCACAAACTGGAATCAAGATTGCCAGAAGAAATATCAGCAACCTCAGATATACAGATGATACCACTCTAATGGCAGAAAGTGAGGAGGAATTAAAGAGCCTCTTGATGAGGGTGAAAGAGGAGAATGAAAAAGCTGGCTTAAAACTCAACATTGAAAAAACAAAAATTATGGTCCCATCACTTCATGGCAAATAGATGGGGAGAAAATGGAAATAGTGACAGACTTTATTTTCTTGGGCTCCAAAATCACTGCAGACATTGACTGCAGCCACGGAATTAAAAGACACTTGCTCCTTGGAAGAAATGCTGCAACAAACCTAGACAGGGTATTAAAAAGCAGAGATCATTTTGCTGATAAAAGTTCGTGTAGTCAAAGCTATGGTTTTTCCAGTAGTCATGTATTGATATGAGAGTTGGACCATAAAAAAGCCTGAACGCCACAATTTGAACACTTTCAAATTGTGGTGCTGGAGGAGGTTCTTGAGAGTCCCATGGACTAAAAGATGATCAAACCAGTCAATCCTAAAGGAAATCAGTCGTGAATATTCATTGAAATGACTGATGCTGAAGCTGAAGCTCCAATAGTTTGGCCACCTCCTGCAAAGTGGCCACTTATTGGAAAAGACCCTGAGGCTGGGAAAGACAGAAGGCAAAAGGAGAAGGTGGTGGCAGAGGATGAGATGGTTAGATAACATCACTGTCTCAATGGACATGAGTTTGAGCAAACTCCTGTAGGTAGGGAAGGACAGGGAAGCCCGGCGTGCTATACCCATGGTGTGGCAAACAGCGGGACATGACTTAGTGACCACACAACAGCAGCAATAGAAAGGAGTGGACTATAGATATTCAACATGAGAGAGCTGGACCTCAGAATAAAAGAGTACCTATTTATTATTTAATTTATATAAAGCTCTAGAAAATGTATACTACAGTGACAGAATGCAGCTCAGGGGTTGAGTAGGAGAGGAGGATGGAGAGATTAGCAAGGGACAGGAGAGAACTCTTGGCTGATGCATACGTTTATCATCTTGGTTGTGGTGACCCTTTCATAGGCATGTAGCTGTGTCAAAACATTAAGTGACACCTTTTCAGTACGTGCAGTGTACTGTACACCAGTTATGCTTCTTAACAAAGCTGTCAAACTAGCAAAAATAGTAATGATACTAAGGTACAAAATAAAATCTGAACATGGAGTCCCGGTAGCCAATTCCCCAACAAGGGACTGAACCTGGGCTCTTAGCAGTGAAAGCACAGACTCCTAACCACAGGACCACTAGTGAATTCTCGAAACGGAGTTCTTGCCTTGGCAAAGCGAGTCCAAGGTGATTGCAGTCAGAGCAGTTCCTCCGTTGGGAGGGGGCAGTTGGGGGTTTGGGGGGGGGGCAATGAGTGGGAACGGACAGGTGGGAAACTTTTCAGGGCAGAATGTTTATATCTTGATCTATATGATGGCAAAGAAAAAGTAAAACGACATTTAAATGATAATTGCAAAATAAGAAAAAAATCTTTTAGAAACATTAAGATGTGATACAATGGAATAGAGCACAAAGAACTGGACTTTCCATACTGTTTTCCATGAAAAACGTCAGTGCTTCTTGTCTGCTTCCCCCGCCCCCCTTGGAGATTTTGATGCAATTAGCATTTTAGAGGCTCTGAGGATTTTACTGTATTGCAACTGGCTTAACTTTGTTTTAAAACAGAGTTTCTAAGACTTATTGGACCACTGAAACATTTTTTTTTAATTTTTTTTTTTATTTAACACTTTTAAACATCTGATGGAACGTGTTCCAAAGGGATATAATTTAGGAAACACTAAACAAACCAATTAAAAATATACTGTTAAAAATCTCTGGAGGTTTAGAGAGGTTAATTGTTTTTGTCAGAGCTCACACAGCCAGCCGAGGGCAGAGGCGGGACTGAAAACACAGGGAAGGCTGATTCAAAGGCCACTCCTCTTTCCTCCAATCCGCACTTACCTGCCCCTGCCTCGGTTTTCTCATCTATAGATGAGAAGGGAGAGCCCATAGAATGTGAGACAGCAATCTTCAGGTGCATTTCGGGTAGCTCACTTAAACATTCTAAACTTCAGATTTCTCAGCTGGAAAATGAGAATAACAATACTGTCAGTGAAATGAGAATTAAAATAACTTCTATAAAGCATCCGTGTTTTTCTTATTTTTTAATCTAAAAAATAACCTGATAAAATAAGAGATATTTTAATATATTGTAAGACCTGGGCCTGTCCCTGCTGGGCTAGTCTGTGTGTGAAAGGTCAGCGATTATTCTTCTGCTTTAGGTTTTCATCAATAAATACCAGGCTTGGCATACAGAGATACACATTAAATATCCCACCTCGCCCATCTGGCTTTTAAAAAGCATCATTTAAATGTTAATATTTGATGCATTTATTAATAAGAAGAATGCACTTCATTTATGATGTAATATGCTTAATGATCATCTTCTAATATGCTTCTATAAAATATTATTTCATTTAATCATCATAAAACTCTAAGAGAACAGTATTATGCCCATTTACACACTGGAAAATTAAATTCCAGTGTAGTCAATCAAAGACCGGAACTTTGAAGGTATTGAGAAGTAGAACCCCAGTTTCATTCAGATCCCTCTGCCTCTCACCTCTGTTTCGCTCTAGGATATCACTGGTTTGAGTGTTTCATTGTGGTGGATCAGGGATCTGTTTGGAACTTATTGCTCTATTTTATTCTTTATATCACAGAGAACAGAACTCATTTAAAGCACCTCTGTACTTTAAGATGGAAAATGCAGTGTTTTTCAATACACTTATCATTAATCAAGTTCTCAGGCTGTCTCCAAATTTCTCTTTGAGAAAAATAACAATCAGTTTTGATATGTGCCGGGGTCCAGCCCCGGTGGATCCAGGGTGATTCGAAGGTGGGGATGGAGTTGGCGTCTTTGGAAAAATACATATTTAATTACAGATATAGAGAGATTAGAAATGGATAGTGTAGTAGGAAGATTAGTGGAGAAAAGGAGGCTGAATAACTTGGATTACGTGGAATAGCATCCATGCTCCAGATGGGAATTCAGCCAGAAAAACGGGAGCAAGAAAGAAGCGACATGGGGGAATCAGTCTTTTCGGAAACTGATCCGATTTCTTTGTTTTTGGGTTTGCTTATATACCTTTTGTTACACATAGGGATGAATACAGAGTCACATGGGGGTCAGCAGTCCTGACCTTTATCAAAATCAGGTGCTTCACATAAATGTATAAAAAAAGGTCTTAGGGATATTACATCATCTTCTGGTCGTGAGTGAGACCTGCTGACATTTTATGATCCTTTCTTTCTGATAACCAAAAAACTTATTTCTTCCAAGGGTGTTTTTTCTTAAACCAGGCACCACCCTCCAAATAAAGTTACATTCCTATAGGGTGAGGGTGTAGTGAGTTAAACAATCAAGAAAGGAGTTTATTTAACCCAAGGTTAACATGATTAGTCTTAAAGGTTAATACTTATTTCTTCCTATATGCTAGTTATATTCATTATAAGAGTAGGGAACATGGAGATTTAGCAGCAAACATCAGCCCAACAAATGAAAATCCTTTCACCAATGCTCCCCTTAAGATCTATTCAGTCTTAAGATAGTGATAAAGTTACATTCTTACATAGCAAGGACACAGTGATTTATAACAAAGTACAGTGATCTATTACAAAAGAGAAAATCCATTAACTCAAAAAGTTTAGTATTGCTAACATCAAAAACTACCATATTTCCTTTTGCTATATTCCAAATACATTGATTAGTATATTCCCAGGTGTCTAAGGATATGGAGGCCTGGCGGCAATCATTGACTCAACAAGAAGAAAAAGCCCTATGCTAATTAAGACTCTCAAAATACTCCAAAACTCTCTGTGCTGTTTACGGTTGAGAGGTAGTAAACAATCATGTGCCTAGTGGCAGCAGTATGGATAATCCTGTCACACAAGCTAGTCTGTCAGCAGAGAGGTTTGACCTGAGACATCCTTGTCCCACCCAGAGCAGGGAATTAGTAGCAATTATTGACACAACAAATGAAGAACCCTTCACCAATATAATTCCTAACCAACACACTATACTAATATTTTCTAACTCCCTAAAATAATTTGCCTTTAGTAAGTCTAAAACATCTCATGCCTCTCAGGTTGGGAGGCTGTAAACAATCACCTGGGCGGAACAAACCTATACAGGCGGGCTAGATAACCTTGAGAGGAGTCCGTAAGCTGAAACACTCTTGTCACACCCAGGAATTTTTATTGCCTTGGAGCTGAGCGTTTACTCCTTCTCCAAGAGAAACGGTTATGGGGGAGAGCCCCCCGTAAAGTCAGAGGCGTAGGTGAGAGCATAAAACAGACTCTGGTTTTGGGGTTAGATGCTCGGGAACAGGGGGTTTCCTGAGGCTTGATCACGCCTTTGCGTATGCCAAGCCTCCTTCCTCATGACCTTTGCCATGGGCGGAATTCCTCACGCTGGCCCCTGGCAGATATGGAAATGGATTAATAAAAAGAGTATAGAAACATGCCCCCACCTCATAAAAAAAAAAGAACCCAAACCATATGGCCTATTCTTTAAACATAATGGAAAATAATATTATTATAGCATGTCCTTCCAAAATATCAATAAATAAAGGTGTGCTTTTAACATTTTAATTCACAATGAAAAATGCATTATGATGAGAAGGCAATATGTGACAGGTACATCATCTTAACATGTGAATAACCAGATGTTATCAAGTGGAAGATTCTCTAAACATTGCTCTGCCAACACCAAGTTTTTATATAAACTAAATAATAATGTTAGCTAGCCACTTTTCACAAGAAACTCATGCTTTTGAGTATCTACTGTGTATCTTGTCCTGTGGTAGATGGACCTAGAAAGATAAAGTCATTCATGATTCTTCACTTACATAATATATTAATATTTTTTAAAAAATTAAAAGCAAATGAGAAAAACAACTTCATTAAATAAAAGACATCTAAAAGGAAAAACATGAACTAGAAAATAGAAATAGAAAGTCAACAGATTCAAACTGCCATGATGCAGATTTCAGCCTATCTGGTCCTTGTGGACTCTTCAAATCTCCCCCATTGCTGCTGTTCCCTGCTGTAGCTCTCTCTGCTATTTTATTATGATTAATGTGGTATATTATTTTTTTAAGTAAGAGTAAATTATAGGCTTTGACCTAAGCATTTGTTGGCCTAAACATTTATTCTCTAAATATTTACTGAGAATCTGACGAGGTGAAGAGGCCAGATGAGGTGTAAGACTAAAGATCTCTCTCTAGTTGAGTAAGTCTGAGGCCATTCTCACCAGCTCTCTGCAAGAGTACACCGATGAACTGATGAATGCCCTTACTTTTAAATATCAGCAAACATCCAGTCTCCTGAGTCATACCTAGTACCACTGGGAAACCATTCCATTTGGCATAGAATGAGTACTTTTAACAGCTACCATGTTGGCAGAGTGATTGGTGCATTTAAATCTATAATCATCTCCTTAGGTTTATTCTAACTTCCCAGAGCATACTGCCTCAAGAGTGTTTCTTCCTCCTTCCCTTTTTCCTTTCTTCTTATTCCCTCCTTTCTTCACTTCCTTCTTTCCTTCTCTTTAATACTGTCTAAGATATACATTATAAGCAAGTAACTTACAATCTAGAGTGGCAAACAGACAACTGCACACTCATGTAATGAGTGCTGTTATTCCAGAATTATAGCAATTCATGAAAATATGAGACAAGGGTAAGATGTAAAGGAATGTCACTTTAAGCAAAGGTGTGTTCTTAAGATCTGATAGGCTTGTTTTTACAAGACTACTGTAGGCAATACTTGGCTGGCTACCATATTTTTTATATTCAGGAATCCATGAGTTCTGGTAAGGAACATATTTTCCAAGAGGTCATTGGCCCTCAATAACAGAGCAGAGGGAATGCTGACGGACATTAGATATCTAGCTTTTCAAGCAGAACTGACTGGTTGCTGGGCTGGGAATGTTAAGCAATTTATTGATCTAAAGTTCTGATTTCTCAACCCTTTTACGAAGAACATGACTAAGACACGATAAAGTGCTAAAACTGAAGGAAGACTTGCTGATGAGAAACAAATGATTCTACCATTAGCATTGATTGTTAATTGATTAAAAAGAGAGTAAGTGCAAACCTACACAATCACTGCAGACAAGAGACACATTGACTAGCAGCCACAAAATGTCTGCTTTAATCTTCTTCTACAAGATGTTTCCCAGGAAGGGGTATTCTGGCAGGAGACATAAACCCTTTAGTATAAATGGAGATTCTAAGGAATGTAGACAGAAATACAGAAGAATGATTCTTATAGATGCTTCCCAGGTGTCTTAGTGGTAAAGAATCACCTGCCAAAGCAGGAGACACGGGTTCGATCCCTGGGTTGGGAAGATCCCCTGGAGAAGGGAATGGCAACCCATTCCAGTATGGTTGCCTGGGAAATCTCATGGACAGAGGAGGCTGGCCCACTACAGTCCATGGGGTCACAAAGAGTCAGATATGATGGAGTGAGCATGGCATGGCACAGTTCCCTATTATAATAGGGTGAACTGAGCCTTCTTTGTTGTGGAATGGTATTAATTAGGTCCTTACCAAGCCACTTCCATTTCTGAAAGCTTCACTATGGCCATTAACAAAATCCTTAATGTATTTTTGAAACTGGAAATCAGCTTGGACAATGTCATATAGAGCTGAAGAAAGACATCTCTGACTTTTTCTGGTGTAGAGGGTTCAGCAATGGATGGAAACTAAGTAGGGCCTGACAGATGCTTTGAGTGGGGGAAAGAAATAAACCAAACATTGGTGGTATGAGAGAAGAGTACAAACTAATATTCTCTTTGGTCTTCAAGAGAGTGAAGGACATAGCTTCTTCCTCATGCCCTAAAATTCAATGAGCTTAGTTGTAAAAGACCAATGAAGAGGAGATGCCATCAGCTTTTAGAAAAGAATGTTATATTTTTTAAGAAAGAGTAGAAAAATAACCTTAATTTCTAACACTAAAAGAATGATTGTATGGTAAAGAGAAAGTGAAATGCTATAAAGAATGAGATATTTCTGGCAGAAACGAACCTATCTACAAAACAGAAACACACTCACAGTCATAGAGTGCAGACCTCTGGTCACCAAGCATGGGGGATGGATTCAGAGTTCGGGATTAGCAGATGAAAAACATTATATACAGAAAGAATAAACAATAAAGTCCTACTGTATAACACAGGGAAATATATTCAGTATTTTGTGATCAACCATAATGGAAACTAATCTTTAAAAATGCATATAACTGAATAATTTTGCTATACAAGAAAAATTAACACATTGTAAATCAGCTATACTTCAATTATTAAAAAGATGAAATATTTCTATTCTTACTGATATTTAAAGGTATTCAGTACAATTGCAAATGAGAAGGTACAACATAATTCCATTTTATAAAAGAAAACCATGCATACATATTTGTCTATAAGTATAGACCAATCAATAATTCAGGAGTTCCAAACTTATTAAGGTTGGAAGTGTAGGGCAGAATAACTCCTGTGGACAGGGAATTGTACTTTGTTTCTCTGTGTATATGTTTGCGAATGTCCTTTTGTGTGTGTGAGTTTGTGAGTGTGTATTTTTGTGTGTGTGTGCCTGCTTCCAAAAAGCTACTAGAGGTAGTTATTCTTTGATTAATTGTATACTTAAATAGTTTTACATTTCAGTGTTCTGATACAAGAATAGCAAGGAGATATAAGAAAGCCTTCCTCAGTGATCAGTGCAAAGTAATACAGGAAAATGATGGAATGTGAAAGACTAGAGATCTGTTGAAGAAAATTAGAGATATCACGGAACATTTCATGCAAAGATGGGCACAATAAAGGACAGAAATGGTATGGACCTATCAGAAGCAGAAGATATTAAGAAGAGGTGACAAGAATACACAGAAGAACTGTACAAAAAAGATATTCACAACCCAGATAATCACGATGGTGTGATCACTCGCCTAGAGTCAGACATCCTGGAATGTGAAGTCAAGTGGGCCTTAGGAAGCATCACTACGAATAAAGCCAGTGGAGATGATGGAATTCCAGTTGAGCTATTTCAAATCCTAAAAGATGATGCTGTGAAAGTGCTGCATTCAATATGCCAGCAAATTTGGAAAACTCAGCAGTGGCCATGGGATAGGAAAAGGTCAGTTTCCATTCCAATCCCAAAGAAAGACAATACCAAAGAATGCTCAAACTACTGCACAATTGCACTCATCTCACACACTAGTAAAGTAATGCTCACAATTCTCCAAGCTAGGCATCAACAATATGTGAACCATGAACTTTCAGATGTTCAGCTGGTTTTAGAAAAGGCAGAGGAACCAGAAATCAAATTGCCAACATCTGCTGGATCATTGAAAAAGCAAGAGAATTCCAGAGAAACTTCTATCTCTGCATTATTAACTATGCCAAAGCCTTTGACTGTATGGATCACAATAAAGTGTGGAAAATTCTTAGAGAGATGGGAATACCAGACTGCCTGACCTGCCTCCTGAGAAATCTGTATGCAGGTTCAAAAGCAACAGTTTGAACTGGACATGGAACAACACTGGTTCCAAATTGGGAAAGAAGTACATCAAGGCTGTATAGTGTCACCCTGCTTATTTAATTTATATGCAGAGTACAACATGAGAAACGCTGGGTTGAATGAAGTACAAGCTGGAGAGCTCAAGATTGCCAGG
The DNA here is from genome assembly GCF_001704415.2 of Capra hircus. Lineage (NCBI taxonomy): Eukaryota > Metazoa > Chordata > Mammalia > Artiodactyla > Bovidae > Capra > Capra hircus. The sequence goes on from NC_030828.1 coordinate 8,527,390, forward strand.
AGAATTATTAATAACCTCAGATATGCAGATGATACCATCCTTATGGCAGAAAGTGAAGAAGAACTAAAGAGCCTCTTGATGAAAGTGAAAGAGGAGAGTGAAAAAGTTGGCTTAAAGCTCAACATTCAGAAAACATAGATCATGGCATCCAGTCCCATCACTTCATGGCAAATAGATGGGGAAACAGTGGAAACAGTGGCTTACTATTTTGGGGGGCTCCAAAATCACTGCAGATGGTGACTGCAGCCATGAAATTAAAAGACACTTATTTCTTGGAAAAAAAGTTATGACCAACCTAGACAACATATTAAAAAGCAGAGACTTGACTTTGCCAACAAAGGTCCATCTAGTCAAGGCTATGGTTTTTCCAGTGGTCATGTAAGGTTGTGAGAGTTGGACCATAAAGAAAGGTGAGCACTGAAGAATTGACGCTTTTGAACTGTGGTGTTGGAGAAGACTCTTGAGAATCCCTTGGACTGCAAGGAGATCCAACCAGTCCATCCCAAAGGAGATCAGTCCTGGTGTTCATTGGAAGGACTGATGTTGAAGCTGAAACTCCAGTACTTTGGCCACCTGATGCAAAGAGCTGACTCATTTGAAAAGACTCTGATGCAGGGGAAGATTGAAGACTGGAAGAGAAGGGGACGACAGAGGATGAGATGGTTGGATGGCATCAGTGACTCAGTGGACATGAGTTTGAGTAAACTTTGGGAGTTGCTGATGGACAGGGAGGCCTGGTGTGCTGTCGTCCATGCAGTCAGAAAGAATCAGAGGCGACTGAGTGACTGAACTGAAGTGTTCTGATACCACATCACAAGTGAAAATGAACTGCCATGAACTCTCAACTTATATTTGAGTTAAAGGAAACTATTATCTGGAAATAAGTTGCATCAGATCTAGAAATGTTTTCAGTCAGCTCTGATGACTGCATAGGATTTCTTCCGGTATCACTGCTGTCGCAACAAGATTTCCTCTGTATCAAGACATTCTCTACATTTGCAACTTTAAATCAGCTTTTACATACCAAAGTGAAAGCAGCTCTGAAAGGGAGTCTAAAATTCTTTTTGCTTTAGGTAGAAGGTAAAAGGAGTCCTAGGTGATATTTGTTAGTCAGATATAATAGAGACCGTAGTATTCCGTCCTTTTCAGTTTTGCACCTGTGCAGCTTCTGGCACTGGACAGGATTCCTCACAGTATGGAACTTTCTAACAGTATTTGAATAAAATCAATATATAATATTGATTTGTTCCCAATCCCTGAACAATTGATGCGTTTTCCAACCACCTTCACTCCAGTCCATCCTATAATGTAACCAGCCATTTCCCAGCTTTTCTGGTCCACTTCATCCATCCTCCAGCTCATGTGTCTGGTTGTTGTCTAGTTACTCAATCATGTTCGACTCTTTTGAGATCCCATGGACTCCAAACCCATCAAACTCTTCTGTCTGTAAGACTTCCCAGGGAAGAATACCAGAGTGGGTTTCCAGTCCTTCTCCAGGGGATCTTCCCAACCAAGGGATCAAACCTACGTCTCTTGTACTGGCAGCCAGATTCCTTACTACTGAGCCATCTTGGGCCATGTGTCTGGTACTCTAGCCCTGATGTAGAGAACTTCATCACATCAGATTCTGAAGGCAGAGTAGAACTGGGTATGGACCAGCTCAGCAGACCTGGAAATATGATTCCCAGAATTGCCTTCCTGTTATGGTTTGAGTTAGGGTTGACCATACAGAAGTTTGTGCATGATGGGGAAAGTGAAATGGAACAGTCATTGTGCTCAGAATTTGGAGCAAGGCTCCCAGCACCCTGGAAGCTCCTGTACGTCCTTGCTGTCCCACCTGTCTGCTGTGAGGGGTCATCAAGGCCCCTCTCCTCTGCTCCCATTATATCTCTTCCTTCACTCTCCTCAAGTCTTAGGCCGAGTTCATGGACTGATCTGTGGCCAAGGGTATCAGCTCGTTCTGTAGACCTCCTGCACCATCCACGCTGCAGGCAGCAGGAGAGACAAATAGGAAGTCGTCATGGGTTCCCAGTCGTCGTCATGGTTTCCAGTTTGTCCCGTGGATTTCAACGTGTGCTTGCCTTCTTCCCCTCTAAGTTCATCTTGCCTTCCCCACCACCAGCTATACTGAGCTATGTGACTCCATGTCCACTGCCAGATCCCACAGTTTTGTCAGGTCCAGTCCCCATAACAATTTCCTTACTTTATATCACTCGATGGGGTTCTGCTTCCCTTAGTGAAACCTAAAGAACACAGTGGCAGAAGCATTCTTCCTATTATTTGGTATATCAGGAAGTTCTGAGATAAAGAATAAGAGATCTTGGAGCTGATGTTGCTTCATTATTTATGTAACTTATTTTCACTGCATGTGTGAGCATTTGACCCAACTGATGAAGCAACTCAGAGAACCCTTTGTCGGAAATAATTCAGAACACTTAAAAACAAGGCTTCGGACTCTAAGCAAACTTTTCTTTAGTATATCCTGATGGGAAAGAAAAGCTTTGTGTCTCACCCCCTACCTTGTCAGATGGGAAAACATCTGAAGCACCAAAGTGAATATTGTCTCATTGTGCTATGGAAGTTCTGATAGTATTTACCTGAAATGTTTCTATTACTCCAAAACTTCGGTTGGGGATTCTGTTGATGATTGACAAGGAACAGATTGCACTGGCCTGAGCTACTGAAATCTAATGAACGCCACAAAGTGAATATAAACTGGAGACAGTTGAAAAAAAAAAATCACTACAAGAAATCTAAGCTTTTTTTTTTTTTTTTTTTTGCTTTCCCCCTCACTTGCAGCCAACTAATCTCCCCACGCGTTCTGATCGGCTCCCGCCCGGTGTCTGCAGTGGTGACAACTGATTCATGTGTTCATTTGCATTTCCCCTGGTGCCAGCAGCAGAATACAGAACAGGCCTCCTGCTCTGGCAGCCGACACAGCACTGGCAAATCAGGGGGGCTGTCAGAAACAGCTGTCCATTAACAGAGTTGGTGGAAACAACCAGGAGCTGTTTGAAAATGCTAGGTGGGAGAATTTAATTGGAGTAGCAACTGTTCAAAATTAAGATTAAAAGGACCAGTCAGTCAGTGTGGATTTCATGACACCTTAAAAATAACGTTTCAGGTGTGATTAATGCTGCCTCAAGTTTGCACATTTCTCTCCTATGCCAATAGGGCCTATTTGCTGCTGGGTGATTCCGTGAGTGTCTGTAGCCATGAAAGCTCCTGGGGTCCCAGGGTCGGGATTTTATTCCCCATGCTGAGACCACTGCTGCTTTAAGAAAACAGGATTTTAATAAAAAGGAATCACATGCAGATTAAATAGGATGGAGTCCAGTGGCCCTGGAAGAAGCAAAGTGGCAAGTTTTAGGGACAGACTCTTCTCCTTATTCACTCTGCCAGGGGGGCTCAGGCATGAACAGTCCCACCCAACCTACTAGGACCTCTGTGCCAGGAAGGGCACATGTCCTTCTTTCTGGCCCTGAGTTTTGCAGAAAGGGAGTCGGTCTCTATGGCCCATTTCATCTTTGGCTCTTCTGAGTTTGTCAAAAAAGGATATCATATGTGCCAGCATTGAAGTGAAGGTGAAAGGATGGGGTGGGGTTGGAAAAGGGGACCAGTAATGGTGCCCTGAAAGCATTTTTTTCTCTTGAAAAAAATGTCAACTTCAGCATTTCATTAAGATTAGAAAACATCAATGATTTTAACATGCCAGAAATAGTTCTTTATCATTTGGAACAGAATTCATCACTTCAAACTCTGATTTCTAGCTATTTTACATTCATGATTGAACTCTTAAGTACTCCAGTCAGCATTCTCGGTTCCACTCTTGTGATTCCTATTTTCATTGGTGAAACTGGAAATTGGAACTGGTCGTTTAGTTTATTTCTTTGACTTTCACCATTAAATGCATTGAATATTACATCATTCCCTTACAAGCATCTATTTTAAGTCACTTTGAAAGGGAGCTTATTGAATCTAGTTGATAATGAAAGCAAGTGTTTAGTATGGTTACATATGAAGTGATTTGTTCTTTTTTGCTGTTGTCTGTCGTATTTTTTGTAGACTTAAAAACAAACAAACAAATAGAAAACATCCAAGCAGCTATGCCACAGAGTAAGAACAATTGTGAAGCGGCTGTTCTGAATAGGTAGCTTATGGTAGCCAGGAGAGGGAGTGACAGCTGGTGGCTTAGTAAACAGATTCCAGTTTAGGATTTCCTGAATATTTTAATATGCTTCTCCATTGTATCTTTTGTTCTCAATTCGATAACAAAACCATTTTTTTTGCCTTGAATTATCAAATCAGAAACCAGATATAGAGAAAGATAAAATCAGGTGACACTAAAACACATTTCTAAATGTTGGATGCAACGTTATGGCAATATTGGGAAGGTGAGGGGAGGGAGAGTTATCCCAAAGGAGAGAGCGTGAGAGCATTTCAAGTGGCGAGTCATGTTCAAAACTTCATTCTTCCGAAGATTTTTTTCCTTAATTTATATTCTCTCTCTCCACATATTGAGCATCTCCCAACTTCTACCAAACTGATCAAGAGGCCAGTTGACTAGTGCTGGTTTGGAGGAAAAATAGAAATTGAATAGTAGAGCTGACAATGACATTGAAGGCATTGCTCGTTTCAACGATGTCAGACATTGAAGAGAACACAGCATGTGTGGCGTGCATCACCTTAGCTAGATGAAAAGTGCCAACTTGTGTTTGTTGTAAAGATCTGTAAATACTGTCTCATGGCAGCTAGTTTTTAATCGTTGCCAGCCTCAGGGGAAAATGTGATTGAGTTCTCTGCTTCTTGCGCTGTAGTAAGGCAAGTAGAGCGGTTCTTTGAGCGGAAATGTGCCCCTCCAGTGGGAGGGAGGGAGAGGACTGCTTTAGAATTCAACATTCCCCTTTCTATGTTTAGTTTAGTTAGCTTTGTGTCCATGAGACAGGGCTGCTGCATTGGCCCAGCAAAGTCAACTGCTAGTATTCCTGTAACTTAGAGACATTCTAAGTGAAGTCACTGTCGGGAAATCCTAGTTTTAAGTAAAAAGATAACTGAAATCAAGTATTACACATGGCTTGGAAGTTAGCATTTCATTTCACTGCTTTCTACTGAGAATCATGGAAATAATTCATTTTTTGGCAGTGTCTTGGTTTCAGTTTTCTCAATTCTAGTTTGAACATACAGGAGAAAAGTGCAGGTTTTGTCAATGGATTTATATAAAGTCAGTTGACAAATTATCACCCAGTTATGTCTACTAATACTCTTTTTATTTAATCGCTGTCCTCTTCTAACTCTACAGTTCTGCACACAGTGCCTTTCTTTGGTTGCAAGGAAATGAGAATGAGAACTACTCATGCCAACTCTGTTAAGGGCAGCATATTGTGGGAGGGGAACATCCCTGGCAGCTCAGATGGTAAAGAATTTGCCTACAATGCAGACCTGGGTTTTATCCTTGGGTTGGGAAGATCTCTTGGAGAAGGGAGTGGCTCCCACTTCAGTATTCTTGCCTGGAGAATTCCACAGACAGAGGAACCTTGTGGGCTGCAGTCCATAGGGTAGCAATGAGTCAGACACGACTAAGTGACCACCACTTTCACTTCACTTCACATTGTAAGGTTACACTAAAGATATTGTGAGGATTTCAGAAAAAGAACCATATAGAAAGTGGTATCAAGGCTGCTTCATAGTTTCTCTTTCTCTCAGGACTTTATGTCTGTTTTCTTCCACCCTGAATGACTCAACCATCTCTTTATGACTCAGTGTAACTCTGGTTTGCACATAGCTCTTGGTTTGGGTCTGTAGGAGGTCATCAACTATTCTATTTCCTTGTCTTTCTACACATACAGTGCTACTAATTTCTAAGCATCTTCTTCACTTAAGGTCTTTAATGGAATCTGAAGGGAAGCAACAGCTTCAAGCCCAAGCTTTCAAGGAGCCTAGGTACTTCATGTGCAGTCCCTTTCTCTCTGAGGGATAGCAGGGCCACAAAGTCCTTTTGACATGACAAAGCACAAGGGGAAGGATCCTAAGTCTTTGAGCCATCACTTGAGGAAAACCATCTACCGATTAGAAGTGCCTAACATGGATTCCTATAGGAGTGATTCTTTCTTGTGTTTGAGGCACTAACAGTTTTCTCAGATGTTGCATTCTGTCCAAAGTGAACTAATACCCATGATCCTGATCCTCAGAACACAGTTTCTGTGAAAGTCCAGCTCGGTTCAGTCACTCAGTAGCGTCTGTCTCTTTGCAACCCCATGGACTGCAGCACCCCAGGCCTCCCTGTCCATCACCAACTTCCTGAGTTTACTCAAACTCATATCCATTGAGTCAGTGATGAGATCCAATCATTTCATCCTCTGTCATCCCATTCTCCTCCTGCCTTCAATCTTTCCCAGCATCAGGGTCTTTTCTAATGAGTCAGTTCTTCACATCAGCTGGCCAAAGTATAGGAGTACTTTCAACATTAGTCCTTCCAATGAATATTCAGGACTGATCTCCTTTAGAATGGACTGGTTGGATCTCCTTGCAGTCCAAGGGACTCTCAATAGTCTTCTCTAACACCACAGTTCAAAAGCATCAAATTTTCAGCGCTCAGCTTTCTTTATAGTCCAACTCTCACATCCATACATGACTACTGGAAAACAGGCAGACCTTTGTTGGCAAAGTAAAGTCTCTGCTTTTTAATATGCTGTTTAGGTTGGTCATAGCTTTCTTCCAAGGACCAAGCATCTTTTAATTTTAGTCACCTTTTGCAGCCCCTCAAAATAAAGTCTGCCACTGTTTCCACTGTTTCCCCATCTATTTGCCATGAAGTGATGGGACCAGATGCCATGATCTTAATTTTCTTAATGTTGAGCTTTAAGCCAACTTTTTCACTCTCCTCCTTCACTTTCATCAAGAGGCTCTTTAGTTCTTCTTCACTTTCTGCCATAAGGGTGGTGTCATCTGAATATCTGAGGTTATTGATATTTCTCCTGGCAATCTTGATTCCAACTTATGCTTCCTCCAGCCCAGCGTTTCTCATGATGTACTCTGCATAGAAGTTAAATAAGCAGGGTGACAATATACAATCTTGACATACTCCTTTCCTGATTTGGGACCAGTCTGCTGTTCCATGTCCAGTTCTAACTGTCATCTACCACTAATTCCTCTGCCCATCTATTTCTTACTACCACCAATCTAATTAGCCAGCTCCTAGTTGTGATCCAGATCTCATGGATGAGGGGTTTCTGACCAGCTGATGCAACAGCTACAGTTGCTGGTTCACACATGGTCAAATCAGCCCCAGTTATTGTGGACAGAGAGAAGGAAAATGGCTCCTGAGTGGAGACGCAGCAGAAATAGTGGAAAGCATAGTAGTAGCCCATCCTTGCTATGAACTTCCAGCAAAAAAAAATCAGTCTTTCTAAAATCAATCTTTCATAGTTCTGAGTATGAAAACTGGACTCAACACTATCACTGCACGCATTTAACCTTTCCAAGCTTCATTTTGAGCTAAGCCTGCATGTACCCAAATTGTAAATGGAGGATGATTGCTATTCTCCTCAATTCTTTCCCTTCCTAATAATGACGCTTCTAAATGAAGGTAGACTTTTCTGAACACTCATTACTTTACATTAGGAATATGATCTTTTCTCTGTCATGCAGGTGTTCATAGTGATGAAGAGGACGTCAGAAGCTGAGCACTAGAGGTGCAAAGATGGGTGACACCTCCAGGACTTCCATTCATAAATCTCTGCATAAGTCAGGCACCTACAGGGATGTGTACTCCACAGTCTGTACAAAATACTATGAAATCGCATGGTGAGGGGGCAGCCATCTGTAGCTACAACTTATCAGAACCAGCCATGAAGACAAATCAGTTCACTTGAACTTACGACTAACAGGATAGCAGGATACAAGGATCCGGGGTGAAGAGAATGTCTTAAGGACATTTAGGCAGAGAGGAATATCAGATATGTTAGATTTTCAGTGATAACAGGAATAGCAAGTTGGCGTTTTTCTGTTTTTCAAAAAAATGGCACTGAGTACCACCCAAGAGACTATCTTTCAAATGGATTAATAATTTGTTTTTCTGTTAATAGCTTCTTCTATTAGAATCTTTGAATTCTCAATAAAATTTACAGATTGGTTTTCATTTACTCTTAAAATGAACATGATTTGAAGACATCTTCAACTGAATCATCTCTGCTGAAATACAAGGAATATGGTAGGCTTTTTCTCATGTGAATAGACTGGAGCTCACAGATCAAGGACCTGTAAACCTTATCCCTGAGATCCTTTAAGCAGCCCTGTATTAAGCTAATCTTAGCACTGGTTGAAGGATTTTGACATGTTGCTTTCAACAGCCACTGTAGGGTTCCCAGTGCCACTTCCTTATATCACGTGTGTGTCTGTAATTGATTGGGAATCTATATTACATAACTTTCCAGTAAAATCACCTATCTTGAGATTAAAACTATCTCAAGATAGAATAATAAACTGACACAATTTTTTACATAGAGGATAAGAATACATACATGTTTATATATGGATGTTTGCACAATGACATCTAACAGTTTTTTGGGTTTTTTTTTTTTTTTCAGCTTGTCTAACGGGCTGTGACTGTGAAAGTGCTGCACTCAATATGCCAGCACATTTGGAAAACTCAGCAGTGGCCACAGGACTGGAAAAGGTCAGTTTTCATTCCAATCCCAAAGAAAGGCAATGCCAAAGAATGCTCAGACTGCCACATGGTTGCACTCATCTCACACGCTAGTAAAGTAATGCTCAAAATTCTCCAAGCCAGGATTCAGCAATATGTGAACCATGAACTTCCAGTTGTTCAAGCTGGATTTAGAAAAGGCAGAGGAACCAGAGATCAAATTGCTAACATCTGCTGGATCATCAAAAAAGCAAGAGAGTTCCAGAAAAACATCTATTTCTGCTTTATTGACAATGCCAAAGCCTTTGACTGTGTGGATTACAATAAACTGTGGAAAATTCTGAAAGAGATGGGAATACCAGACCACCTGACTTGCCTCTTGAGAAACCTGTATGTAAGTCAGGAAGCAACAGTTAGAACTGGACATGGAACAACAGACTGGTTCCAAATAAGAAAAGGAGTACATCAAGGCTGTATATTGTCACCCTGCTTATTTAACTTCTATGCAGAGTACATCATGAGAAACACTGGGCTGGAAGAAGCACAAGCTGGAATCAAGATTGCTGGGAGAAATATCAATCACCTCAGATATGCAGATGACACCACCATTATGGCAGAAAGTGAAGAAGAACTAAAGAGCCTCTTGATGAAAGTGAAAGAGGACAGTGAAAAAGTTGGCTTAAACTCAACAATCAGAAAACTAAGATCATGGCATCCAGTCCCATCACTTCGTGGCAAATAGAAGGGAAAACAGAGGAAACAGTGTCAGACTTTATTTTTTGAGGCTCCAAAATCACTGCAGATGGTGACTGCCGCCATAAAATTAAAAGATGCTTACTGCTTGAAAGGAAAGTTATGACCAACATAGACAGCATATTAAAAAGTAGAGATATTACTTTGCCAACAAAGGTCTGCCTAGTCAAGGCTATGGTTTTTCCAGTGGTCATGTATGGGTGTGAGAGTTGGACTATAAAGAAAGCTAAGCACTGAAGAATTGATGCTTTTAAACTGTGGTGTTGGAGAAGACTCTTGAGAATCCCTTGGACTACAAGGAGATCCAACCAGTCCATCCTAAAGGAGATCAGTCCTGAGTGTTCATTGGAAGGAATGAATTTGAAACTGAAACTCCAATACTTTGGTGATCTTATGTGAAGAGCTGACTCACTGGAAAAGACCCTGGTGTTGGGAAAGATTGAAGGCAGAAGGAGAAGGGGACGTCAGAGGATGAGATGGTTGGATGGCATCACCGACTCAATGGATCATGAATTTGGATGAACTCTGGGAGTTGGTGATGGACAGGGAGGCCTGGGGTGCTGCGGTCCATGGGGTCACAAAGAGTCAGACACGACTGAGCAACTGAACTGAACTGAACTGATAGTACATAATATACTTCCTGGAGAAGGTTAGGACTGTCAGGACAACTTGAGTAGCCCTAATCAACTGTATTGTGAACTTCTGAATAGACTGTCTCTGTACTTATTAAGACTGTTCTGACCACAACTAACCCAGAAATAGAGCTGAGAAATTTATCTGCGTGGCAGTAGAGACAAATTTTCATTTCTGAGTAATTTTTATTTGTGCTGATCATGACTGTGCAGGCCGGGAAAGCAACAGAATATCATGAAAGGGATTAGTTTTTAACACAACCAAAGAGGAATTTTTAAGTATATACCTTTTCATTGGAGTGAGAACACGTTAAGATTCAGTCAGTTCAGTCGCTCAGTTATGCCCGACTTTTTGCAACCTCATGAATGGCAGCACACCAGGTTTCCCTGTTCATCACCAACTCCCTGAGCTTGCTCAAACTCATGTCTGTTGAGTCGGTGATGTGTACAAATATGGCCTGATTCTTCTGAAATATATTGAGCTAAGTAAGTTTTTCTTTGTTTGTTTCTAACAGGCAGCTGTTTTTCTCAGATACATATCAGTCAAATCTCCCCATAGATTTGGTACTTTACTACTTACTATTTCTCCAACATTATTCTATTTAAAAATACAATGGAGTTTTTAAAATGTGAAGGGCCACAGGGGAAAAAAAAATGATACTCATAGTATTAGGAACTAGATAATAGATCAGCTTTCAGATGTGATGTGACCTACTACAAAGCCATGCAAGGCTGAGTCCTTTTTTAATTGTCTGTATTCAGTTTAATCCATATAGTAATAATGCCAACCATAGAAAAGTAGGAACATAAAGAAGGGAAGGAAATTAGGAGGAGATAAATAGTGTAATGTTTGAGAGCTCTGATTCAGAAATCAGAGAGATAAAGAGCTATTAACTGTAAAATCATAACCACGAATTTGGACAACATTTTGAGCTTCCCATCTGAGCATCAGATTACTCCTTGGTGAACTAAGAAAAAATATGTTTTGTTAGATCAGTAGATGTTATTCCATGCTAAATGCTACAGATGGCACCTGGCCCGTGAGAGTGGTCGACAGGTCTTAGTTGCTTTCTTATTGTAAATGGGCACTGCTCCCATCATTTTCATCACGATCCCCCCACCCTCCCAGCTCTTGAAGATATTGAGATTTCTTTCTTTCCCATCCTTTATTCTATTCTTATTGGTCTTAGATGTTTTTAATGTATCATATATATGTACCCCTTTTGGTGAAGCATTTTAAAGCTAATCGTGCTCCATTAAAAAAAAAAAAGTTTCTCGTGCTTTGTAAAATTATAATTTGATTATAGGATATATTAAGGAAACTGTAATACCATACAACTTTGTTTTGACACAAAAAATTTAACGTATTATGCTATAGGACTTTGTTCTGTGACATTGACAAATTGTGTTCTGATACAAAATCGTTTGTTGTTGTTAAGTCACTTAGTTGTATCCAACTCTTTTGCAGCCCTATGGACTGTAGCCCACCAGGGTCCTCTGCCCATGGGATTTCCCAGGCAAGAATACTGGAGCGGGTTTCCACGCCTCCTCCAGGAGATTTTCCCAACCCAGGAATGATCCCTTATCTCTTGCATCTCCTGCATTGGTAGGCAAGTTCTTTCCCACCATTGCCACCTGGGAAGCCCTTCTTATCACACACTTGCATTAATACACGCATGCATGCCTTATTCGGGTACAATTACATTAATGCACCAATATGCAACTTAAAAAAAAAAAGATCCATTAAACCTACGCTTACCAAACTTTAGGGTAGTTCCTATAGCTAAGCAAAGGCTCCAAATTAAAATAAATAAATAAATGATTGAAGACGCCATCTATTACATGTAACTGCATGGGTCATGTCGCCTACCCTAACAACAAAGATCCTAGCTCGAGCTAAGATGGCAATACGTAGAAACTCACATTTTAAGAAAGAGAAGGGCAGAAAAGAAAGCATTAGGGGGAAAGACAGGCTGAGAGTGAAAGGGGTTGTGGCTGAAACGGGAAGCTGCCGCAGGTCACATCACCCACTCATCTGTGTGTGTGCTTTGTGATCCTCATTCAGTTCGGCAAGATTCTCAAACAAAGTCCAGTGTCCTAAAAATATTTGGAACTATTACAAAGCATAAATTATAAATGTGTCAGGGAAATGAAAAAGGTGTCTTGGGCCTACTCCAAGCACAAAATGATCTCAACCATTATTCAACAATGATATGAACATCTTTTATTTCATCTCTCCTTAACAGTTCCTTCTGTTTGCTATCATTTCCTGCTCAGCACCATGTCAATAATTACTAAATTAGTGGGACGCCTGTACAATTTCAGCTCAAGTGTTATTACTGACAAGTCAAACAATGGGGCTGATCGAAAAGATGGGACTCCATCTCCTTATTTAAATGGACTGTGTTCAGAAGGAAAGATTGAATCCCCCTTTTTCTTCAAAAGAGGGAGGGAGGGAATGGTTTACATTTTGTGCCACTCAAGGACATGGAGTCAGAGGAAATGCCTTTTTAATGTAAACCTCTTTTCATTTCCAAGGGACAAAAATGAAGGTTATTGAAAAGAATCAGGCTTGGTGGAAGAAGTAATTACATTTTTTTTCAAATCTCAGAGGAATAATGCTTTTATATTTTCTGAGATGACCCAATTTGCACTGTGATATGCTCCCTTAAATGTAAGTGGACAGACGTCTTTACCCTGCATTGTTTTTTTTTACCAGTAAGGACGCCCACGTCTCACCTCTGATTAATTTGAGCCCTGATTTCCCAAAGTGCAAAAGTGCCTGCACCAGAGTTGTCCCTCCTTACAATGACAACTTAAAAATGAAACACTCCTTGGCCAGTTGTTCCCTCCTCCACTTCCTAAAAGTCAGAGAGCCAAGTAGCTTCAGCTCTAAACCATCTTCTCAAACTGGACACCTCAGCTTTCTCCTCCCACTTCAAGCAGGGAAGGGTAGCCTGACATATTATTGTTCCGAAGAACCTAGGATTCTGGGTCCGGCAGCCAGTGAGTGACTGTGTGTACTAACAGGAAGGTTTCCTTAGCCCCAGTTCATTTTTCTCCAGCCCCACATACATACGTATATATGCAAAGGATTTTGCTACCTATAACTGGATAGTTGCTCAGTTGTTCAGTCGTGCCAACTCTTTGCGATCCCATGAACTATAGCCCGCTAGGCTCCTCTGTCCATGGAATTTTGCAGGCAAGAATACTGGACTGGGTTGCCATTTCCTATGACACAGCTTTTCAGGAATATCTTTTCTTTACAAGTAATGTTTCTTAAACTTGATTGAATATTTGTTAAAATGTGTATGCCTGAAAACATCACTGCTAACAAAGCATTTAAACAGGTTTAAAGTGAAAGTCACTCAGTTGTGTCTGACTCTTTGTGACCTCATGGACTATAGCCTGCCAGGTTCCTCTGTTCACTGAATTTTCCAGGCATGAATCCTGGAGTGGGTAGCTATTCCCTTCTCCAGGGGATCTTCCTGATCCAGGGACTGAACCTGGGTCTTCTGCACTGCAGACAGATTCTTTACCAGCTGAGCTACCAGGGAAGCCCAACAAAGCATTTACATGCCTTTAAACAGTATTTGATTATTTCAATTAAAATGCCGCAAGCTCTTTCTGGAAATTGATTTGCATTTGGTGGAGATATGACCTCACTAGGTGTAACACAAAGCTTAGTTTTGAAATGTCAAGCAAACTTTCTGGGACCTCTGGCTTGTAGTGAGGTAAATATTTCTTTAGGAATCAAATATTCTTGTTCTAGTAAATTCACTGACAAACTCTTGATTTCTGAAGAAGCCATCATTCATGGAGTCATTTTCCAGATCATGAAGCTGTAATCTTAACTCTTTCAGTATCCAGGAAAAAATAGTTGGTCACTTCATTAATGTTCATCAGATTTCTGTCTTTCTTAAAGAAAGTTTTAGTTCTTTATTTTTAAAATTTATTTTTAATTGGAGGATAATTGCTTTTCAATATTGTGTTGGTTTCTTCCATACATCAACATAAATCAGCCATAGATATACACACATCCCCACCCTCTTGAACCTCCCTCTCACCTCCCACCCCATCCCATCCCTCTAGGTTGTCACAGAACATTGGATTTGAACTTCTTGCGTCATATAACTAATTATTGTTGGCTCTCCATTTTACATAAGGTGGAAAGAAAGTGATGGGGACAATTTGGGGTGATTTATTTTGAGAGCTGACAGGGAACTGGGGTTTCTATCACCTGCAACAACTCAAAGGTGTTAACATAAGCACTAAGGTGATCCGAAATTCAACAAACATGTGCAGTGAGAGGCTCAGAAAAGAGAAACAGCTTCTGTCTCTCTAGTCTGAACTGGTAACACATTGACCTAAACGATCATAAACTTGGTGTTTAGTGGATAATGAAAGTGTATATCTCCCTTTAGAAAACATGAAACATTTGATTATTTATGCTCAAGAACCCAATTGTGGCTTTTGATAATTTTAATAATAATTTATTAATAAATTTGGTAAATTTAGTACTAACTAATATTTATTAATTTATATAATAAATGAAACATTGCTGTTTTCCTATGTTTGGAGTTTACTGGTGATCTCAGAGCCCTGGGTACTGATTGAAAAGATTCATAAAGAAAGGGAAGAAGAGAGGAGAATAAGAAAATCTAAGGTTATTATTGGGCTTCCCTTGTGGCTCAGCTGGTAAAGAATCCGCCTGAGATGCAGGAGCCCTGGGTTCAATCCCTGTTTTGAGAAGATCCCCTGAAGTGGGGAAAGGATACCCACTCCAGTATTCTGGCCTGGAGAATTGCATGGACTGTGTAGTCCATGGGGTCACAAAGAGTCTGATGCAACTTTCACTTTTAAGGTTATTATTATATTTGTAACATTTGAACTTGGTGATTTTATCTGGATTTGTGTACTGGTTGCCCATTCAGTTGAGTGTTTTTTCAAAAATTTTTATTAGATTATAATTGATTTGCTACATTGTTGTAGTTTCTGCTGTACAGAAAATTGTATCAATTATACATACACATATATACACTATTTTTTAGATTCTCTTTCCCATGTAGATTCTTCTTCCCACATAGAATATTCAGAAAAGTTCCCTGTGCTATACAGTAGGTCCTTACTAGTTGTCTTATTGAGTGAAATAAATCAGAGAAATACAAATATATGGTGTCACTTGTATGTGGAATCTAAAAAAAAAAATGGTACATATAAACTTATTTGCAAAGCAGAAATAGAATCACAAATATAGAAAACAAACTTATAGCTACCAAGGGGAGAGCGATACAGGGGAATAAATTGGGAGACAGGGATTGGCAGATGCACAGTGGAGTGTATTTTCCTCCCACAGAACTGACCGAGTTCTCTGATTGTTTTCACAAGTACCGACCCTCTGGAATCCTCCAGTATATATATATATATATATATATTTTGTGTGCAGGATATGTGAAAACATTTTTTTTGAACTATCAGCTATTTGAGTTGGTTGTTTTTCAACTAGGATCTGATTCTTTTATTTGTTCAAATACTAATGTCTTTTGAAAGAAGTTTCTGATTTGCGAAGTGCTGTCTGAGACTTTGGATAGATTTGTAGTTAGAAACTCCATAGGAATATCATAGGGACTTGACTGTAAGAAGTATTTCATTTGCACTAATGGGGATTAGTGGTGTTATGAAAATGTGAGTCAGCAGACTTGTCAAAACAATGATTTGCAGAGAGCATAATTGAAGATGCTGCTGTCAGGGACACATAGGAAGACCAGAGTGTGTCTTAGGATAACTCATCTCTTTATGTGGGATTCCTCACTGTTGAAAGTTTCACACACACACACACACACCCATTTCCTTCAGTTAGAGCTTGCCAAAAAATCTTTTCAAATGGTAGCTATTAAATAATAGTTTAATTAGATAGTATTAATTTGAAATTTCCTAGAAGGCCACATGTCTAAAACGAAGCATGAGCCTGCCTTGTAAAGTCTAACTGTCCTGGGATGGTCTCATGCAAAACCTTTTATTTCACACAGTGTGATCAGATTTCCCAGGTTTGATGTTGAACTCCACCATGTCCTAGCTGATGACTTTGATCAAGTTACTTAACAATCTTTCCTTCTGTAAACTAAGGATGATAACTCAGCAATAATGTCCACCTCATGGGGTGATTGTAAGAGTTGGATAATTCTATGAACATAAAGAGCTCAGAACCATGCTGAACACGGAGTATATGCTTACAAATTTAGCTATTATTATTACTGTCATGAGGAGTTTTTTGAAAGACTGTCCTGGTTACATCATGTTCTCCATCTATGAGTTTGCTCTTTCTAAATCAAGCTGAAATGGGCCTTTATCAGTTGCAGTCTCCATTAGGCAAATAATTTATCTCTAACACAGAGGCTGCAGAAAATGATCCACTGACATGTACTAACACAACTAATTTATATACCATTCCCTCTTCAACCCATAATTACTTAGAGCTCATTATGTGGAAGGCAATGTAGAAATGAGGATGCTCAAGTATTGTCTGTAGCATAGAGAAATGACATTTTAAAAATAGGTTTATACACATAAACATATATGTATGTGTGTGTATAAATTACACTATATATACATGCATATATGTGATTTTGATAGAGGAATGAAAATTTTTGAGGATCTTGTAATTTTCCATTGAAAAGGAAAAGAGACATTAGTTTGTTTGTAAATGTATTGGACATGTTTGTCAAACACTTAAAAGAGTTTAGTAATGGTGCAAGACCTATAGGATGATAATATGTTCTAGGTGACAATTAACAATCCATTATCCTAGAAGAATGAAGAACAGACTAATGGTTGATGCACGTACCCATGAGTGCACCATGCCCATAATCAAAGAAACTTCTTTACAGGCTTTTTAAACTTAATCTTAAAAAGTGTCTAGGGAGTGGCATAGCAGGCAGTTAAATGATAAAGTTTGGAAAGCCTTAGAAGTCAAGGTGTTTCATATTTCCTTTGGTCACGGTAATGTCAGTGGACCCTTCCATATAGCAGCTTGTATCAAAAAGTAGTTTAAATGCATATTAATACTTTGAAGGGTCCTAGCAAGCTACACGGCTTCCCTGGTGCCTCAGTGGTAAAGAATCTACCTGTCAATGTAAGAAATGCAGAAGACGTGGGTTTGATCCCTGGGTCTAGAGAAGGAAATGGCAACCCACTCCATTATTCTTACCTGGAAAATCCCATGGGCAGAGGAGTCTGGCAGGCTATAGTCCATGGGGTTGCAAAAGAATTGGACACAACTGAGTGACTAGACAACAACATGGCAGTCCACATGTCTAAAGCAGAGCATTCCTGCTTCGTTTCTGACTCTGTTTCACTTAGACACCCTTTTTCACCATTTATTTTCTCTTTTAGGGGCCACTGCCCCATCTCTGAATTTTACTTTTAGTGGTTATTTCTTGACACATTATATTTAGCCCTATGTATTTACTTCCTACTATCTTTTCCCATCAATTTTAGAGTAACTCCAGGCTCCCTAATTTGTAACTCCCACTTTTTCCTTGTCACTGCCCCTTACTGCCCAGACTCTATAATCTTATTTTCATTTTAACATTGCCAGGAATGTTGAGCTTTATACTTTCTTGTGCATTTCTACAATAAAACCTGCTATGATTTCTAAAGATTGATTATGAAAGTTAAAAAACAATAATAAATAAGATTTTTTTGACAATGTAAACTTATTCCTAGTGTGTAGTCATATTTTTGTGTTAATTTTTTTTTCGTATTTCTATTTGCATTTCTTGGAGATTCCATTTGTCTTTTTCTACCTTTAAAGCAATATGTCTTCTTTCAATATGCCAAGCATAATGTAACCCTGTTCCCCTTCCACTGCCACTGAGATATCAGCCTCTCTCCTGGAGCCATCCATCCTCTTTTTCTGACCCTGGACACTCTGAAGATTATGTTGAGATGTACAAAGAAAGTCAATATCAGCTTCATTAAAATCATTGCTGCTTAAGAAACCTAATAAAACAACCCAAGAACTCTGTTCTTCCCACCATCTAAGATTTGTACTTGACCTTTGATCTTACCTTCCATTTGCATGGGAGTATTATGATTAAATTAAAATACTAAAGATATGTGATAAATAAGTTTGACTGTCTATTTCAGATCTTTTAAAACAGTTAGGGTCAAACTGGGTACTTCTCTTGCAGAAACCCTAAGGATGTATTCTAGAATTCAAACTTTTGGAACACAACATCCTTCTTTCCAAAAACCATCATATCTCAACGCACAGTACAGTTATTCATGATAAGTTTCCATGTTATCACATGATAATTAGAATACTTTCAAATTTAATAATTGTATAAACCACATTATTCACTAAGTTACTGTTTGATTCAGCTCACTTTTTTTTCCCCCCAAAACACTCTCAAGGAAGGAAACAATGGTTTTTGAAGTATCTAGTTGGGAAAAGATATGCAATAAAAAGTAATTAAATAAATTGCTAAATACATTAGACAGTAACAGCAAAGTAAAAAATTAAGCATAGTAAGGTAGATGGTAGCGTTGAGGTAGGGAATGGTATAGTTATTAACATTTTTATAAGGTAGTCAGGAAAAGTCCCCACTGATGTTTCTCTTCACATGTGGGCAAAGGAGTAAAAAAGGTGAAGGAAAGAGCCATGAAGCTATTTGAGGGAAGAATACAAAATATTTTGGGCAGAAAGGAACTTGATATGTTTGAGGAGTAACAGGGAACCTAACTTCAAGGCAATGAGCAAGGGCGGGAGTAGGGTGGCCGTGGTAGGAGTGAGGTCAAAGAGGCAGAGCCCAAGCCTGGGCTCCAGCTGTGGACAGTTTGAATCAATAGATAGATGGTAGGAGGGCCCATGGATTTGATTTCTAAAAAGTTCACAGGGGATATCAGTGATGCCAGTAAGAAACCACACTTTGAGAAACACAGTATTAGTTTGTACAATCTAGGCTGTATAAATAAGAAAGTGAAGAATGAGGTTTACTGGACAGTGAAAGGTTTCAGGTTTGATGTGTTGTAAGAAAATTTGGGTTATTAAAAATGGGAAGGAAGGATCAGAGACATTAGATAGAGATGATGAAGATGGTATAAATTGTTGGTGTAGGGTATAAATGCAAGGTCTAGGTAAAAATGATATAAATACAGGTTCTGGGGTATAACTTTAAGAGTTGAAGACTCAGATATAGGTTGTAAAACATGATTCTTACAAGTGAGCTGCTCAAGGAATTGAGAGGCCAAGGTCATATTGATATCAAGATGGTATATACAATAGGCATTGACACTACCATGAATTTTGATAGAAGTCAAGTTTAAGAAAGTGGCAATGAACCATGTAAGCACTAATTATATAACTATGACCCCTGCAAACCAATGGTCAAAGAAATGAAAAAGTGAAAATAGCCAAAGTTGAATGGGTAAGTGGGATGAGCAAAAGTATTCTCAAAGGGCAGGCAGAGTTTTGGTCAGAGTAAGAATGTGTTAAGGAAACATTCATGTATATGTAGATCAAGGTTGTTTTCCAAATAACTCAGAAGAAGGGTCTGGAATAGGGGAGAGGTGACTATGCTGAAGTCAGATTGGATAATCTCCATTTCTGTAGGATTTAGGGTATGGAAATATTGAGTGATCTGGGAGTTTTGGCTTCTTAATGAATAACTTGGCTAAGATCAAAGATATAACAAGATTTCTCCTAATGGACGTCAAAGGAAAATTGTCCCATTGAGGGAAGGGGACATGGGATCTAGCCAATGCTGTCTGAGTTCTGGAATACTTCTAATTCTTCCTTCTTGCTTCTAATGACCTACAGTCTCTTATAATATATCAGCCTTACCTTCTTTCCTGTTCTACCGCTCCTCATTCTTAGTATCAGGCACTGTTCTAGAGACGGGAGTAAAGACTTAAACCAGATGGATGTGTTCTCTTCTCATAGAACTTAAATGTAGTGATGGAGAATGAAACATTAATAAATAACTAGGTACATATATTAATCAATATAATATATTCAGAGTGCTATCCTGTGGTGAAAATTATGCAGAGTAAATTGAAATAGAATTGG
The DNA here is from genome assembly GCF_001704415.2 of Capra hircus. Classification (NCBI taxonomy): domain Eukaryota; kingdom Metazoa; phylum Chordata; class Mammalia; order Artiodactyla; family Bovidae; genus Capra; species Capra hircus. Next base: position 8,547,488 of record NC_030828.1, read on the forward strand.
AGAATATTCTTCATAAAGTGATTAGTAAAGTTTTCTCTAGGGGGTTGATATTTAATGTGAAACTGAGATATAAGAAGAAAGAAAGGGGTGTGGAGAAAGTTAGCAGGTCATTAATAATAGGAAATATTCAGTGCACAGGCTATGGATGGGAAAAGGCTGGGTGTGTTGCAGATAGGAGTAGGCCAGTGAGCTAGAGGGGGACACGAGAAATGAGGTCAGAGAAGGCAGGGGCAAATCAGTCTTGACTTTTTTAGGGTTTGGAATGTGTTCTGAGAATGTTGAGAAGTTAGTGGAGGACCGTAAGAAGAGTAACATAAACTTACTTTTATTTTAAATGAACTTCTGGGTGTTATGAAGAACTAACCGTGGGGACAGAAGACAAAATAAAGGTAGGTTTTGTTTTCACATGTATTGAAATGTGCAGGAGGTGTTTCAAATGTGGGGATCAGTCATGCTAAAGCCAGTTTGGAGCGTCTTGTACCAACAGCTGTGAGTCACTTTGTCATTTCACATCTAGATCATAAGACTGTGACTCATCATTGCTGCAATTTCTTCTCTGTAGAATATATTCCTTCTGTAATGGGATTTCATGTCTATCTGACCTGTTTCTGATAAGAGCATCTTCCATTGATGCATTAGGGATAGTTTCTGTGTTGGCTGAAAATAGCATCTTTGCTAGTTAAGACATTTTCTTTTCGTGGCTGACTTTTACATTCATTACTGGAGTTCAGCAACTATAATATTTCTAGTAGAAAGAAAAATCATGGCCACGTTTTTGATAAGTCAATAATTTAACCTGTTTGCTGCCTCTAAGTCAAATAATTTAACAAGTACGAGGGGATGCAGTTTTTCTGTTGGAAATACAAACCCTGAAATTAGTTTCCAGCATTCTATTCAGAACAAGGAAGCTAATGCAGGATGATAATGGGGCACAGGGGTTCAGCAGTAGAATGAAAAGGGCCAGCCTTCAGGCCACATCCACAGTTATCATGCTTTAGTTTGATTCTGATTTAAATGTCAAGGAATACAAAGCATTAAGTCCTAAAAATGACTTCACTTGTTTTAAAGAATGGAAAACTAAGAAGGGCCTCAAGTGCTCTTAGGATCAGAAAATTTAGATGGTCTTTCACCTCTTTCACTTACTAATTGAATTTTTTGAGAAATTTATTTGCCCTCTCTGCATCTAAGCTTTATCTTATAGAAAACAGAGAAAAAATGTTCTTAAAATGTTATCAAAAATTAAATATATTAATAAAAATAAATGTGAAAGTGCTTTGTTAACAGGACAGTTTATAGGGATATATTAATAATATACTTGTTATTCAAGTACTAGTATTTATAATCTTAAATGAATTTTAAAGTTCATATTTGGGATTTGTCTTTAAGAAAACATAAATCCTTTATTCAAGAAAGCATAACTGTCACTAGAACTGAGACAATGAAATATGCCAATTAGTTTATCCCTCTAAAGAAGATAGTATGGTATAATAAATATTACCTTTAACAGATCATCAAAATGAATAAAGGGTAACCTTTATAAGACTGATCCTTATCAAGTTCTTTAATGTTACAAAATATCTTAAAAAGAGTAGCTTTCAGTAGAAATCTATGTCATGGCATAGCCTACAATTAAAACTTTTTACTGCCCTTTGAATTCTTCATTAGTGGCATTTTGGTATCTTGGGTGAATGCATTGTTAGACTAATGGTACTTTGGAGGAATATACCATGTATCTGACAAATATTTCTTATACATTTTAAAAGAATAAGTGAGTAAATAACAATTTTCATGTGAGGTTTGTATCAAGTTCCATAAATAGATGTGTTCTGATTTTAAAATATCAATTCAATAACTTTGATCCCAAATTATGTCTTTTTGACTCATCACAACACATAATTTGTATTATTCATGGACAAGCTGAGTCATTTATAACACAACAGCTGTTTTATTTGGTATTAGTTTTAAGACAATGATCTTTTGAATTCAAACATTAATTTTTAAGGAGGAGGCTGCTTTTTCAGAATGAAGGTGATTAAAACAATGAATATTGATGAGCCAGTACTTGATTTTTTCAATGTGAGAACCAAGTTACTTGGCACTGATTTTTTGGGGAAAACATTTTTTGTATACTTCTAAGCTGTATATATTTCTGTCCCTGGCCTCAAATAAGAATCCTAAAGAGGGAAATGAAGCTGTTTCAAACATTCAGTCAGAGGAAATCTCCAATGGGCTCATTTTAGAGTGGGAAAAATGGCATCTCATTCATATTTACCAAGTTTCAGTGCCCTATTTTATTGAGTGTCTACTATGACTCATGTCCTGTTATAGACATTAGAGATTAAAAATAAATTAATTAATAACTCATGAATAATCTGAGAGCAGTGCTTGGTGGTAACCATGCATGTATCAGTTCAGTTCAGTTCAGTCATACAGTCATGTCTGATTGTTTGCAATCCCATGAACCATAGCACGCCAGGCCTCCCTGTCCATCACCAACTCCCCAAACTCATGTCCATTGAGTCAGTGAAGCCATCTAACAATCTCATCCTCTGTCACCCCCTTCTCCTCCTGCCTTCAATCTTTCCCAGCATCAAGGTCTTTTCAAATGAGTCAGCTCTTCGTATCAGGTGGCCAAAATATTGGAGTTTCAGCTTCAAAATCAGTCCTTCCAATGAACACCCAAGACTGATTTCCTTTAGGGTGGACTGGTTGGATCTCCTTGCAGTCCAAGGGACTCTCAAGAGTCTTCTCCAACACCACAGTTCAAAAGCATCAATTCTTCGGTGCTCAGCTTTCTTTATAGTCCAACTCTCACATCCATGCATGACTACTGGAAAAACCATAGCCTTGACTAGACAGACCTTTGTTGACAAAGTAATGTCTCTGCTTTTTAATATGCTGTCTAAGTTGGTCTTACCTTTCCTTTCAAGGAGTAAGTGTCTTTTAATTTCATGGCTGCAATCACCATCTGCAGTGATTTTGGAGCCTAAAAAATATAAAGTCAGCCACTGTTTCCACTGTTTCTCCATCTGTTTGCCATGAAGTGATGGGACTGGATGCCATAATCTTAGTTTTCTGAACATTGAGCTTTAAGCCAACTTTTTCACTCTCCTCTTTCACTTTCATCAAGAGGCTCTTTAGTTCTTCTTCACTTTCTGCCATAATGGTGGTGTTATCTGCATAGCTGAGATTATTGACATTTCTCCTGGCAATCTTGATTCCAACTTGTGTTTCTTCCAGTCCAGCGTTTCTCATGATGTACTCTGCATATAAGTTAAATAATCAGGGTGACAGTATACAGCCTTGACGTAGTCCTTTTCCTATTTGGAACCAGTCTGTTGTTCCAAGTCAAGTTCTAACTGTTGCTTCCTGACCTACATACAGGTTTCTCAAAAGGCAGGCCAGGTGGTCTGTTATTCCCATCTCTTTCAGAATTTTCCACAGTTTATTGTGATCCACACAGTCAAAGGCTTTGGCATAGTCAATAAAGCAGAAAGAGTTTTTCTGGAACTCTCTTGCTTTTTTGATGATCCAGCAAATGTTGGCAATTTGATCTCTGGTTCCTCTGCCTTTTCTAAAACCAGCTTGAACATCTGGAAGTTCACGGTTCACATATTTGCCAAGTCTTCAGTGTCCTATGTTATTGAGTGTCTGCTATGACTCATGTCCTGTTATAAACATTAGAGATTTAAAAAAATAATTAATTAATAAGTCATGAAACATGAGAGCAGTGCTTGGTGGTGAAAGCACATGTATCGACATGTTCAATTTACTTTCTAAGAGTTCAGGTAAGTCTTATAGGGTGAGTTTCATTCTTGCACTTGGTAATCTGCAGGCTGAATTATAAATAAACATTTATTAAGTGTTAACTGTGGGTAACTATCCAATATATTATTTCTAATACCTAGAGTAATTCTAGCTAGAAGGTGTTATTATCCAGTTTTATAGTGTCAGTAACCTAGAGAGATTTAGTAACTTGGTCAAGATTCTATGAATAGTAAGTCTGAGAGACATATCTAACTTCAAAGGCTTTCCTTTTTCAAATTTTCTTTCCTTGTTCCCTAAATATCATACAATCTACTGTTATTAAATGTCTTTTAGGAGTTAGGTAGTTTGGGTGAATCTTGCCTGTTACAGAAATTAATGCAAAGCAATTAATGAAGAAGAAAAATATTCTCCTTCATGTGTTTAACTTAGTTTCTATTTTGTTCCCCTCAAAAATCATGTTTTATTTTCTACCTCATGTTACAGAACTGTCATACTGCTCCAAAAGTACTGAAGAAGAAAGTAAGGGCCAGGAAGATAATGCACCCTGCTTGCCTAACTTCATACAACTAGAAATTTTCATAGCTAGGGATGATATTTTCCTTTTCACTCTTTCTTATTTCACCACAAATGTTGGATTATGATATCCTCTGCTCGGTTGAGGTGGGAAATATATATGAAAGCATTACTCTGTATGGTTCTCTGGGTGGTTTTGTTGTCCAAAAGAGGAACTTGCTGAACTTAGAAGATAGAGGTGAAGTAAAAGGTTACGCACTGCAGAAACAGCTTCCCAATAACATTTTTGTTAGCTCCCCCTGCATGATTACAATTGGGTACTCTGCATATGTGGCAACTCTGATTTTCCTTTAAGCTCCAATTTTTCACCCATGCCAGCACTTCAGACAAATTGGTTAGTGACCCTCTGGTCTGACTATCCCTTCCAGCCATTCTTTCCCCCATTATTCCCTCACTTGTATAAGGAAGGTCTAGTCCTATAACCAGTCCCTTTCTCCTTGAATATTCTCCATGGTTCTCCTTCCCTGAGTAAACTCTGGCTAGCACAGTTACTGTTCTTAGAAATGCTCCCATAAAAACAGAACCTTAAAGATGAGTTAGATTCTCTGATCTAACTAAATTAAAACAAACAAAAAAAAAGGCTTTGATGTCACCTGTAAATGGGACAGGGGTGGGTTATGGCTTGAAGTGGCTAAATATAGGTTATCATCTAACATCATCTAGAGTCAATTGCCCATAGAATCAAAGCTTTCAGCAAATAGCTGATAACAAATAGCATTTTAATAAAAATAAATGGTATATGGCATTTGCACTTGTTATTTACAACAGATAATTTCAATAAGAAAATTCTAAGTTCAAGGCTTTAAATGCCCAACTTAAGATGTGGATAAGGAACCAAAAAATATTTATGACAAACCTGAAAAACACCCTTGTCTCCTGTAGCCACAGATTAAGATTCATGAAAAGCAAACATCAAAGCTAGTCCTGAAGGGGACTGAATAATATGGCAAATTTAATTCATAACTTTTCAGGGCCTTTTACTAAGAAGAAGGGGGAACCTCAAAATTAGAAAATCAATCAGAAAATGTTGGACTTAAACCCTAATTTAGAACAAATGTCCAACATACATAAAAAGGACACTCCATTCAACAGCAGCAGAATGAACATTCTTCTCAAGTGACCCATGAGCACCCACTCATGCTTATGCTTGTGTCTGACTCTTTGCAACTCCATGGAGCTTGCCAGGCTCCTCTGTCCATGGGATTTTCCAAGCAAGAATTTTGGGGTGGGGTGTCATTTCCTTCTCCAGGGGAATCTTCCTGAACCAGGGATCAAACCTGTGTCTCTTACATTTGGTAGGCAGATTTTTTTACTGCTGAGCCACCTACACAAGTCTTTAAAAAGTCAGAAGATTTAAATCATACCAAGTATTTCTTTCCTGGTGGCTCAAATGGTAAAGAATTTGCCTGAAAAGCAGGAGACCCAGATTCAATCCTTGGGTTATCAAATCCCCTGGAGAAAGGATGGCTACTCACTCCAGTATTCCTGCCTGGAAAATTCCATGGGCAGAGAAGCCTGGTGGGCTATATAAACTGGAGCCATGTACCAGGAGGCAAGCTGGAAAACTCGCAAACATGTGCAAGGTAAGCACTCTCCTGAAGAATCAATGGGTCATAAAGATGATCAAAAGATAAATTTTAAAAATTATGAAACTGGAAAAAAATGGAAACAACTGTGTCAAAGCTCATGGGATTCTGGAAAGCAGTTCTAAGAGGGAAGGTAACAGAGATGAATACCAACATTAAGAAAAAGAGAACCTTAAATAAATAACTAAAATTGATACCTTAAGAAAATAGAAAATAAAGAACAAACAATAACTGGAAAATTCTGAGAGAGATGGGAATCCCAGACCACCTGACCTGCCTCCTGAGAAACCTGTATGCAGGTCGGGAAGCAACAGTTAGAACTGGACATGGAACAACAGACTGGTTCCAGATAGGAAAAGGAGTGTGTCAAGGCTGTATATTGTCACCCTGCTTATTTAACTTATATGCAGAGTACATCATGAGAAACGCTGGACTGGAAGAAACACAAGCTGGAATCAAGATTGCCAGGAGGAATATCAAGAACCTCAGATATGCAGATGACACCATGCTTATGGCAGAAAGGGAAGAGGAACTAAAAAGCCTTTTGATGAAAGTGAAAGTGGAGAGTGAAAAAGTTGGCTTAAAGCTCAACATTCAGAAACGAAGATCATGGCATCTGGTCCCATCACTTCATGGGGAATAGATCGGGAAACAGTGGAAACAGTGTCAGACTTTATTTTGGGGGGCTCCAAAATCACTGCAGATGGTGATTGCAGCCATGAACTTAAAAGACACTTACTCCTTGGAAGAAGAGTTATGACCAACCTAGATAGCATATTCAAAAGCAGAGACATTACTTTGCTGACTAAGGTCCGTCTAGTCAAGGCTATGGTTTTTCCTGTGGTCATGTATGGATGTGAGAGTTGGACTGTGAAGAAGGCTGAGGGCCGAAGAATTGATGTTTTTGAACTGTGGTGTTGGAGTAGACTCTTGAGAGTCCCTTGGACTGCAAGGAGATCCAACCAGTCCATTCTGAAGGAGGTCGGCCCTGGGATTTATTTGGAAAGAATGATGCTAAAGCTGAAACTCCAATACTTTGGCCACCTCATGCGAAGAGTTGACTCATTGGAAAAGACTCTGATGCTGGGAGGGGTTGGGGACAGGAGGAGAAGGGGATGACCGAGGATGAGATGGCTGGATGGCATCATTGATTTGATGGACGTGAGTCTGAGTGAACTCCGGGAGTTGGTGATGGACAGGGAGGCCTGGCATGCTGTGATTCATGGGGTCGCAAAGAGTCAGACACAACTGAGTGACTGAAATGAACTGAACTGAACTGAACTGAAGCCCAATGTGAGAAGGCATAAATTTAAAATATCAGAGCAGAAAAAAATTAGACACCAAGAAAAAATAGAAAAATTTAGAAAAGCTAAAAGCTGGTGTTTTGAAAATATTATGTAAAGTATCATAAGTGATTACTATGAAGAATTATAGACTGATAAATTGAGTAACTTAGATGAAATGTATACAGTCCAAGAAATATGCAACATACAAAGACTGAATTAAGAAGGAACAGAAAATTTGAAGAGAACAGGGAGTGAGGAGATGGAATCAGTAATCAAAACACCTCCCAGCACAGAGAATCCCAGGATCAGATAATTCCACTGGTGAATTCTACCAAATATTTAATGAAGAATTAATTTTTAATGTTTTTCACAAAAGTGGAAGAGAATGAACATTGCCAAATTTATTTACAAGCCCAGCATGACCCTGATACCAAAGCCAGCTAAGGATACTACAGTTCTGTTCAGTTGCTCAGTCGTGTCCAACTCTTTGTGATCCCATGAACCGCAGCACGCCAGGTTTCCCTCCATTACCAACTCCTGGAGCTTGCTCAAACTCATGTCCATCGAGCTGGTGATGCCATTCAACCATCTTATCCTCTGTTGTCCCCTTTTCCTCTGCCTTTAATCTTTCCCAGCATCAGGGTCTTCTCCAATTAGTTGGCTCTTTGCATCAGGTGGCCAAAGTACTGGAGCTTCAGCTTCAACATTAGTCCTTCCAATGAATATTTAGGGCTACGAAAAATCGTAGATTTGACTATATTGGCCTTTTCTGGCAAAGTATTGTCTCTGCTTTTTAATGTGCTGTCTAGGTTTGTCTTAGCTTTTCTTCCAAGAAGCAAGGATACTGCAAGAAAAGGAAACTATAAGCCAACACCAGTGATGATGATAGATGCAAAAATTCTCAACAGAGTATTAGCAAACTGAATTTAACAGCATACTAAGATGATCATACATCATGGTCAAGTGGGATTTAACCCTGGCATGCAAGGATGGATCAAAACCACAAATCAATACATATGCTGCTGCTTCTGCTAACTCACTTCTGTCGTGTCTGATTCTGTGTGACACCACAGACGGCAGCCCACCAGGTTCCTCTGTCCTTGGGATTCTCTGTGTTAATAGAGAGACAGAGATAAAATTAATATAACCATCTCAATATATTTAGAAAAAAATGACAAATATAACATTTTTCCATGAAAAAAAAATGGTCAAAAAGTAGGTATAAAAGGAATATACTTTAGCTTAATAAAGGTCATATACAAAAAGCCAATCAATGGCAAAATGTTGTAACTTTTTCCTGAAAGGTCAGGAACAAGACAAGGGTGCCTACTCACACCACTCTGATTCAACATAGTGCTGGAAGTCATAATCAGAGCATACGGCCAGGAAAAAAAAAATTAGAACAAATCTGAATTTAAAAGTAAGAATTAAAACTGTCATTATTTGCAGAAAATATGATCTTATATACAGAATAACCTAAAGACCACCAAAAATCTATCAGAACTGATAAACTATGCAAAGTTGTAGGATACAAAGTAAACATAGAGATATTAGTTATATTTTTGCACACGAATAGAAAATATCTGAAAAAGAAACAAAAAATCCCAATCACTATAACATCAAAAACAAACAAACAAAAATACTTAGGAATGAATTTAATCAAGGAGGTTACACTGAAAATTATGACCATGAGGGAAGAAATTAAAGAAGACAAACAAATGGAAAGGTATCCTGGTTTCATGGGTAGAAGGAGTTAATATTGGTAAAATGTCTAGAAAATTAAAAGTCATTATTCAATGCACTCTATGTCAAAACTCCAGTGATAATTTTCACAGAAGTAGAAAAATAATTTAAAAAATTTTATGGAACCTGCAAAGAACCTGAATAGCCAAAGCAATTTAAACTCAGAGTACATCATGTGACATGCTAGCTTGCATGAAGGACAAGCTGGAATCAAGGTTGCCAGGAGAAATATCAATAACCTCAGATATACAGATGGCACCACCCTTATGGAAGAAAGTGAAGAGGAACTAAAGAGCCTCTTGATGAAGGTGAAAGAAGAGAGTGAAAAAGCTTGCTTAAAACTCAACATTCAAAAAACTAAGATCATGGCATCCAGTCCCATCACTTCAGGGCAAATAGATGGGGAAACAATGGACACAGTGACATACTTTATTTTCTTGGGCTCCAAAATCACTGCAGATGGTGACTGCAGCCATGAAACTAAAAGATGCTTGCTCCTTGGAAGAAAGGCTAGACAGCATGTTAAACAAACCTGACAGGATGTAAATGTAGATAGTGTATTAAAACCCAGGGACATTACTTTGCCAACAAAGGTCTGTATAGTCAAATCTATGGTTTTTCCAGTAGTCATGTACAGATATGAGAGTTGGACCATAAATAAAGCTGAGCGCTAAAGAATTGATGCTTTCAAAATGTGCTGGAGAAGACTCGAGTTTTCCTTGGACTGCAAGGAGATCAAACCAGTCAATCTTAAAGGACATAAACCCAGAATATTCATTGGAGGGACTGAGGCTGAGGCTGAAGCTCCAATCCTTTGGCCACCTGATGCGAAGAGTCAACTCGTTGGAAAAGACCCTGATGATGGGAAAGATTGAAAGCAGGAGAAGGAGATGACAGAGGACGATATTGTTGGATGACATCACTGACTCAATGGAGATAAGGTTGAGCAAGTTCTGGGAGATGGTGAAGAACAGGTGAACCTGGCATGCTGCAGTCCACGGGGTCGCAAAGATGCAGACATGACTGAGCGACCGAACAACAACAGCAACAAGCAAAAGCAATCATGAGAAAGAAGACCAAAGCTGAAAATACAGCATTACCTAGTTTCCAACTACACTACACAGATATAATAATCAAAAGCAGTGTGTTATTGGCATGCAAATAGACATATACATATGCCAGGGAGGGCTGGCATGCTGCAGTCCAAAGGGTGGCAAAGAGCCAGACATGACTGGGTGACTGAACAAGGAACATAGACATAATACCAATGGAACTGAATTGAGTTCCTAGAAATAAACCTTTGTGCATACAGTGGACCAATATTTGGCAAGAAAGACATGAATACTAAATGGGGAAAGGATAGTCTCTTCGATAAATGGTGTAGTGAAAACTGGATAATCACATACAGACCAGTTGAACTGGACCTGTGTTTTACACCAGTCACAAATGTGAACTCAAAATGAATTAAAGATTTATACATAAAAAATGGAAACTGTAAAACTCCTAGAAGAAAACTTAAGGAAAAAGCTCTTTGATATGGAAATGATTTTGGGTCTTGGAAATGATTTTTTCTATATAACACCAAAAGAATAAACAACAGAAATAAAAATAAATATGTGAGACAACATAAAACTTAAAAACGTCTGCATAGTGAAAGAATCAATGAAATGAAACCTATGAAATGGGAGAAAATATCTGCAAATCACATATCTGATAAATAAGTAATAAATAAATAAATAAATAAATAATTCATATAACTTAAAAATAAATAAATAATTCATATAACTCAATTGAAAAAAGCAATCATTTAAAATGGGAAGAGGAACTGAATAGAAATTTTTCTAAAGAAGATATACCAATGGCCAACTGGTACATGAAAAGGTGCTTGATATCATTAATCACCAAGGAAGTGCAAATCAAAACTGTAATGAGATGTCACCACATACCTTTGAAATGGGTAATTTCAAAAAGTAATAATAAAGCACAAAATAGGAGCTAACAAGTGTTGGTGAGAATATGGAGAAAAAGTTACCAGAGCCACTATGGAAAATAATATGGAGGGTTCTGAAAAAATTAAAAATAGAACTATTTTATGATTTTGAAATCTCATTACTGTGTGTATATCCAAAGGCAACACAAATAGGATCTCAAAGAGGTATATGCATTCACATGTCCATTTCCAGCATCACTTACATAGCCAAGATGTGGAAACAACCGAAGTCTCCATTAACAGGTGGATGGATAAAGAAGCTGTCACTCACACGCACAGAGGAATATTATTCAGTCACGAGAAAAAAAAGAAATTCTGACATTTGCAACTACATGGATAAACCTTGAAGGGATTTTGCTAAGTGAAATAAGTCAGACATAAGACAAATACTATATGATGTCACATATGCGCATTCTAAAAAAGCTGAACTCTTAGAAACAGAATGTAGAATGGTGGTTACTAGGGATTAGTAGGTAGAGGAAGTGGAGATATATTAGTTAAAGTGTACACACTCCAGCTTAAGATAAATAAATTCTGGGGATCTAAGATAGAGCACAGTGTTGTATTGTGTACATGAAAGTTGCAGTGAAAGTAGACCTTAAATGTTTTTACCACAAAAAATAAGTGGTGATTATATAGCAGAAGTGTTAGCTAATGCTATGGTGGTAATCATTTCACAATATCACATATACATACTGTATACCTTATACTTACACAATGTTAGATGTCAGTTTTATCTCAGTAAAGCTGGGAAAAAGGAAAGGATATAATAAAAATTAAACATTAACTAAACAGACAAATAAATTGATGGTCTATTCTAAGCATGTTATTCAGCTTTCTTCCCTTGTCTTTGCCCAATGGTCTCATGATTTTTAGAGAAGTATTTGTGGTTTTGCATGGGTTCATCTACATGGGCATAAACCCACCGAGCCCAGTATAATTGTAGTTACTCTAAGGTTCCTAACTTGCCCTAAGAGTAACAGTCAGTGCTTGTTAATTCTCTGTTTTCTGAATGAAACTACGGCTTTTTCTTTTGCACAGGATATTCTTCCAATGTTAATGACTGGAAAATATTATTTTGCATCTTTTAACCCTTCCAAGTTTTAGAAAATTAATTTATCTTAAATAATTACAAGTATTTTGAACTTACCAAAATCGAAGTAATTTTTAGTAGAAAGAGTGATAGGAAGTAATTTTTATCATTTATGTAACTACAACAAATAATTTTCCTACATAGTAATGCAAAGAGTACCATCAAATAATAGAAGTGTTCCTTCAATATTTGATGTTTTGGCCAATATTCTATAGGGAACAGAAAGTAAGCAAGACTAGCTGATTTAAAGCTCTCCAGTGTCTAGAGACTGTCTTGCTAATCCTCAGGTATAATATTTATTCCCCTCGCCCATCATGATTTACTCTGTAATTTATAATCACACTTGAACTGCCAGCGTTAAATCAAAGAGCATTTTTGAGGTGGTAACACAATCCTAAATCTCTCCCTTAAGCATCCTTGAACTTTCCGATACTCCTTGGGGAAGACTCATAAGATGCTGCACCATGGTGTGCCATCTACTCATGTGAAAATATTATAATTTTTGCTAATTGGACCATTAAAATATAGGTTTCGATAAAATCTGAACTATTCCTTGAATAGGCTCAAGTGTGATCACGCTTTCCATATACCATTCTCTGCAGCGCCAAACATAGCAACGCATTCAGCTAGACAATAAACACACTTTGCGTGGTCAAATATGACTGCCTTGTCTGGTCAAGCCAAACAGAAATGAATTCTCTGAACACCAAACTGACTGGAACAATCAAGGAATTACATAAATATATATTTGAAATTTCTGGACAAATTTAATGGTGTTGAAGAATAGAAAGGAAATTGGAACTATGTTTCTGAGATGAAGCCAATTGAATTTATCATCACTAGGTGTGGGATATCAGGAAAAAGGAGCTGAGGATGACATCACTGCCGGTATCATTCTCCATGAACTGATAGCCCCTTTGGGATGCTTTCATGGCGAACTTTCTTTTTAGTTAGATCAACCTGCCTGGTCAGAATTTAAGCTACTTTAATTTGTGGAGGAAGAAGAAAAGGAGTTAGACATCTGCAAGCCTCCCCTTATTCTTTTCAACATCAATTTCCTTTTGAAACTTGGGAAACCCATGCTCAGGGTTGAAAAGTGAAGGTGCTGACAAGTATATCTAAATTGAAAATAATTGGATGCTTGTGGGTCAAAGCAGTAGGCACAGAAAGTCAAATATCTGAACATCAATGGAAAGACAAGTGGGTCAGAAGACAACCTGTATATTCTATATCTCTATCTTCTAAAGGCTCACTTTGGGATTCATGGTGTTCTCTTGTAACCCAATGAAGTTAAAGCTTCTTATTATAGTATGTTAATAGTACTGGACAATTCAGCACTATTTCAAATTAAAACTATTCCAAGGTTTTAACCCTTGGAATGGGAAGCCTTTTAAGGCTCAGAGAATGAAAATAACCCTGAAATAAACTTGACAAATCCCCAGATTACAAAATATTTGAAAATATTTCTAAACCATAAGGAGAATAAGGAACTTTCTAAGCTATTAAGGTGGGAATGACTTTGGACAAGTACAAATAAGTTATTTTGATGTGTTCATTAGACAACAAAATTATGTGTGTAGTTCTCACAGAAGAGAAAAAAAAACAGTTAAATTTCACTCAAGACTTATTCTCCAAAAGATATCAAAATAGAAGACTGATCTACTTCTTGACACACTTTAGTTTTTATAGTTGTTTAGTTCTTTATAAGTAAACGTTATATGCATTTTGACTTGGAGTGTAATATTTTGACCTAAGAAATTCCCCTCAATAGGTGTTAGTTGCTCAGTTGTGTCTGACTCTTTGTGATCCCATGGACTGCAGCCCATCAGGCTTCTTTGTCTATGGATTTCCCAGGCAAGAATACTAGAGTGAGTAGCCTTTTCCTTTTGCAGGGGATCTTTCTGACCCAGGGATTGAACCCAAGCTTCCTGCATTGCAGGCAGAATTTTTACTGTCTGAACCACCAGGAAAGCCCTCAAGGGATAAATATACGTGATATTAACAGTCTTCACTTTTATTTCAAGTTTTTGATGACAATGAAGTCTGGTATGAAACATTACAGATCCTCAGTTCAGTTCATTCACTCAATCTTATCTGACCCTTTGCGACCCCATGGACTGCAGCACGCCAGGCTTCCCTGTCCATCAACAACTCCCAAAGCTTACTCAAACTCATGTCCATCGAGTCGGTGATGCCATTAAATCATCTCATCCTCTGTCATCCCCTTCTCCCCCTGCCTTCAGTCTTCCCCAGCATCAGGGTCTTTTCTAATGAATAGGCTGTTTACATTAGATGGAAAAAGGATTGGAGTTTCAGCTTCAACATCAGTCCTTCCAGTGGACATTGAGTTGATTTCCTTTTGGATAGACTGGTCTGATTTCCGTGGAGTCCAAGGGACTCTCAAGAGTCTACTCCAGCACCACAGTTCAAAAGTCTCAATTTTTGGTATTTAGCCTTCCTTATGTTCCAACTCTTACATCCGTACATGACTACTGGAAAAACCGTAGCTTTGACTATATTTGTTGGCAAAGTGATACCTCTGCTTTTTAATATACTGTCTAGGTTTGTCATAGCTTTTCTTCCAAGTAGCAAGTGTCTTTTAATTTCATGACTGCAGTCACCATCCACAGTGATATTGGAGCCCCAGAAAATAAAACATGTCATTGTTTCCACTTTCCCCCTCCTATTTGCTAGTAAGTGATGGAACCACATGCCATAATCTTAGTTTTTTAATGTTTAATTTTAAGCTAGCTTTTTTAATATACATTTATTTATTTTAATTGGAGGTTCGACTGGTTGCAAATAGGAAAAGGAGTACATCAAGGCTGGATATTGTCACCCTGCTTATTTAACTTCTATGCAGAGTACATCATGAGAAATGCTGGACTGGAAGAAACACAAGCTGGAATCAAGATTGCCGGGAGAAATATCAAGAACCTCAGATACGCAGATGACACCACCCTTATGGCAGAAAGTGAAGAGGAACTAAAAAGCCTCTTAATGAAAGTGAAAGAGGAGAGTGAAAAAGTTGGCTTAAAGCTCAACATTCAGAAACGAAGATCATGGCCTCTGGTCCCATCACTTCATGGGAAATAGATGGGGAAACACTGGAAACAGTGTCAGACTTTATTTTTTGGGGCTCCAAAATCACTGCAGATGGTGACTGCAGCCATGAAATTAAAAGACGCTTACTCCTTGGAAGGAAAACTATGACCAACCTAGACAACATATTGAAAAGCAGAGACATTACTTTGCCAACAAAGGTCTGTCTAGTCAAGGCTATGGTTTTTCCTGTGGTCATGTATGGATGTGAAAGTCGGACTGTGAAGAAAGCTGAGTGCTGAAGAATTGATGCTTTTGAACTGTGGTGTTGGAAAAGACTCTTGAGAGTCCCTTGGACTGCAAGGAGAACCAACCAGTCTATTCTGAAGGAGATCAGCCCTGGGTGTTCTTTGGAAGGAATGATGCTAAAGCTGAAGCTCCAGTACTTTGGCCACCTCATGCGAAGAGTTGACTCATTGGAAAAGACTTTGATGCTGGGAGGGATTGGGGGCAGGAGGAAAAGGGGACGACAGAGGATGAGATGGCTGGATGGTATCACTGACTTGATGGATGTAAGTTTGGGTGAACTCGGGAGATGGTGATGGACAGGGAGGCCTGGCGTGCTGTGATTCATGGGGTCACAGAGAGTCGGACACGACTGAGCGACTGAACTGAACTGAACTAAATTACTTTACAATATTGTATTGGTTCTGCCATACATCAACAGCAATCTGCCACGGCTATACACATGTTCCCCATCCTGAACACCCCTCCCACCTCCCTCCATGTACCTTTTTCATTCTCCTCTTTCACCCTCATCAATAGGCTCTTTAGGCTCTCTTCACTTTCTGCCGTTAGAGTGATATCAACTACATATCTGAGGTTGTTGATATTTCTCTGAGCATTCTAGCCTGAGCTTCATCCAGCTTGGCATTTTGTATGATGTACTCTGCATAGAAGTTAAATAAGCAGGGTGACAATATACAGCGTTGTCATACTCCTTTCACAATTTTTAACCAGTCCATTGTTCCATGTTCAGTTCTAACTGTTGCTTCTTGATTACGTTCAGGTTTCTCCAGAGATGGTTAAGGTGGTCTGGTATTCCCTTATCTTAAAGAATTTTCCATAGTGTGTTGTGAACTACACAGTGAAAGGCTTCAGTGTAGTCCATGAAGCAGAAGTAGATGTTTTTCTGGAATTCTCTTGCTTTCCCTATGATTCAATGAATTGTGGCAGTTCGATTTTCGTTCCATTGCCTTTTCTAAATTCAAGTTGAACATCTGGAAGTTCTTGGTTCACATACTGCTGAAGCCTAGCTTGAAGGATTTTGAGCATTACCTTACGAACATGTGAAATTAATACCATTGTATGGTAATTTGAACATTTTTTGGCATTGCCTTTCTTTGGGATTGTAATGAAAACTGACATTTTTGTGTCCTGTGGCCACTGCTGAGTTTCCCAAATTTGCTGGCATATTGAGTGCAGCACTTTCACAGCATCATCTTTTAGGATTTGAAATAGCTCCACTGAAATTCCATCACCTCCACTATTCGTAGTGATGCAACCTAAGCTACATTTAACTTCACTACACCATCGTGGTTATCTGGGTCATTGAAACCATTTTTGCATAGCTCTTCTGTGTATTCTTGCCACCTCTTTTTAATATCTTCTGTTTTTGATAAGTCCTTAACATTTTTGTCCTTTATTGTACCCTCTTTGCCTGAATATTCCTTTGATATTTCAATTTTCTTGAAGAGATCTCTACTCTTTCCCATTCTATTGTTTTTGCCTATTTCTTTGCATTGATCACTTCAAGAAGGCCTTCTGATCTCTCCCTGCTGTTCTCTGGAACTTTGCATTCAGTTGGGTCCATCTTGCCCTTTCTCCTTTGCTTTTTGGTTCTCTTTTTCTCAGCTATTGATAAAGCCTCCTCAGACAACCACTTTGCCTTCTTGCATTTCTTTTTCTTTAGCACAGCTTTGATCACTGCCTCCTGTACAGTGTTACAAACTTCCCTCCATAGTTCTTCAGGAACTCTATCTACCAGATCTATTCCCTCGAATCTCCTCATCACATCTACTGTATAATCATAAGGGATTTGATTTAGGTTATACCTGAATGGTCTAGTGGTTTTCCCTGCTTTCTTCAAATAAGACTGAGTTTTGCAATAAAAACTCATTATCTGAGTCACAGTCATCTTCAGGTCTTGTTTTTTCTGACTCACAGAGATTCTCCATCTTCGACTGCAAAGAATACAATCAATCTGTGTCTGGTATTGACCATTGGTGATGTTCATGTGTACAGCATTTCTTGTGTTATCTGAAAAGAATGTTTTCTATGTCCAGTGCGTTCTCTTAACAAAACTGTTAGCCTTTGCCCTGCTTCATTCTGTACTTTAGGGCAAACTTGCCTATGACTCCAGGTATCTCTTGACTTCCTAGTTTTGCATTCCAATCACCTATGATAAAAAGGATGTCTTTTTGTGTGTGTTAGTGCTGCTGCTGCTGCTGCTAAGTCGCTTCAGTCGTGTCCAACTCTGTGCGACCCCATAGACGGCAGCCCACTAGGCTCCCCCATCCCTGGGATTCTCCAGGCAAGAACACTGGAGTGGCTTGCCATTTCCTTCTCCAATGCATGAAAGTGAAAAGCAAAAGTGAAGTCACTCAGTCATGTCCGACTCTTAGCAACCCCATGGACCACAGCCCTCCAGGCTCCTCCGTCCATGGGATTTTCCAGGCAATAGTACTGGAGTGGGTTGCCATTGCCTTCTCTGGTGTTGGTACTAGAAGATCTTTAAGTCTTCATGGAACAGGTCAACTTCAGCTTCTTTGAAATTAGTGGTTAGGGCATAGACTTAGATTGTGATGTTGAATTATTTGCCTTGGAAACAAATCCAGATCATTCTGTCATTTTTGAGATTGCACCCAAGTACTGCATTTCAGACTCTTGTTGACAATGAGGGCTATTCCATTTCTTCTAAGGCATTCTTGCCACAGTAGTAGATACAATGGTCATCTGAATTAAATATGCCCATTCCTGTCCATTTTAGTTCACTGATTCCTAAGATGTATATCTTCACTCTTGATTCCACAATTATATGAGCCAAATCCTTATAAAAATGTATCTATACTTATATATCCATATCCAATCGATATCAATATTTTTAATCTATCTATACCTGTCTATAGGTATATATCTACCATGGACTTCCCTAGTGGCTCAGACGTTAAAGCATCTGTCTACAATGCAGGAGACCTAGGTTTGATCCCTGGGTCAGGAAGATCCTCTGGGGAAGGAAATGGCAATCCACTCCAGTACTATTGCCTGGAAAATCCCATGGACAGAGGAGCCTGGTAGGCTACAGTCCATGGGGTAGCAAAGAGTTGGACATGACGGAGTGACTTTACTTACTTATACTTATCTATTTATCTACCTATCTGCCTATCTCATTTGGGAAATATAGCTTCTCTCTATTGGTCATATGTTCAACTAGAAATAGAATTTTTAATTTATATATATTTTAATTTTATAAAAAATAGAGAACAGATACGATGGAAATTTCTGCTCTCATATATTTCTCTCCCTCCTTCCACATTCACTACCTGCATGAAGTCCAACATTTCAATGGAACTATAATAAATATTTATTTCAAGAAGTACAGCTTATTTCTATAAAACCAAATTATTCCTTCATGCAATGTTCTAAATGGAGTGGAAGACTGAATGAATCCATTGATTTGGCATTTTACAGAGTAAATTCAATTGAAATTATGCCCTTTATTAATAATCCAAGGAGTTGATGACTTTATTTGTGTCTACATTGGCCCTATCTACTGAGAAACTTAGAAAATAATGAGGAGATAGCATTATAAATTCATATCTAGAGATATCAACTTTATAATAATAATAAAAAGCTTTATTTTTGGAAGAATGAGTTGAGATTGTAATAAACAAACCTCACCTTTTCACACATTTCCTCCAAATGAAAAAGAAAAAGCAAGATATGTCTTTGCACTAAGAATCCAATTAACAGATGAAAACCACCAACTAAATCATTTTTCTGCTTTCATATGGAAGGGAATTTCTGGATAGCTGATTTAACTGTATATAAGTGGGCTTGAAGGAAGCAAAAATAAATTTGGCAGGAATATATTTTATTCAGGGGTTTAGGTATGTAAGTTAGAGAAATAATGCTGGTTTGAAATGAAATTATACATACTTAAGAGTATGAATGTAACAGGTTTGCATTTGGCTGAAAACTTGGAAATTTCATCTTCTTTATCATTACAATACCTGGCGTTTGATTCTTTGGCTTCGGCTTTAACAGGCTTGGATTGGCAGGAGTGGGTTCTAGGCTGGATCTTTCTCCAAGGAACTTGGCCTTGGAGATTTCCCTGTGAAATGACGAAAGAGTAGATGATTTCAAGCAGTCTTTCTAGCTCTAGGATTCTTTGTGACTTGATGATTTGAATTTCCCGACAACTTACCCACTGTTTGGGGTAGGATAGAAGACTTTTGTCCAAGGTGACACAGAGTCCTGCGGCATCTCTGCTTGGCACAGCCCTTCTAGTGTTTGAACATCTGTCTGTCTCCTGTGCAGAGTTACTTTGAATTTGCAGGATTTCCCACAGCTGCTATTTAAATGACAACAGCAGGTTCAAGTGATTTGCAAACTGTAAGAAAAATGACCTCAGACACCCCCATCATTTTAAGCGACTGTAGATACACCCTTAGGCGAAAGCCACAGCAGAATTTTAAATAATGCAAGATAAATCCAAGCTAACTTCCTGACTTCTGACACTTCCAACAGTAAAGGTCCCATCAATCCCACTCTAGTTGCTCCTCTGTAAGAAATGCCATGTGACCTGTGGAGGGACACCCAAGGATTTCCACCTTCTAAGGAGAAAAATGTATTAAAGTCTAGACTTTAAATTTTGATTATTAATCTTCATTCCTAGATATCTGACAGGAAGATATCCTCTTCCTATCAACTGTCCCCAAATATACTTAGGATATTATCAACATACTTAACAACAGTTCTAAGTGGTTTAATTATTCTTTCTTTTTAAAATCTGACTTCCCCATGTTATACAGTAGAACCTTGCTGTTTATCCATCCTATATGTACTAGTTTGGGCTTCTCTGATGGCTTAGATGTTAAAGAATCCACCTGCAATGCAGGAGGTCTGAATTGGGAAGATTCCCTAGAGAAGGATATGGCAACCCACTTCAGTATTCTTGCCTGGAGAATCCCCATGGACAAGGTGGGCTATAGTCCATGGGGTTGCAAAGAGTCAGATGCAACTGAAAGACTAAGCACATCACAGTACATCTGCTCGTTTGCATCTGCTAAGCCCAGCCTCTCAGAGAAGTATATTCAATATCCTTTAATAAACCATAATGGAAAATAATAGGAAAAAGTATGTATATATATATATATACACACACACACTTATACATTTATATATATATACCTGAATCACTCTGCTATATAGCAGAAATTAATGCAACGTAGTTAATCAACTGTACATTAATAAAATAAATGTTAAAAATCTGACTTTCCTACTAAAATTTCATCTTTCTAAAGGCCCATACCAAGATATCATTTGACCCTATTTGCATTGATTCCTAAAACATAAATCATCTAGCCCATATAGATGGTCAATAAATATATGTTGAATCAATCAGTACAAATTCGGAAGGAATGCCTTATGTAAAAGCCTGAGAAATAGCACAGTTAAGGTTAACAATCTATTTGATCAGTATTACTGCATCATTCTGACATAGCCATGACCTTCTACCAAGCTGTGCAAATTTCTGCTCACAATTAAGTTCTCTTGTTTAATTTGGTTTCAAAGCACATCATTTTTCTCTCTGTGGTGTTATACTTTTTATCGTGCTATAGATTTTCTGAATGTATGCAAATGTAACCAAGATGGCTCATTTTGTCATCAATTCCCCAACTGCTGACTCCCTAATCATTAACTAATTGTCTCTGTGCACTATTGACAACTCAGCCACCTTCTTACTAATTTTTGCTGACACGATGGAGGCCCCAAGAACTGGGCTAACCTTTGCCTGTTCACTGAAGAGCCACAGGTGAGTTGATGATCGATAGGCCTGGCTTTTGTGTTCAGGAAAACCTCTTCAGCGTTCTAAGTGATTTGTCTAATGAGGCATCGTTCACTGGCAATGAGAAGGGAGATGAAGGAAGTTCCTTTACTCTGATAATAATTTTTCTAGAAAAGACCGGAGCTTACAGAGACAGAAGAATGTGTGAAAGTGGAATGAACAATGGGCTAAAGGCTGCATTTCAGGCTAAGGTAAGAAACAGGGGCAGCTTCCTCAAATTTCTGGTCTCACATGGAGTTTATACAAGATGGAGGCAGAATACATCATAAGCACACCACCACAAGGATTTCAAAGTTATAGTTTGTGAGGTGGCAGCACAGAATTAGAGATGTGGATGAGTGTCTATTTCCTTAAAAATTGCTTTGGGTTGTATAGGGCTATAGCTTTGAAGTTACTAACGAGAGCTCATAGTGGACTTGGAAATGGTGCAGACCTTTGGATTAAGCAGCCAATTGTACTTTCACTTACGTATCATCTTTTCTCATTATCCTGCTTTCTTAGTTGTTTAAAGATTTGGATGCACTTAAACAATCAATCAATAAGTGAAGTGGCTCAGACAGTAAAGAATCCACCTGCAATGTGGGAGACCTGGGTTCGATCCTTGGGTTGGGAAGATCCCCTGGAGAAGGGAATGGCTACCCACTCTAGTATTCTGGCCTGGAGAATTCCATGAACAGAGGAGCCTGGCGGCTACAGTCCAAGGGGTGGCAAAGAGTCGGACATGACTGAGCACCTTTCACATTCAGTCCGTTCATGAGATCATTCTTTTCCTGACCTGTGCTGTCTTTTGGTCTGCCCCGGTACAGACTGATTAATACATATTAATAAATTCTCTTAAAATTTGGCTTTATTAAGTGCCTGAACTTGAGAGATAATTTAGCTTATATCTGAGAAAGAGTGTGTGTAAATAGCTACTATAAATATTGTGGTTATAGACATTTTAAGAAACTGGAATTCCAATCCATAATCTTGCTATTTTCCAGTCAAGAGTAGGTAGGTATACTTCATTCAATAGAGAGAAAATAAACACGAATAGATCTATCAAATAATATAATATTCTGAAATTCAAGATGATTCTGAAACCACCAAAGAGAATAACAGAAAAATTGTTGACATAATATTATTGCTGATTGTTTTATATAAAAATTAAACTATGTCTTTGTAACCACTTTCAGCTCAGGCTCCTCACCGGGGTTTGACATTACAACAAAGGGTTATTATAGTTTTTATTTTTAATTTACTGTTAAGGACTCAAATCAGTTTCTTATCCTTATATGCCAACCTTGTGTAAATGATATTTTCTTTTCCTTTATTATTATTTCTCATTTTGCCAAAAGATAATTTTTACCTCTCCTTTAACAAATTATTTTCTAATACCCTGATAACTCTCAGTCACAGTTGTGATGATTTAGTTTAAAATGTTTACAATGCAGTATCTTGACCAAAACATTGACAAGAAACTTCCTCTGCAGTCCCCTTTGTTACTATGTTGAAATGACTTCTATTTGGTTCTGTCCCTGGGTTTCCATGGAAATAATTTATTTTTGTCAACGATGGACAGTTCACATACATTACACTTTAAATAAGGGTAATGTAGAAATTTTCATATTAAAAAAAAAAAAAAACTAGTTTGTCATGATCTTGAGAACCTAGCTCTGTGAAGAAGTTCATGACATTGGAGTTTAATTATGGGCACTATTAGCATGACATTTTATAAATATTTTCAAGGATATTTTAAAACATAATTCATCTTTTTGAAATCTCGTGCTTTTTTATTGCCTCTCTAACCAATTCAAGATGGAAAAAAAAATAGGAGAAGACTGAACCTATTTATATCTTATTTGCTTTACATACTGCATAACTCTGGGAGGTGGTGAAGGACTGTGAAGCCTGGTGTGTTGCAGTCCATAGGGTCCCTAAGAGTTGGACATGACTTGCTGAATGAACAACAACTATATAGGTTAGACCATACCCAAACACACACTCACATATGTATTTAAATTAGATAATCAGCTGATTTCTCTTCTGCATAATATCTGGTTAGTAAAATATGGGAGAGAACACAACCTGTTATCTTACGAATGGACTATCAATTAGTGCCTATTTGCTATATGGTTCCTTCAACGGTAAATATGTGTATCCATCTACGATCACACGTTTTTAAGTGTCTTTGGTAACTTTAATTTCCTTATTGTGTGGCCTTTTGAGGGTCTCTAAAATTGACTCATGCTTATACTTAATGCTGCCATTAAAATTGTTTCTCAGATATGCAGAATCTCAATAAACTGGCAACTGTACAAAACAATGCACATGGCAAGGGATGAATTGCCTTCTCTCCAGTTTTCCTGATCAAATGGTAGAGACCAAATGTTGCACAAGTCCCTACCAACAGGATGTTATGGTCACTAAAAAAGAGTTGTTCTCTGTGTTTTATAGTAAGAAGCAGGCAAAAGAATTTTCTACTGATGGTCTCCCAAGCCCTCACCATAATTAATATAAACTGAATTTTAAAACATCACTTCCTTGGAAAGGTGGTTACAGAGAAAGGTGACCAGCTCAACTCAATTTGCCAGGACTATGCTGCTTCTAAAACTGAGAATTTCATATACCAGGAACCCATCAATTCTAATAAACTAAGGTGGTTGGTCACCATAGCATAGTTGGAGATTTAATTATTTACCTGTATGTCAATCTATCTATTACCTGATCTTTACGGTGTATAGTACGATTGCCTTAGTACTTCTATTTATTATTATTATTTTTTTAACGATGCCATATGACACTGTGATTCAATGAAGACTGCTTGTTTGTTTTGGAAAGAGCCTTTGAATTTAGTTCTCCTCCTTTCAGAATTCTGGACAGGCCAGTGGGGGTGGCCAGCACGGGGAAGCAGCAACAGTACAGGGTCCATGTGGCCTGAAGCTGGCCTGCCGTTCTTCCACCCCCAGAACCCTGTAGGTGGAGCCCTGTGCTAATTCCTAGGGTCTCTCCATGCAGACTGACTTCCTTTGGGTTGATGATGATTGATTATGGTGCTTTCTTCATTACTTTAAACCTAATCAGTGCTTGGAGTAATTTGAGTAATGATTGCTCATTATTGGCAATTGTGAAGTTAAAGCCTTTCTTTATTTTGCTCCACAAGGCAGCCAGTCAGGAAACACTGTGAAGCATCCCGGTTCATACTCTTTCAAGGAAAGGGTGGGAATAAATGATTCAGAAAGGTCAGTGATGGACCAGAAGCCACAGAGGTTTTGCAGAAGTCATATTACATATTTTCTTGGCAGGGAACAGTGACAGTTCCCACTAGATCAAATGTGATAATCAGAGAGACCGTTTTTACTGGACTTGAAAGCAATTCAGCCTCTTACTGAAATTCCCAAGTTCAATAAATCATGCTATTTCATATAATATTGTTATAGCCCTCTGTCTTATAAATGAAGATCTATGATTTTCCAATCAATCTGTTATTGTTAAAAAAAAGATAATGAATGACACTAGATTATAAACTAATGAAGTTTTACCTTACAACTTATTAGATAGCCCATTTTTAAGATGCTTTCCCCACCCTCCTCAGGTAAATCAAGTTTTAAAAGTAAGTTTTCTTATATTGGTTGATTTATTTACAGCCTTAAAATTAGCTACACAAGAGGGAGACATTTTAGGTTGTTCAGCAAATAAATAATTAGCAAAGTCATTAGATACCTAAAGTTATTACATGTAGTAGGTTTATTAAATTATGTTCCAATAATGCTTGAAGGCCCACAAATTCCCAAAAGAAGCAAAACTTTGAGATACTACATTCACAATCTAAAATGGAAGACGATGTTGCCAGTTTGTTGTGAATGAGGATGATGAAAATAATCTTGTAGCACTATAAAGGTGTTTATAGTTTTAGACCACCATAAACAAACTGATTATCCACTAGAAAGGTTTCCAGTTTGATACTTACATTTAAAGCATTTTTGTTTTAGAACCTAAGAAAAGTTTCAAAAATTCTTTAAGCATATAAATATGTAATATAATATAATATACTTATTAATACTTTTTTATTTAGCAAGAACAGTTAACCATGAGATTTCCCCTCTTAACAATTTTATGTGTACATTAATGTTGCCTATAGGTACGATGTTGTACAGCAGACCTCTAGAGCTTATTCATCTTACTTAACTGAATCTTTGTGTCCAGACAAGATATCCATAAAGATGTCAGCTCCTTATAACTTGAATTAGAAATTTAATACTATTTCAATTAAAAGCATCATATATTTTGTAGTGCTGCTGCTGCTTCTAAGTCGCTCCAGTCCTGTCCAACTCTTTGCGACCCCATAGACTGCAGCCCACCAGGCTCCTCCATCTCTGGGATTCTCCAGGCAAGAACACTGGAGTGGGTTGCCATTTCCTTCTCCAATGCATGAAAGTGAAAAGTGAAAGTGAAGTCGCTCAGTCGTGTCCAACTCTTAGCGACCCCATGGACTGCAGCCCACCAGGCTCCTCCATCCATGGGATTTTCCAGGCAGGAGTACTTGAGTGGGGTGCCATTGCCTTCTCA
This sequence comes from Capra hircus, assembly GCF_001704415.2. Lineage (NCBI taxonomy): Eukaryota > Metazoa > Chordata > Mammalia > Artiodactyla > Bovidae > Capra > Capra hircus. Next base: position 8,573,247 of record NC_030828.1, read on the forward strand.
GTTTGCAGTGCTAGATTTTTTGTAAATTTTATTTAAAGAATCATCATCATCATCATTCAGTCGCTCAGTCGTGTCCGACTCTTTGCGACCCCATGAATCACAGCACTCCAGGCCTCCCTGTGCATCACCAACTCCCGAAGATCACTCAAACTCATGTCCATCGAGTCACTGATGCCATCCAGCCATCTCATCCTCTGTCGTCCCCCTCTCCTCCTGCCCCCAATCCCTCCCAGCATCAGAGTCTTTTCCAATGAGTCAACTCTTCACATGAGGTGGACAAAGTACTGGAGTTTCAGCTATAGCATCATTCCTTCCAAAGAAATCCCAGGGCTGATCTCCTTCAGAATGGACTGGTTGGATCTCCTTGTAGTCCAAGGGACTCTCAAGAGTCTTCTCCAACACCACAGTTCAAAAGCATCAATTCTTCGGTGCTCAACTTTCTTCACTGTCCAACCCTCACAACCATACATGACCACAGGAAAAACCATAGCCTTGATTAGACAGACCTTTGTTGGCAAAGTAATGTCTCTGCTTTTCAATGTGCTATCTAGGTTGCTCATAACTTTTCTTCCAAGGAGTAACGGTCTGTCTTTTAATTTCATGGCTGCAATCACCATCTGCAGTGATTTGTGAGCCCCCCCAAAAAATAAAGTCTGATACTGTTTCCACTGTTTCCCCATCTATTTGCCATGAAGTGATGGGACCAGATGCCATGATCTTCGTTTTCTGAATGTTGACCTTTAAGCCAACTTTTTCACTGTTTTCTTTCACTTTTTTTTTTACCTTTATTTTACTTTACAATACTGTATTGGTTTTGCCATACATTGACATGAATCCACCACGGGTGTACATGCGTTCCCAAACATGAACCCCATTCCCACCTCCCTCTCTTTCACTTTCATCAAGAGGCTTTTTAGTCCCTCTTCACTTTCTGCCATAAGGGTGGTGTCATCTGCATATCTGAGCTTATTGATATTTCTCCCAGCAATCTTGATTCCAGCTTGTGCTTCTCCCAGCCCAGCATTTCTCATGATGTACTCTGCATAGATGTTAAATAAGCAGGGTGACAATATACTGCCTTGACATACTCCTTTTCCTATTTGGAACCAGTCTGTTGTTCCATATCCACTTCTAACTACTGCCTCCTGACCTGCATGCAGGTTTATCAAGAGGCAGGTCAGGTGGTTTGGTATTCCCATCTCTTTGAGAATTTTCCACAGTTTATTGTGATTCACACGGTCAGATGAGCAAAAAAAAAAAAAAAAAGAAAAGAAAAAAGAAAAAAAGAATGGAGGATGCTTTCCCAGGCATTAAAGCATATTATACACATTTTGTATCATAGTAGTATAACTTGCTATACTGATAGACAATCGAAGTAAGAGAACAGGCAATGGAGAGCTAATTGTATTTGGAAATCTATTGCACAATAAAATGTGACACCAAAATTAAGTAGGAAAAGATTTTTTTTAACGATGTCATGGAATGTCTGGCAAACCTCTAGGATTAGATCTATTTGTCAGAACTTATGACAGGATAGATTCTACATGAATAATGTACTTGAGGACTACACGATTAAATTACTTCATAACATATAAGATGGGGAAATTTTCATAACTATGAATTTAAATTTAGAACTGATGAAGAAAAGCATTAGTATATGTACATTCATATTTTATGCATATTATGTAAATATATATTAATTTATAATATGCAATACATTATATAATACTCTTGTGTTATTACATATTACCATATAAAATTGTTATATTGAACATTATATTTTATTATGATTACATATTATATAATATATACAATGCATGATAATATATTATGTGCTCTAAGCTCAGTTTGGTAAAATATAATTGTATTTTTTTTAGTGTTTAGCATTTTGCAAATCTTTGGCTTCTCTTATTAATCCAGGTGGCTTAGTTGGTAAAGAAACCACCTGCAATGCAGGAGACCTGGGTTTGACACCTGGATCGGGAAGATCCCCTGGAGAAAGAAATGACAACCCACTAGAGTAATATTGCCTGGCAAACCCCATGGACAGAGGAGCCTGGTGGTCTACAGTCCATGGGGTTGCAAGAGTCAGGCATGTCTTAGCAACTAAATCACTACCACCTACCCCACCACTAAACCGAAATGTATGCAGTTACAGATCAAAGAACCACATTCTGTCAGTGGTTGGAAACTATTATCCTGAATTTTAAAAATGTTATGTTAAAACTATGGACTTTAAGAATCATTCATAAGTCAAATGTTTAAAATAGAAAAAAATGTGATAGGCTTTAAAGGGATTTTTATTACTCATTTATACTTTTATGAAAATTTAGGTAAATATAGATCAAAATAATTCATAGAGTGATTGCATATTAAACTTTAAAAATAATCTTACAGTTAAAGTTTCAGTGCATTTTACATTGAGGCTATTCTGCTGCTGCTGCTGCTAAGTCACTTTAGTCGTGTCCGACTCTGTGCGACCCCATAGATGGCAGCCCACCAAGCTCTTCGGTCCCTGGGATTCTCCAGGCAAGTACACTGGAGTGGGTTGCCATTTCCTTCTCCAATGCATGAAAGTGAAAAGTGAAAGTGAAGTTGCTCAAGTCGTGTCCAACTAGTAGCGACCCCATGGACTACAGTCTACCGGGCTCCTCCATCCATGGGATTTTCCAGGCGAGAGTACTGGAGTGGGGTGCCATTGCCTTCTCCACATAGAAGCTATGCTTGTTTTTAAATGTCCAACAATAAATGAATTGAATGGCTCCACAAATTGCTTAATGAACTTATTTAAACCTTTTAAAACAATAATTACAGTCATATTGTCCATCAGTGGATGAATGGATAAAGAAGTTGTGAGATATATAAATATGTATGTGTATATGTGTGTGTGTGTATATATATATATGTGTATATGTATATATAAAATCCAGCCACAAATGAGGAAATCCTATAATTTGCAACGACATCGGTGGATCTTGAGGACATTATGTTAAATGAAATAAGTCCACCAGAGAAAGACAAATATTGTATTATCTAATTTATATGTGGAATCTCCAAAAATAGAAACCAAATAGAAACACCAAAAATAAAAACCAAATAGAAACACCAAACTTATAGAAAAAGAGATCAGATTTATGGAAGCTAGAGGCAGGGAGTCGGGGAGGGGAATCAAGTCAAGGTACTCAAAAAGTCAAACTTCCATCCATAAGACAAATAAGGATCAGGAAAGTAACATACTTGATGGCCACAGTTAACACTGCTGTATGACATGCATGGAACTTGTTCAGAGAGTAGATCCTAAGAGTTCTCATCACAAGGAGAAGGTTTTTTCTTTTCTTTTATTGTATATGCATGAAATAGTGGATGTTAAACTAAACCTATTGTGGTAATCACTTCACAATTCACAATATATTTAAATCAAATTGTTATGCTGTAAATCTTATACAGTTTAAGGGTGTAGGTCAATTATTTCTCAATGAAACTGGAAAAATATAATAATCATTGACATAGTAAATGTTTACAATGTGACAAATTTAAAAAAATATGGTATATTCAACATAATTATAATTGTATAAATTTATAAGTATATTAAAAAATTAAGAATATATAAAAGAAAAACAAATTTTTCTACTATTTGGTAAATTGTAGGTACTTTTTGTGTTTCCTTCTCCAAACGTGATTTAGTATTTGCTGTAGACTGAATGTTTATGGCCCCCCGCCCCAAGTTAATTTTGAGACCTAATCTCGATATGTTGGTATTAGGGGATGGAGGCCTTTGAAAGATAATTAGAGCATGAGAGTAGAGACCTCATGAATAGAATCAGTGCCCTCATGAAAAGGACCCCAGAGAACTCTCTCCTCTATTTCTCCATGTGAGGACACAGCCATCTATGAATCAGAATGGACCCTCACAAGGCACTGAATTGGCTGGTACCTTTATTTTGGACTTCTCACCCATCAAAATGTGAGAAATAAATTTCTATTGTTTATGAGCAATCCAGTCTATGGTAATTTTGCTAACAGCAGCCTGAAACAAGCAAGACAGTGTTGTAAGTTTATATTTTATTTTGGAAGAATCATTTGGTGGCTCCAGTTCAAATATAACCTATTATATTGCTAGCCTGGGGAAAGGTCAAATTTAAGTTTGGTTTCTACTGAATGCCTATTGCTTTTGTACCGTAGTAAAATTTAAAAAAACAACAACTGTTAGGTAGAACCATTGTAAGCATGGGATTGTCTATAGAACAACAGAACCCTGAAAGAGAGAATGATTTATGACCCTACGGTGTTACCCTTCCACTTTACAAACAAGGACAGTGAGTTGCAAAGACGTGTCATATAACCCTACATTATACAAGTAGCTCTAGCTTATTACATCTGGCCTGGCATTTTCCCCACAACCCCAGATTGTGCTGTACTCCAAAAAAGCAACAAAAACTTATTATAATTGAAATCTTGACCATTAATCCAGAAAAATAAGCAGTAGCCTAAGTTTCTCAGCAGAATTACATTTTGTGATTTGTATTGAATTTTAACGAAATTGTGTGCAAGTTATAGACCCAAATACTTCATAGTAAAAAATGGCTACCTTTTATGTTAAGGGGAAAAAAAAAAGGTTTTATACTTAAGATTAGTAGATGTGCTTTTTGTCATTCAAAATGACTTCTTAAGTTTTTATGGCATTTGAATCATGCAAATAACGTTTTCATCCTCACTATGATAGTGTATTTCAATCTCCAGCACAGCCTTGGCTAGGAGGTTTAATATGTCCCACTTGTGCTTCAAGAAACTAACCCACGTAAGATCTAACATAGAGTTCCTGAGCCCTCATATTTAGAGGCTCAGCACTCTCTTGTCTTTATAGCCTGAGAAAAACTATTTAAAACCACAGAAACAATGGGGTTTAACATCTTTTGTCTTTGTCATTATCAGTTTACTGTGATTATTCCTCAAAGAAAAAGGTGAAGAGTAAGCGCACCCTGAGTAACAGATTCCTCCTGCAAATGAACATCCTGATGCGACAACTGAAGTTTGAAAATCAATTAATTCCAACAGTTGTGGTTAGGGGTCTCATTGGGCATTATCACCCATAACAAAGTTAGAAGTGAGGGAAGACATTTCATGTTCAGAGAGCAGATTTATATCCATTTCTCCCTCCAACATAAAAAATAAAAAAGAGCCTTTTCTAAGTTATACTCAATGTAAGTGTTTTAACATTATAAAATCATCCTAACGGGGGAAAGGTCTTTTAACTCAGCAGTCATGTTAGCTCATGCCCACATCCTATCCAGGGAGGGGCCTGTGTAAGGACGTTTGCATTTCTGGGCAAGTAGAAGACAGTGGACTAAAGACTGGCTCCGCGTCTTGCTATCTGAGCCCTGAATCAAGCCTTATTCCACTCATTCCTCATTCTGTTCTGTTTTTCCTTAGGCAAGAATATGAGGCACCAAGTCAATGTCAGGTAGTAATGGCTTTTCTGATATTTGCAAGAAAAGAATTCTAATAGAAATATGCATAGGAAATACACTGTAAGGAATATACCAGCCTGAGCCCCAAAGTTACTTCAGTTCAGTTCAGTTGCTCAGTCATGTCCAATTCTTTGTGACCCCATGGACTACAGAACACCAGGCTTCCCTATCCATCACCAACTCCCTGAGCTTACTCAAACTCATGTCCATAGAGTTGGTGATGCCATCCAACCATCTTATCCTCTGTCGTCCCTGTCTCCTGCTTTTAATCTTTCCCAGCATCAAGGTCTTTTCTGGTTAGTCAGTTCCTGGCATCAAGTGGTCAAAGTACTGGAGCTTCAGCTTCAGCATCAGTCCTTCCAATGAATATTCAGGACTGATTTCCTTTAGGATGGACAGGTTGTATCTCCTAGCAGTCCAAGGGACTCTCAAGAGTATTCTCCAACACCATAGTTCAAAAGCATTAATTCTTAGGTGCTCAGCTTTATAGTCCAACTCTCACATCTATACAAGACTACTGGAGAAACCATAGCTTTGATTAGACAGACCTTTGTTGGCAGAGTAATGTCTCTGCTTTTTAATATGCTGCCTAGGTTGGTCATAACTTTTTCTTCCAAGGAGCAAGCATGTTTTAATATCATGACTGTAGTCACCATCTGCAGTGATTTTGGAGCCCCCAAAATTAAAGTCTGTCATTGTTTCCATTGTTTCCCCATCTATTTGCCATGAAGTGATGGGACCAGATGCCATGATCTTATTTTTCTGAATGTTGAATTTTAAGCCAACTTTTTCAGTCTCCTCTTTCACTTTCATTAAGAGGCTCTTTAGTTCTTCTTCACTTTCTGCCATAAAGGTAGTGTCATCCACCTGTCTGAAGTTATTGATATTTCTCCCAGCAATCTTGATTCCAGCTTGTGCTTCATCCACCCCAGCATTTTGCATGATGTATTCTGCATATAATTTAAATAAGCAGGGTGACAATATACAGTTTCAACATACTCCTTTCTGGATTGGGAGCCAGTCTATTGTTCCATGTACAGTTCTAGCTGTTTCTTCTTGGCCTGCACACAGATTTTTCAGGAGGCAGGTCAGGTGGTCTGGTATTCCCATCTCTTTCAGAATTTTCCACAGTCTGTTGTGATCCACACAGTCAAAGGCTTTGGTGTAGTCAATAAAGCAGAAGTAGATGTCTTTCTGGAACTCTCTTGCTTTTTTGATGATCCATCGAAAGTTGGCAATTTGATCTCTGGTTCCTCTGCCTTTTCTAAAACCAGCTTGAACATCTGGAAGATCACAGTTCAGGTACTGTTGAAGCCTGCCTTGGAGAATTTTGAGCATTACTTTACTAGCGTGTGAGATGAGTGCAATTGTGCAGTAGTTTAAACATTCTTTGGCATTGCCTTTCTTTGGGACTGGAATGAAAACTGACCTATTCCAGTCCTGCGGCCACTGCTGAGTTTTCTAAATTTGCTGGCATATTGAATGCAGCACTTTCACAGCATCATTTTTTAGGATTTTAAATAAAATCCAAAGTTACTTAGCTTGGTATTTTTCTATTTTTCCTTAGCTATTCAATTTATAACTGTGAATGTTTTTATTCTTATAACTATAGTAATTATAGTTCATGAATTATGTAATTATTAAGATTAATTTTTCAGAGACATCAATGTCCTTTAAAGTCACAACCTAAGGAGTTTTGTTTCTGAAGCCTGGACCAGTGTTCCAGGGTTACCTGACACACCATTCTTCAGTTTACAAATCTGAACTACACCATCAGACATTAAAAATCACTCTATTGAGGAGAGGGAAAACCTTTGATCCAACAGTTTGGGGGCTTCCCAGGGGGCTCAATTGGTAAAATACCTGTCTGCCAATTCAAGAGACATAGGAGGTGCAGGTTTAGCCACTGGATTGGGAAGATCCCCTGGAGAAGGAAATGGCAAACCACTCCAATATTCTTGCCCGAGAAATCCCATGAACAGAGGAGCTGGCAGGCTGCAGCCCATGGGGTCACAAAGAGTCAGACATGACTTAGTGACTTAGCATGCACGCGGTATTAGTTTAAACTTCTTTTTCCTCAAAATCAACATTTCCATTTTCCCTATAACTTCTCTTTTTTGTGTTTATATTATGCAGAAAATATTAAACAACTAAAATAGTAACTCATGTGCTATGAATTCAAAAGTTAATTGACTAATGCTAAATAAATCCATGTGCAAAATACAAAATGACTTAGTCACAATATTTCCTTTGCCAGCATGCATATCAGGGAATTTGAATATTCTCTCCTCCCTTTCCTTTGCAACCCCACACAATACGTAAACAAACTAGCAAATAAGTAACTTGCACAGAAGTTAAATTTTGATCCCTGCTCTAAACAAAGTAAAGCTTCAAACTGTTTAACGTTCGTCTATCTCCCATCTTGATAAGGATAGACTGTGGAAAGCAAGTCTTTTTACCACCATATTTGACTACAGTGACTTAAGTCATTTCTAGCACTATCTTTATCAGCTTGAGCTGAAATTAGCTATTAGGTTGTGCTTCCTGTCAAGTCAAGGCACTCAGCCTCTAAGAATGACATGCAATATTACAGAGTAAGTCAGTAAAAGTCTAGCCTAGAACTAGTTTGCAGTGATACCAAAATGGCAACAAAATTCTACAAGGTTCAAAAATTGTTCAGATTAGCAGAGCTGCTATCCAGTCTACCTTCTTGATTCTTAGTTGACTGACGGAGAGATCAAGTTTAACCCTGGAAACACTCAGAAACCTCAGGCACACTGGTTACATCCCCCCTGAGAAAACTGGGGCATTTTTGCAAACTATTTCCAAATGGTGCACCTCAGTTAAACCTGCTTAAAATATAACTGATTTTAGCAGGTGGAAGTGGTTTAGCACCGCTGACCTTTGCTGTCAAGTGCCAGAAACATGATTTTGAAATTTAAGTGCCACAAAACACAGTAAACGTCACCAATTAGGGATTAAAATAGCATTCAGCAGAAGTCTAAGTGTTTGTTCAACAAGGACCCAGAACTTTACCCGAGATGAAATTTCAGTTTAATCTCTTCCCTCTGGCCAAATAAAGTGTGTCCCAACTTCAACAGAATGAGTGTTCAGGCTCTTTTTCTGCCCTTTTCCAACAGTATTGCTTATCTCATATTTGCCAGGATGTATTATTTACGTGGGACACTTGTGAATATAAAACAATTTCTCTGGATTTCCTGGTTGAGAACTTCTAAGAGATGGACCAGAGAGTCGGTATATTTTCCAGAGGTCTCAGAAGACACATTTGGGAAAGCTGCCCCTCCAAACTCAACACATAATTCCCCAAGGATTCCTAAGTAAAAGATAATGACTGTAATCCTAATCTAATCCTAGCAGAAAGAAAGGATTTTTAAACTGTAGCAAAATAATTTTAAAAAGTAACTTAAGAAGGTGAGAAAGAATGCCTGTAACATTATTTTTTAAAAAATTTCATTTTTAAAATGAATAAGATAATCATTTCAATATGAACATTTTACATAATAGGTGTCAGATCTTCAGACTCTAAGCTCATCAAACACAATGATAGATTTATCATAAAATGAAAATGATTTATTTAAAATGCTAAGGTACAGAAAGTCCTATGTCCTACCCACTGCCTTCAAAAAATGGCAAATACCAAAATAATGACAAAATCAAAATATCAAACATTGATAAATAAAAATGGTAATCACAGGTATAGGGGGAAAGTGCAACAGGAAGAACAGCTTATGCTTAATAGTCTCAGAAAATGGTAAAATAAGACTTTAGAGTAGGAATGCATCAAGAAATGCAAAATATATTACTATAAAATCACAAGAATTAATTTCAGAGATGAGAAACTGAGCATTGAAATAAACACAACAACCTCAGAATTATTCCATAGTTAGAAGATTGTTGTTTAGTTGCTAAGTCATGTCCGACTCTTTTGGGACCTGATGGACTATAGCCTGCCACGTTCCTCCGTCCATGGGATTTCCCAGGCAAGAATACTGAAGTGAGTCTCCCTTTCCTTCTCCAAGAGATCTTCCTGACCCAGGGGTCTAACCTATGTTGTCTGCATTGGCAGTCAAAATCTTTGCCACTGAGCCAACTGGGAAGACCAGTTAAAACATAGAAGTGAATTAATTTTCCTAAAAATGGTAAACAAAAGCTTAAAAAATGGAAAATGCAAAACAAATTGGGAGTTCATGAGGATATTTCTGACTTCCATATAATAAGAATTGCCCAAAAATCCTAGAGAGAATGAAAGTAAGGGGATGGTAAGATAATGATAGAAAAACTGACTCAGAACAGAAGCAATGTATGAATTTCCAGTTTTAAAAAGGGCATTGAGTACCAATGCAAATGAGTAAGCAATTCCCTTTGAGACAAACAAAAACATCCATGTGCTTAAATACACTTGGTAAAATTTTAGAGTACTAATTAAAAGAAAAGAGCTAAAAGTTTCAAAATGACAAAAGCTTATTAGCATCTTAGTAAGGAAGAGAATTTGCTTGACATCAGACGTTAATCTGAATCACTAAATACAAAAAAGGAATGGATAAATATATTCAAAGTCCACAGGAAACGTAACTTGAAGCTTATTATTCTATATCCTGATGAGCAATGTATCAAATATGAGGACAAAGTAAAAGAAAACAACCCAAGAAAATTATGCAATCAGAAGTAATAGTCATAGATGCTCTCAGAAGAAACAGTAAACATATGATCAATAAGAAGAAAGTGGAGAGGAACTAGATGGCGGAGGAGTAGGTGGACATGGAGTACATCTCTCTCCATGGATACACTTCAGACACTGAAGTGCATTGGCACACCAGCTGAGAGCAGACAGGAGTCCCTGACCAGCAGAAAAGAGTATATAGAGCTGCATAAAACTCGGTAAGATGAAGGAACTGGGGAAAAAACAGGAGTGTTGGTAGGACTGGACCTGCCCTCAGCAGGTGGGGGAACTGAAGCAGGGGTCTGATGCCCACATCAGGGCAATTGTCTGAGTCAGAGGAGAAACATTTAAGGCTGAGAGGGAAACAGCTCATCTGTGGCCGCCTAAATGGCATGAGAATCAGACAGTCCTTGCTGCAGCCGTCCCAGACAGGGATGCAGGCCCCCTGGAAGGTGCAGTGGATGGGAGCTGGAGTTTAGGGACTGTGGAGCAATCCCAGGGAGAGGGCTGCTGTTGACTGTGGAGAGACAGATTGAGGGGATGTGAGGGAGGAGACTGTGGTGGGAAACGCCTGTGGAGGAAAGCCAGACAGCCATGGAAACAAGGCTATACTGCTGAGTCACACATAGGGGATGAATCCATCACCATAGGCTCTCTCCCCACATGTCACAATCGGCAGCTGAACAACAGAGAGGCTGGCTCATCAAATGCCTGACGCACTGAACTACAGAGTAGGACCCCACCCAGGGTGCTGCTTTAAGTGCCTGATGCCTCAAACTACATGGTAGGACCCCACCCAGAGTGACCCTGTAAGTGCCTGATGCCTCAAACTACAGAGTAGGACCCCAGTAAGAGGGGGCCTGCCAGGGTCCAGCCCCGGTGGATCCAGGGAATTTGAAGGGTGGACGGAGTAGGCGAGGAAAAACTTACTTATTTAGAAATATAAAGAGAGATTAGGAAAGAATAGTGTAGTAGGAAAATTTAGTGGGGAAAAGATGCTGAATAACTTGGTTTACGCGGAGAGCTAATAAAACCTCGAGACAAGAGGTTTCCACCATCTATGTTAGGCCACCAGCGCCCGCTTGAATAGCGGAGGATGCCCCACCTTGGGCTCCCTCTTGCGTGGGTCTTAGAAGCCAGGGCAAGTAAGTAGACATGGTGAGCTTCCATGCTCCAGATGGGAATTCAACCTGAAAAGAAGGAAAAAAGACCACACGGGGGAAACCAGTCTTTCCAGTGACTGGCCCATCCCTTATTGTTTGGAAAAGCTTTTTATACTTTTGGCTGTACATAGAGATCAATGGATAATACAAAATTATGCAGCATCAGCAGCCCTAACTCTTATCGAGACCAGGCTTTCTCTCTGCATACCTAGCTATATACACAAGTCTTAGGTGATTTACATCATCTTATGGCCAGAAAGCCTGTTAACATTTTACAGCCCTTTTCTGATAAGGGTCTGTCAACCAGAAAACTTATTTGCCTTAATAGTGTTCTTTTCCAAAATCTGGTGCCACTCTCAGAAAGCACTAAATAAAGTTACATTCTTACATAGCAAGGACACAACAATTTATAACAAAGTAAGAGGAGTATAGTGATTTATAACAAAGAGAAAATTCATTAACTCAAAAACTCTAGTGTTGCTAACATCAAAAACTACTATATTCCTTTTTCTATATCCCAATTACATTGATTAATATCCTTCAGGTGCCTAAAAGATAAAGAATATGGAGGCCTGGCAGCAAACATTAACTCAACAAACTCTTCACCAAACTAATTCTTAGCTCTAAAAGGCTCTATATCTTTAAGATGTTTTAAGCTTCGTGCCCCTCGTGGTTGGGGGGCTGTAAACAATCACAAGTGGTAAAAGTCTCCAACTGTCAGGCAAGTTAGAGAGCCATCAGAGGGATTTGAGCTGAAACATTTCTTTCATATGCAGGAGACCAGTTGGAGGTCTAAGTTAACTTTTCCCAGAGAAAGGTGGTTGGGGATAGCCCCCTGTAATGTCAGAAGAGTATAGTATAGCAGACAGTAAACAGACAGATTTTGGTTTGGGGGTAAGATGCTCAGGTAGAGGACCCCTTGAGACCTGACTCATCTTGCCCGTCAGGTCTCTCCACATGACCTTGTCATGGGTGGGATCTCCCGTGCTGGCTCCCAGCAGGGACCCCCTCTATGTGCCTGACACACTGAACAACAGAGAAGGGCCCCAGGCAAAGGAGCCCGCTAAGTGCCAGAATGGGTGAAGCTAAAAGAAAGACTGGCCAAAGAGGCCTTCTGATTGCCAGCTACAAGAGTCTCAAAGAAAGACTCTGATAGGGCCATAACTCCTGCAGCCGAGGCAGTCTGTGTCCCTACACACGGCGCCGCCAGGGTCCCTGCAAGCCAAACAGCCTGTGCAGCCTTCACACTCAACCCTCACTGGGGCAGAGATTCCAAAGGGAAAAAAAGCTTGTGTCTATGCGCACAGGATTGCTTCAATTGAGTCCAACTATTTGCGACCCTGTAGATTGTGGTCTGTCAGGCTTCTCTGTCAGGGAGTGGGGTTCTCCAGGCAAGAATACTGAAGCGTACTGACCAATACTGGTTGCCATACCCTTCTAGAACACTGTATTTCCTGCAGCCCTAGCTGCCAACCCCTCTGAGTACCTGGTGCTGCCAGAACCCCTGCAACCGAAACAGCTGCCACCACCTCCACACCTGGCCCTCACAGGGCCAAACCCAAGTCTTCAAGGACAGCCTCAGGAGCAAACCCCAGTGTATGACCCACATGTAGAGGTGAAATAAAACCGCAATTGAAACCCAGGGGCAATGTGGCTAAGGAAGAAGAACCAAAACCTTCCTACCAGCTGTACAAGCTGCAGATTAAAATTCACATGATCAACTAGGCAGACTCTGTGTCTATGGAATATACAAAAGGTCATTGAGAGCTCCCACAAAAGAAAACACACTAGTTCTGATAGCTGTGGGCATTGGAGGCAAAAACATACAGGAGTAGGACCAGATCACAATCTGAGCTGACTCCACAGCAGGTCCAGAGATCAGCACAGTGTTGGAGGATGTGCTAGGGAAGTGAGGTGGACTGTGGCTCCCAGCGTGGGAAAGGACTCTGACAGCAGTGACTTAAGAGAAACATTTATTATTCTTATGTTTTGACTTGTTCTGTAGATTCTTTTGGATTTTTTTTTCTTTCATTTTTCTGTTTCTCTCCAACTCTGTTGTAGTTGTCGATTTTATTGGCTCTATGAAACCTAACTAAGCTTTTGAACTAGTTTCCCTACCCGCCCCTGCCCCCAAGTCACCTTTTTTATTGATGTTACAAACCTTTGTCTCTACATTGGTTCTGTGGAATTTTCCTCTTTTTTTATTAAATTTTAAATTTTTAAACCTATTATTATTTTTTCTACATTTATTCCTTTGTTTGCCTTTCCTATTTTCTTTTCCTCTTGCAGGTAATTTTTAATTTATATAAATGTTCTTCATCTACCTCTATTTAAATTTGTATATTAAAGCAGAGACATTACTTTGCCAACAAAGGTCCATCTAGTCAAGGCTATGGTTTTTCCAGTGGTCATGTATGGATGTGAAAGTTGGACTGTGAAGAAAGTTGAGCCCTGAAGAATTAATGCTTTTGAACTGTGGTGATGTAGAAGACTCTTGAGAGTCCCTTGGACTGCAAGGAGATCCAACCAGTCTATTCTAAAGGAGACTAGCCCTGAGATTTCTTTGGAAGGAATGATGCTAAAGATGAAACTCCATTACTTTGGCCACTTCATGTGAAGAGTTGACTTATTGGAAAAGACTCTGATGCTGGGAGGGATTGGAGGCAGGAGGAAAAGGGGACAACAGAGGATGAGATGGCTGGATGGCACCAGTGACTCGATGGATGTGAGTCTGAGTGAACTCTGGGAGTTGGTGATGGACAGGGAGGCCTGGCGTGCTGCGATTCATGGGGTCACAAAGAGTCAGACATGACTGAACTGAACTGAACTGAACTGATCTATTCTTTTTTTCTTTTGTTTCTTTCCTTTCCTCTCAGCATATTTGTTAGGTTTATTTTCATTGCTTTATTGCCCACTTGGCACCTTGCTTTAGTTTTGTTTTCCAGTTTGTGCTTTAGTTAGTTTTGTTCAGGTGTATATAATTTTTGGTTTCCTTTGTTCGCCAGGTCAATCTACTGTACTCTATTTTTGTTGGACTGTTTTTATTTTGTGTATGGGTATATATGCAAATATGCTATTGTCACATTTTTTATTGTTGTTATAAACCTCTGCCTCTGTGTTGGGTTTCTGTAGTACTGTGTTTTCCTTTCTTTTTTTCCTTTTTTATTTCTTTTTCCATTTTTTCTTTTTCATAATTTTAATTTTTAATTGTTTTAATCCTGGTATTTTTTTTATATTTATTCCTTTGTTTGCTTTTCTTACTATTCTTTTCCCCTTGCAGTTAATCTTTAATATGTATAAATCTTCTTCCTCTACCTCTGTTTAACTTTACATGTCTATTCTTTCTTTCTTTTCTTTCTTCTCAACATATTTGTTAGTTTTATCTTCATTGCTTTATTGCCCACTTGGCACCTTGCTTTAGTTTTGTGTTCCCAGTTTGTGTTTTAGTTAGTTTTGTTCTTAACTGGTAAATATAATTTTTGATTTACTTTGTTCACCAGGTCAATACACTGTACTTTATTTTTGTTGGGCTGCTTTGACTTTGCTCATGGGTACATATGTATATGTGTGTATTACATTATTTTAATTATTATTTACCTGATTTTGTAACTGCCATTTGTCTGGGGTTCATCTTTGATTTCTTATTTTTGAATATCTGTTTTAATCTCACTTAATGCCATAACAAACCATTTGTGGAATTTTCATTCTTGACCAGAGATCAAGCCCTGAGCCTTTGGAGCGGGAACACTGACTTCACAACCCTAGACTGCCAGAGAGCTAACCCTAGCGGGTATCGAATAGTGAGAATTCACACAAAGGAAACCACTGGAATACGAGACCCAGCATCACCCAACCACCACTAGCACCCTGTGCAGGACGCCTCATCTAAACAACAAACAAAGCAAAAATACAAACTCAATCATCAGCAGAGAGTATTACCACCTCACTCAGCCTTGCCCATCAGAGGAAAAACAAACAAACAACACACAAACAAAAACTCAGCACAAATCTCACCCTATATGAAGCTTCCACAAGCTGCTGTACCAACCTTAGGAGGGCAGAAACCAAAAGGAAGAAAGAATTCAACCTTGAAGCCTGGGTAAAGGAGACCTCAAACACGATAAATTAAAAAATAATAATAATGAAAAGGCAGAGAGATACTACACAAATGAAGGAACAAACTAGAAATACAGAAGTCCACATAAATGAAGAGGAAATAGGCCAACCACCTATAAAAAGAATTCAGAATAATGATATTAAAAGTGATTAAAAACTTTGAAAACAAAATGGATAAAATGCAAGAATCAAGTAACAAACACCTAAGAGAAATGCAACCCACTCCAGTGTTCTTGCTTGGGGAATCCCAAGGACGGGGGAGTCTGGTGGGCTGCCATCTATGGGATCGCACAGAGTCGGACATGACTGAAGTGACTTAGCAGCAGCAGCAGAAGAAGAATTAAAAAATAAACATACACAGACAAACAATACTATTACTGAAATTAAAAATATTCTGGAAGGAGTCAATAGCAGAATATCTGAAGCAGAAGAACAAATCAGTGAGCTGGAAGGTAAAATGGTGGAAATAACTTCTGAAGAGCAGAATAAAGTAAAAAGAATGAAAAGAACTGAGGATAGTCTCAGAGACCTCTGGGATAATATCAAATGCACCACCATTCAAATCATAGGGGTCCCAGAAGAAGAAGAGAAAAAGAGTATGAGACATAGTTGAAAATTTCCCCAACATGGAAAAGGAAATAGTCAATTAAGTCCAAGAGGCATAAAGAGTCCCATACAGAATAAACCAAAGGAGAAACACACCAAGACTCATACTAATCAAACTAACAAAGACTAAACACAAACAAAGACTATTAAAAGCAGCTAGGGAGAAGCAGCAAGTAGCATATAAGGGAAACATGGTTTCTGCCGCCATATGCTTAACAGCTGATCCTTCAGCAGGAACTCTGCATGCCAGAATGGAATGGCAGGATGTATTTAAAGTACTGAAAGGGAAAATTCTACAACCAAGATTACCGCACCTGGCAAGGATCTCATCCAAAATTGATGGAGAAATCAAAAGCTTTCCAGAAAAGCAAAAGTTAAGAGAATTCAGTATCACCAAACCGTCTTTGCAACAACTGTTAAAGGGAATTATATAGTTGAAAAATACAAGAGAAGAAAAAACATGTACAAAATCAACCCCAAACAATTCAGTAAATGGCAAGAGGAACATATATATCAATAATTACTTTAAATGTAAATGGATTAAATGCTCCAACCAAAAGACACATACTGGCCAAATGGATACGAAAACAAGACCCATATATATGCTATCTACAGAAACCCATTTCAGACCTAAAGACACATATAGACTGAAAGTGAGAGGATGGAAATATATTTTCCATGCAAATGGGAGGCAAAATAAAGCTGGAGTAGCAATCTTCATATCAGACAAATAGAGCTTAAAATAAAGAAGATTACAAGAGATAAGGAAGGACACTACATAATGATCAAGAGATCAATCTAAGAGGAAGACATAACAATTGTAAACATCTATGCATCCAGCATAGAAGCACCTCAAAACATAAGACAAACACTAACATACATAAAAGGAGAAATTATTACTGGAGAAATTACTTTAATGTATCTCCACACAATAATAGTAGGAGACTTTAACATCCCACTCACACCAATGGACAGATCATCAAAACAGAAAATTAATAAGAAAACATAAGTCTTAAATGATACATTAAATAAGATGGATCTCATTGATATCTTCAGGACATTCCATCCAAATGCAGAAGAATACACCTTCTTTTCAAGTGCACATGAAACATTCTCCAGGATAGACCACATCTTGAGTCACAAATCAAACCTCCATAAATTTAAGAAAATTTAAATTGTATCAAGCATCTTATCCGACCATGATGCTATGAGATTAGATATCAATTACAAGAAAAAAAACTCTAAGGAACACAAATACATGGAGATTAAACAATACATTTCTAAATAACCAACAGGTTATTGAAGAAATCAAAAGGGAAATAAAAAATTTCTAGAAACAAATGACAATGAAAATACAACAACTCAAACCCTATGGGATGCAGCAAAAGCAGTTCTAAGAGGAACGTTTATAGCAATACAATGCTACCTCAAGAAACAAGAACAACATCAAATAGACAACCTGACTTTACATCTAAAACAACAGGAAAAAAAAGAACAAGAAAACCCCAAAATTAACATAAGGAAATGAATCGCAAAGATCCAAGCAGAGATACATAAAAAGAAATGAAAGAGACAATAGGAAAGGTTAATAAAACTAAAAGCTGGTTCTTTGAGGAGATACACAAAATTGACAAGACTTTAGCCAGTATTATCAAGAAAGAAAGAGAAGAATCAAACCAACAAAATTAGAAATGAAAAACGAGAGGTTACAACAGACAATGCATAAATACAAAGAATTGTAACAGACTATTATGAACAACTTTATGTCGATAAAAAAGATAACCTGGAAGAAATGCAGATTCTCAGAAAAGTTCAAACTTCCAAGACTGAAGCAAGAAGAAATAGAAATTATGAACAACCCAATTACAAGCAATGAAATTGAAGATGAGATTAAATATCTCCCCAAAAACAAAAACCCAGGACCAGATGGCTTCATAGGAAAATTCTATCAAACATTTAGAGAAGAGTTAATGACTATCCTTCTAAAATTCTTTCAAAAAATTGCAGAGGAAGGAACACTTCCAAACTCATTTCACAAGGCCACCATCACCCTGATACCCAAACCAGACAAAGACAACACACAGGGCCAATATCACTGATGAACATAGACGCAAAAATCCTCAACAAAATTTTAGCAAACAGAATTCATCAACACATCAAAAAGCCCATACATGATGATCAAGTTGGGCTTATTTCAGGAATGCTAGAATTCTTCAATATACACAAATTAATTAATGTGATATACCATATTAACAAATTGAAACATAAAAATCATAATCTCAATAGATGTAGAGAAATACTCTGACAAAATTCAGCACTCATTTATGATTAAAACTCTTCAAAAAATGGGCATGAAGAAACCTACCCCAACATAAAAAAGACCATATATGATAAGCCTACAGCAAACATTATTCTCAATGGTGAAAAACTGAAAGCATTCCCCCTAAGATCAGGAACAAGTGTCCACTTTCACCACTATCATTCACCATAGTTCTGGAAGTCCT
Source organism: Capra hircus (assembly GCF_001704415.2). NCBI lineage: Eukaryota > Metazoa > Chordata > Mammalia > Artiodactyla > Bovidae > Capra > Capra hircus. The sequence goes on from NC_030828.1 coordinate 8,591,785, forward strand.
AGCTATAGTAATCAGAGAAAAAAAAGAAATAAAAAGAATCCAGATCAGAAAATCAGTAAAGCTCTCACTGTTTGAAGATGACATGACACTGTACAAAGAAACCCCAGATATAGTATCAGAAATTTTCTAGAGCTAATCAATGAACTTAGCAAAGTTACAGGATACAAAATCTACACACAGAAATCACTTGTGTTTTTATATACTAACAATGAAAAATCACAAAGAGAAATTAATGAATCAATTCCAATCACCATTTCAACAAAAACAATTAAGTATCTAGGAATAAACTTACCACATGGACATCACCAGATGGTCAACACTGAAATCAGATTGATTATATTCTTTTTTTTTTAAATTTTCTTTATTTATGGCTGTGCGGGTCTTCATTGACATTCAAGGGCTTTCTCCAGTTCTAGAGAGTGGAGGCTACTTCCCTGTTGAGGGCCCTAGAGCACACAGATTTCAGTAGTTGTGGCTCAGGGGTTTCAGCTGTAAGCTGTGGCTCACAACATGTGGACTCTACCCGGACCAGGGATTGAACCTATGTCCTCTGCCTTGGCAGGCAGATTCTTATCCACTGTACCACCTGGGAAGTCCGATTATATTCTTTGCAGCCGAAGATGGAGAAGCTCTATATAGTCAGCAAAAACAAGACTGGGAGCTGACTGTGGCTCGGATCACGAACTCCGTATTGCCAACTAGTGAAGTAGCGAAGTCACTCAGTTGTGTCCAGCTCTTTGTGACTCCGTGGACTGTAGTCTACCAGGCTCCTCTGTCCATGAGATTTTCCAGGCAATAGTCCTGGAGTGGGTTGCCATTTCCTTCTCCAGGGGATCTTCCCAACCCAGGGCTCAAACCCGGGTCTCCCACATGGTAGACAGACGCTTTACCATCTGAGCCACTGCTCACGTCCTGACTTCTGCCCTGCATGTGCCACTGCTCCTGAGGAGGGCCCCTGCCTCATCCAACCACAACACGCTTGGCAAACAGTCAGTGCTTACAGAATTTGAGTAAACTCATGGGAGAGAGTGAAGGACAGGGAAGCTTAGTGTGCTGTAGTTCATGGGGTCGCAAAGAGTCAGACACGACTTAGCGAACAACAACAATGGAGATTGGAGTGTGGGTTTCTTCTCCACTGTGGTGCCTACTGACCAGACCCACAGTGCCCACTGCGGGTAGGGACTCTGTAACTGTTGGGTGAAATGAATGAGCAGATGGATGAACAAGGTGATTTAACGGCTTGCTTTGAGCCAATACAGATACACCAAGCAGGGTCTCACCTCCAAAATTTGGAGAAACTGTCAAACTTAAATTGAAGAAAGTAGGGAAAACCACTAGACCGTTCAGGTATGACCTAAATCAAATCCCTTGTGATTATACAGTGGAAGTGAGAAATATATTTAAGGGACTAGATCTGGTAGACAGAGTGCCTGATGAACTATGGACGGAGGTTCGTGAAATTGTACAGGAGACAGGGATCAAGACAATCCCCATGGGAAAGAAATGCAAAAAAAGCAAAATGGCTGTTTGGAAAGGCTTTACAATAGCTGGGAAAAGAAGAGAAGCGATAAGCAAAGGAAGAAAGGAAAGATATAAGCATCTGAATGTGCAGAGTTTCAAAGAATAGCAAGGAGAGATAAGAAAGCCTTCCTTAGTGATCAATGCAAAGAAATAGAGGAAAACAACAGAATGAGGAAGACTAGAGATCTCTTCAAGAAAATTAGAGATACCAAGGAACATTTCATGCAAAGATGGGCTCGATAAAGGACAGAAATGGTCTGGACCTAACAGAAGCAGAAGATATTAAGAAGAGGGGACAAGCATACACAGAAGAACTCTACAAAAAATATCTTCATGACCCAGATAATCACGAGGGTGTGATCACTCACCTAGAGCCAGACATCCTGGAATCTGAAGTCAAGCAGGCCTTAGAAAGCATCACTATGAACAAAGCTAGTGGAGATGATGGAATTGCGCTTGAGCTATTTCAAATCCTGAAAGGTGATGCTGTGAAAGTGCTGCACACAATATGCCAGCAAATGTGGAAAACTCAGCAGTGGCCACAGGACTGGAAAGGGTCAATTTTTATTCCAATCCTAAAGAAAGGCAATGCCAAAGTATGCTCAAACTACCGCACAATTGCACTCATCTCACATGCAAGTAAAGTAATTCTCAAAATTCTCCAAGCCAGGCTTCAGCAATATGTGAATCATGAACTTCAAGATGTTGAAGCAGGTTTTAGAAAAGGCAGAGGAACCAGAGATCAAATTGCCAACATCTGCTGGATCATGGAAAAAGCAAGAGAGTTCCAGAAAAACATCTATTTCTGCTTTTTTGACTATGCCAAAGCCTTTGACTGTGTGGATCGCAATAAACTGTGGAAATTCTGAAAAAGATGGGAATACCAGACCCCCTGACCTGCCTCTTGAGAAACCTATATGCAGGTCAGAAAGCAACAGTTAGAACTGGACATGAAACAACAGACTGGCTCCAAATAGGAAAAGGAGTACGTCAAGGCTGTATATTATCACCCTGCTTATTTAACTTATATGCAGAGTACATCATGAGAAACGCTGGGCTGGAAGAAGTACAAAGTGGAGTCAAGATTGCCGGGAGACATATCAATAACCTCAGATATGCAGATGACACCACCCTTATGGCAGAAAGTGAAGAGGAACTAAAAAGCCTCTTGATGAAAGCGAAAGAGGAGAGTGGAAAAGTTGGCTTAAAGCTCAACATTCAGAAAACGAAGATCATGGCCTCTGGTCCCATCACTTCATGGGAAATAGATGGGGAAACAGTGTTAGACTTTATTTTTGGGGGTTCCAAAATCACTGCAGATGTTGACTGCAGCCATGAAATTAAAAGACACTTACTCCTTGGAAGGAAATTTATGACCAAACTAGATAGCATATTCAAAAGCAGAGACATTACTTTGCCAACTAAGGTCCATCTAGTCAAGGCTGTGGTTTTTCCAGTGGTATGTATGGATGTGAGACTTGGACTGTGAAGAAGGCTGAGCACCAAAGATTTGATGCTTTTGAATTGTGGTGTTGGAGAAGACTCTTGAGAGTCTCTTGGACTGCAAGGAGATCCAACCAGTCCATTCTGAAGATAAGCCTTGGGATTTCTTTGGAAGGAATGATGCTGAAGCTGAAACTCCAGTACCTTGGCCACCTCATGCGAAGAGTTGACTTACTGGAAAAGAGTCTGATGCTGGGAGGGATTGGGAGCAAGGGGAGAAGGGGATGACAGAGGATGAGATGGCTGGATGGCTTCACTGACTTGATGGACGTGATTCTGAGTGAACTCCGGGAGTTGGTGATGGACAGGGAGGCCTGGCATGCTGTGATTCATGGGGTTGCAAAGAGCCGGACATGACTGAGTGACTGAACTGAACTGAACTGAGTGAAAGAAATCAAATATGACACAAACAGATAGAGAGACATTCCATGTTCCTGGGTAAGAAGGATCAGTATTGTGAAAGTGACTATACTACCGAACACATTCTACAGATTCAATATGATCTCTATCAAATTTCCAATGGCATTTTTCACAGAACTAGAAAAAAATTCACAATTAGTATGGAAACACAAAAGACCCCGAATAGCCAAAGCAGAGAAAGAAGAATGGAACTGTAGAGATCACCCATCTTGATTTCAGATTATCCTACAAAGCTACACTCATCAAGACTGTTTGGTACTGGCACAAAAAGAGAAATATAGATCAATGAAACAAGATAGAAAGCCCAGAAATGAACTCATGCACTTATGGGTACTTTATTTTTGACAAAGGAGGCAAGAGTATACAAAGAGGGCAAAGACAGTCTATTCAATAAATGGTGCTGGGAAAACTCAACAGCTACATGTAAAAGAATTAAACTAGAATATTTCCTAACAGCATACACATAGATAAACTCAAAATGGATTAGAGACCTAAGTGTAAGACCAGAAACTATTAAACACTTAGATGTAAACATAGGCAGATCACTCAATGACATAAATCAAAGCAAGATCCTCTATGACCCACCTCCTAGAGTAATGGAAAAAACAAAAGTAAACAAGTGGGACCTGATTAAACTAAAAGCTTTTCACAACAAAGGAAACTATAAGCAAAATGAAAAGACAACACTCAGGATGGGAGAAAATAATAGCAAATGAAACAACTGACACAGGATTAATTTCCAAAATATACAAGCAGCTCATGCAACTCAATACCAGAGAAACAAACAACCTAACCAAAAAGTGGGAAAAGGACCTAAACAGACATTTCTCCAAAGACATATAGATGGCTAACAGACACATGAAAAGATGTTCAACGTTGCTCATTATTAGAGAAATGCAAATCAAAACCACAATGAGATAGAACCTCACACAGATCAGAATAGCCATCATTAAAAAGCCTGCAAACAATAAATGCTGGAGAGGTTGTGGAGAAAAGGTAATGCTCTTGCACTGTTGGTGGGAATGTAAATTGATACAGCCACTAGGGAAGATGGTAGGGAGAATCCTTTAAAAACTAGGAATAAAACCAGCATATGACCCAGCAATCCCACAACTAGGCATATACCCTGATGAAACTAAAATTGAAAAAGACACATGTATCCCATAGTTCTTTGCAGCACTATTTACAATAGCTAGAACATGGAAGTAACCCAAGTGTCCATGGACGGATGAATGGATAAAGAAGACGTGGTACATATACACAATGGAATATTATTCAACCATAAAAAGAAGCACATTTGCATCAGTTCTGATGAGGCAGATGAACCCAGAACCTGTTACGCAGAGTGAAGTGAGTCAGAAAGAGAAAGATAAATATCATATTTTAACACATATATACAGAATCTGGAACAATGGTACTGAAGAACTTATTTACAGGACAGCAATGGGAAAAAGACATAGAGACTAGATTTATGGACATGGGGAGAGGGGAGGAGAGGGTGAGATGTATGGAAAGAGTAACATGGAAACTTGCATTACCATATATAAAATAGATAGCCAATGGGAATTTGCTGTGTGGCTCAGGAAACTCAAACAGGGACTCTGTATCAATCTAGAGGGGTGGGATGGGGCGGGAGATGGGAGGGAGGTTCAAAAGGGAGGGGATATATGTATACCCATCGCTGATTCATGTTGAGGTTTGACAGAAAACAACAAAATTCTGTAAAGCAATTATCCTTTAATTAAAAAAAAAAGAAAAAGAAAGAAAGGAGCTCAAATGATGTGATATGTGGGAGACGATGGACATTAAAAATATAACTGTAAATAAGTAGTAATTTTTGAAGACATAATAATTTCCTAAAACTAAAAAGAGAACATAAATAGGATAGGTGAATAGAAATAAAAATCCAGCATGTAAATTGAGGGTGGGGGATTCCCTGGTGGCTCAGATGGTAAAGAATCTTCCTGCAGTGTGGGAGACCCAGCTTCAATCCCTGGGTCAAGAGGACCCCTGAAGAAGGGAATGGCTTCCCACTCCATTATTCTTGCCTGGAGAATTCCATGGACAGAGGAGCCTGGTGGTCTACAGTCCATGGGGTCACAAAAAGTCAGATATGACTGAGTGACTAACACCACTATAAATTTTTACCTAGAGTCTTGATTGATTCAGGGAGAAGATTTGGCTAGATTACCTCTTAGTGAAGTCACTCTGCCATGTCCGACTCTTTGCGACCCCATGGACCGTAGCCTACCAGGCTCCTCTGTCCATGGGATTTTCCAGGCAATAGTACTGGAGTGGATTGCCATTTCCTTCTCCAGGGGATCTTCCCGACCCAGAGATCGAACCCAGGTCTCCCGCATTGTAGACAGACGGTTTACTGTCTGAGCCACCAGAGAAGTCCTCAGATTACCTCTTAACTTTGTGTAAAAATATATTTTCTTCTTAATCTTCTCTGTAGTTACTAAAATAGAACTAAAATATTTCAAAATCAGCACTCATAAAATGAGTGAACAGGCTACATTCACCTACGTGGAAGGAGAGATTAAGATAAGATCATGAAAAAATCCAACTACGCAACAAACAGCTATTTACTATACATATAAGCAAAGTGAGGGGAGGGAAACATGTATCAAAGACACCAAGCAGTCTAGAAAATAGCACTACTTACCTCATAAAAAGTTAGAAGTAAAGATTTTGAAAGGGTGAAAGTGTAATATTTTAAAACTGGTGAAAAAGAAATACCCAGTAAGAAAACATACCTTCATCAACAAAAATGTGGAAGAAGGGAATTTCAAGCCCATGCATGTAAAGATATTCAATTCTAAATAACTATTGCATTAAAGACTATATCTGAAATGTAACTTAGAATTGTTTCAGGAATAAATGAAAACACTATCTGACACAAGTCTTTGGAATGAGGCCAAACTGTTACTCAGAAGAAAAGTTATAATCTTTTATGTGTTTTTCACAAAAAGATCGACATTGGATGAATATCATATAGGAATGAGAATGAAAGAAAACTACGCAGATGGATGACTCTTAAAAACGCAGTGTTGAGAGGAAAAAGCCATATATTATGGTTCCATTTACGTTCAGTACACCAATTTTAAAAAACTAATTAGTAAAAGTCTGAATCCTGATTGCACTCTGCTGTGTGTGTGCATTGGGGACAGCGTTATTAATGACTGGAATAAAGAAGAGGTAGGTAACATTTGGTTTCTCCAAGTTTGGACTGGTTAGACAGATGTGTTCAGTTTTAAAGCAAGATCAAGCTGTGCACATAAGACATGCATGCTCTTCTTCATATGTATTTCAAATACGTATATTTTGTTTTTTAGTGATGTTGACATATCTTTATACACATACATATCATTAAAGAGTAATTAAGCTGTAAATCTAATTACTTTTCAATTCTTGAGGCTAGGAAAAAAATACAAGAAAGTATAAATTGGTGTTATGATCCAGGAGGACAGAAAGCAAAACTTGTAAAATTGAAGGAAAAAAAGTGTCCATTATGATCATCCTAGTCATTCCATTTTTTGATATCTACTCTAAAATGCACTCACATACTTGCATAAGAAGTAGAACACAGATAAAAAACAGTTCAGTTCAGTTTAGTACAGTCACTCAGTCATGTCTGACTCTTTGAGACCCCATGAACCGCAGCATGCCAGGACTCCCTGTCCATCACCAACTCCCGGAGTTCGCTCAAATTCTAATCAATCCAGCCATCCAGCCACCTCATCCTCTGTCGTCCCCTTCTCCTCCTGCCCCCAATCCCTCCCAGCATCAGAGTCTTTTCCAATGAGTCAACTCTTTGCATGAGGTGGCCGAAGTACTGGAGTTTCAGCTTTAGCATCAGTCCTTCCAATGAACACCCAGGACTGATCTCCTTTTGAATGGACTGGTTGGATCTCCTTGCAGTCCAAGGGACTCTCAATAGTCTTCTCCAACATCACAGTCCAAAAGCATCAATTCTTCGGCACTCAGCCTTCTTCACAGTCCACTCTCATATCCATACGTGACCACTGGAAAAACCATAGCCTTGACTAGATGGACCTTTGTTGGCAAAGTAATGTCTCTGCTTTTCAATATGCTGTCTAGGCTGGTCATAACTTTCCTTCCAAGGAGCAAGCAGCTTTTAATTTCATGGTTGCAATCACCATCTACAGTGATTTTTGAGCCCCCCAAAAATAAAGTCTGACATTGTTTCCACTGTTTCCCCATCTATTTCCCATGAAGTGATGGGACAAGATGCCATGATCTTCGTTTTCTGAATGTTGAGTTATAAGCCAACATTTTCACTCTCCTCTTTCACTTTCATCAAGAGGCTTTTTAGTTCGTCTTCACTTTCTGCCATAAGGGTGGTGTCATCTGCATATCGGAGGTTATTGATATTTCTCCCGGCAATCTTGATTCCACCTGTACCTCTTCCAGCCCAGCCTTTCTCATGATGTACTCTGCATATAAGTTAAATAAGCAGGGTGATAATATACAGCCTTGACGTACTCCCTTTCCTATTTGGAGCCAGTCTGTTGTTTCATGTCCAGTTTTAACTGTTGCTTTCTGACCTGCATATAGGTTTCTCAAGAGGCAGGTCAGGGGGTCTGGTATTCCCTCTCTTTCAGAATTTTCCACAGTTTATTGTGATCCACACACTCAAAGGCTTTGGCATAGTCTATAGAGCAGAAATAGATGTTTTTCTGGAACTCTCTTGCTTTTTCCATGATCCAGTAGATATTGGCAATTTGATCTCTGGTTCCTCTGCCTTTTCTAAAACCAGCTTCAACATCTGGAAGTTCACAGTTCACGTACTGCTAAAGCCTGTCTTGGAGAATGTTGAACATGACTTTACTCACGTGTGAGATGAGTGCAATTGTGTCGTAGTTTGAGCATACTTTGGCATTGCCTTTCTTTAGGATTGGAATGAAAACTGACCCTTTCCAGTTCTGTGGCCACTGCTGAGTTTTCCACATTTGCTGACATATTGTGTGCAGCACTTTCACAGCATCATCTTTCAGGATTTGAAATAGCTCAAGTGGAATTTCATCACCTCCACCAGCTTTGTTTGGAGTGATGCTTTCTAAGGCCCACTTGACTTCAGATTCCAGGATGTCTGGCTCTAGGTGAGTGATCACACCATCATGATTATCTGGGTTGTGAAGATCTTTTTTGTACAGTTCCTCTGTGTATTCTTGCCACCTCTTCTTAATATCTTCTGCTTCTGTTAGGTCCAGACCATTTCTGTCCTTTATCAAGCCCATCTTTGCATGAAATGTTCCCTTGGTATCTCTAATTTTCTTGAAGAGATCTCTAGTCTTTCCCATTCTGTTGTTTTCCTCTATTTCTTTGCGTTGATCACTGAAGAAAGCTTTCTTGTCTCTTCTTGCTATTCTTTGGAACTCTGCTTTCAGATGCTTATATCTTTCCTTTTCTCCTTTGCTTTTCACTTCTCTTCTTTTCACAGCTATTTGTAAGGCCTTCCCAAGCAGGCATTTTGCTTTCTGGCATTTATTTTCCATGAGGTTGTTCTTAATCTCTGTCTCCTGTACAATGTCATGAACCTCCGTCAATAGTTCATCAGGCACTCTATCTATCAGATCTAGTCCCTTAAATCTATTTCTCACTTCCACTGTATAAGCATAAGGGATTTGATTTAGTCATACCTGAATGGTCTAGTGGTTTTCCCCACTTTCTTCAATTTAAGTCCGAATTTGGCAATAAGGAGTTCATGATCTGAGCCACAGTCAGCTTCTGATCTTGTTTTTGCTGAATGTATAGAGCTTCTCCATCTTTGGCTGCAAAGAACACAATCAATATGATTTCAGTGTTGACCATCTGGTGATGTCCCTGTTTAGTGTCTTCTCCTGTGTTGTTGGAAGAGGGTGTTTGCTGTGACCAGTGTGTTCTCTTGGGAAAACTCTATTAGCCTTTTCCCTGCTTCACTCTGTATTTCTACCCCAGATGTTTCTTGACTTCCTACTTTTGCATTCCAGTCCCCTATAATTAAAAGGACATCTTTTGTGGGTGTTAGTTCAAAAGGTCTTGTAGGTCTTCATAGCACCGTTCAACTTCAGCTTCTTCAGCATTACTGGTTGGGGCATAGACTTGGATTACTGTGATACTGAGTGGTTTGCCTTGGAAACAAACCAATCATTCTTTTGTTTTTGAGATTGCATCCAAGTACCGCATTTTGGACTCTTTTGTTGACCATGAAGGCTGCTCCATTTCTTCTAAGGGATTCCTGCCCACAGTAGTAGATATAATGGTCATCTGAGTTAAATTCACCCATTCCAGTCCATTTTAGTTTGCTGAATCCTAGAATATCAACATTCACTCTTGCCATCTCCTGTTTGACCACTTCCAATTTGCCTTGATTCATGGATGTAACATTCCAGGTTCCTATGCAATATTGCTTTTTAAAGCATCAGACCTTGCTTCTATCACCAGTCACATCCAAAAATGGGTATTGCTTTTGCTTTGGCTCCATCCCTTCATTCTTTCTGGAGTTATTTCTCCACTGATCTCCAGTAGCATATTAGGCACCTACCGACCTGGGGAGTTCCTCTTTCAGTATCCTATTATTTTGCCTTTCATACTGTTCATGGGGTCCTGGAGGCAAGAATACTGAAGTGGTTTGCCATTCCCTTCTCCAGTGGACCACATTCTGTCAGACCTCTCCACCATGACCCGCCCATCTTGGGTTGCCCCACGTGGCATGGCTTAGTTTCATTGAGTTAGACAAGGCTGTGGCCCATGTGATCAGATTGACTAGTTTTCTGTGATTATGATTTCAGTGTGTCTGCCCTTTGATGCCCTCTCACAACACCTACCGTCTTATTTGGATTCTCTTACCTTGGACGTGAGGTATCTCTTCATGGCTCCTCCAGCAAAGTGCAGCCGCTGCTCCTTACTTGGACGAGGGGTATCTCCTCATGGCCACCCCTCTTGACCTTGAACGTGGAGTAGCTCCTCTCAGCCCTCCTGCGCCCCTGCAGCCCATTAGTTTTGGATACAATAATATTGTTTTAATATAGGTATTTCTTTTCTATATTTTTATTTTCTAAACCTGGTGACTCTAAAGCCAGTATGCATGAACATTCATTGTAGAGTTGTTGGTAATAGTGGAAATAAATGGTACTAAGTGTCAGCAGCTAAATGATTATCTGGTATAGATGATATATCTATACCAGGAAATATTATGAAGCAATTAAGAAGATGATATTGTACCATGGGCACCACCATGGACAAGATCATCAAGATATTTTTTAAGTAAGAACAAATTTAGAATAAAAGCCAGAAGACAATCTATTTTGCATAAATTGGGGTTTACTGACCACATGTACATAGAAAAGAAAACGTCTTGAAGGATATACACACTCCATTAGCATCAGTGCTCCCCCGGAAGGAACAGTGTCTGCAGGGAGGTGGCTGTGCGTGTCATATAAAGAGTACTTGGGCATTATTTGTAGGTTTTTTTAAAATATTTTTTATACAAAGAGATGATATTCATATATTATTTGTAGACTAAAGAATTACATATTGTTATTAACAGAAATAAACTATGGACAGCAAGTACAGTATTCTCACTCAGTATTTCCTTATTTGCACTTTACATTCTATATTAAGAAAACTCAAAGCTAATAAAAGAAATGTGCTACTTTGTGACTTAACTCATCAGGGAGAGGTCAATCTGCTAAAGCATGCTGTATCTTTTTTTAAGCTAATTTTGTTTTCAAAAAACTTTTATTGGGGCATAGCTGACTTGCAATGTTGTGTTAGTTTCAAGTGTACAGCAAAGCAGAATATTGAGTAGAATTCCCTGTGCTAGGCAATAGGAGCCCGTCTTTGCATGAAATGTTCCCTTGGTATCTCTAATTTTCCTGAAGAGACCTCTAGTCTTTCCCATTCTGTTGTTTTCCTCTATTTCTTTGCACTGATCACTGAAGAAGGCTTTCTTATCTCTTCTTGCTATTCTCTGGAACTCTGCACATTCAGAAGCTTATATCTTTCCTTTTCGCCTTGGCTTTTCACTTCTCTTCTTTTCACAGCTATTTGTAAGGCTTCCCCAGACAGCCATTTTGCTTTTTTGCATTTCTTTTCCATGGGGGCGGTCTTGATCTCTGTCTCCTGTACAATGTAGCAAACCTCATTCCATAGTTCATCAGGCACTCTTATCTATCAGATCTAGGCCCTTAAATCTATTTCTCACTTCCACTGTATAATCATAAGGGATTTGATTTAGGTCATACCTGAATGGTGTAGTGGTTTTCCCTACTTTCATCAATTTAAGTCTGAATTTGGTAATAAGGAGTTCATGATCTGAGCCACAGCCAGTTCCTGGTCTCGTTTTTGTTGACTGTATAGAGCTTCTCCATCTTTGGCTGCAAAGAATATAATCAATCTGATTTCGGTGTTGACCATCTGGTGATGTCCATGTGTAGAGTCTTCTCTTGTGTTTTTGGAAGAGGGTGTTTGCTATGACCAGTGCATTTTCTTAGCAAAACTCTATTAATCTTTGCCCTGCTCCATTCCGTATTCCAAGGCCAAATTTGCCTATTACTCCAGGTGTTTCTTGACTTTCTACTTTTGCATTCCAGTCCCCTATAATGAAAAGGACATCTTTTTTGGGTGTTAGTTCTAAAAGGTCTTGTAGGTCTCCATAGAACCGTTCAACTTCAGCTTCTTCAGCGTTACTGGTTGGGGCATAGACTTGGATTACTGTGAGATTTAATGGTTTGCCTTGGAAATGAACAGAGATCATTCTATCATTTTTGAGATTGCATCCAAGTACTGCATTTCGGACTCTTCTGTTGACCATGATGGCTACTCCATTTCTTCTGAGGGATTTGGGGGCAGGAGAAGAAGGGGATGACTGAGGATGAGATGGCTAGATGGCATTACTGACTCGATGGACGCGAGTCTGAGTGAATTCTGGGCATTGGTGATGGACAGAGAGGCCTGGCGTGCTGCGATTCATGGGGTCGCAAAGAGTCGGACATGGCTGAGCGACTGAACTGAACAGAACTGAGACAATAGGACCTTATTAGTTATCAGTTTTATATATAGTAGTGTGTATATTTAAATCCCAATCTTCCAATATATCCTCCCCCCATATCCTCTGGTAACCATAAGTTTATTTTCTACACCTGTAACTCTATTTCTGTTTTGCAGATAAGTTCATTTTTAACCTCTTTTTAGATTCCACATATAAGCAGTATCTTATGATATTTAACATTCTCTGTCTGACTTCACTCAATATGACAATCTCTAAGGTCATCCATGTTGCTACAAATGGCACCTGGCATTGTAAATAGTGCTGTGATGAATACTGATGTGCATGTATCTTTTCAAATTGTGACTTTCTTCAGATATATGCCTGGAAGTGGGATTGCTGGATCATATGGTAGCTATATTTTTAATTTTTTAAGAAACCTCCATACTGTTCTCCATAGTGGCTATGCCAATTTACATTCCCACCAAAAAATGTAGGAGAGTTCCCTTTCCTTCACACCCTCTCCAGCATTTATTGTTTGTAAATTTTTTTGATGATGGCCATTCTGATCGGTGTGAGGTGCTACCTCCTTGTAGTTTTGATATGCATCTCTCTAATAGTTAGTGATGCTGAACATCTTTTCATGTTCCTTTTAGCCATCTGTATGTCTTCTCTGGAGAAATGTCTGTTTAGATCTTCCATTTATGTTTTGATTGAGTTGTTTTTTTGATATTGAGCTGCATGAGCTATCTGTATATTTTGAAGATTAATCCCTTGTCGGCTGTAAAGCATTTTGTATCTTTTCCACATATTTGGGTAGTTATAAATGTTAGAAGAATCAGAAGTCTGGTAAGAATGAATTATCACCACTCAAAAGTAAAACATCAAATGGGGAGAAGATTTATGCAGTGGGTCGACTAGAGAAAACAAGAAGAATGCAAATTATTTATTGAGAAACTATCTTGACTCAGTGCCAATGTTGTAAATAAGCAGGAAAGAAACGTCTCTAGATTTGAAGGAACAAATCTGATGCCTGAAGGAACCATCATATTCAAGTTGAGTTACGAACATGTGTAGGTCCAGTCTCTTATCCTTTCTTTTAGGAATAGTTTACCATCAGTTCACAGCTGAGTGCTAGCAATTCTCTCTGCTATGGACTCGGCAGTGCACCAGTCAAGTGTATGTTCCCTACCTTGCTGAAACTACTGGTGATGATGCTTTTCAAGTAAATATTAAATGTGAATAATTTTTGTAAAAGTCTCACAACCTATCAGGCTGATTTCCGACAAAGAGAAGAACAAAAAACCCTAAAATTGAAAATACTATTCATGCTCCAGTTGCTGGAATGAGTTAGGTGAGTGAGAACATCAGAGGAGTTAAGCAGAGATTTTTTAAATCCAAATCACTGTTCATGTGGTCTTGGCTTAATGGTATGGCAGAAATCAGTGGTCTTAAAAACAGAGTATATTCAATCTGTCGATTTATTTCTCTTGACTTACTATCTGAGTAATATCTGACTTGGAAGGGATATTGTGAAGCCTGAAGTGTGATAATATAAATCAAATTACCTTGAAACAAAGAAAGAATATGGGTATGGCAGTATTTTGAATATGTGAACTTTCTTCTTACTCTTTTTCCTATTGAAATCTGATGCTTTATTTCCTCTATGGGCTGTGTACATAACTGTACCCGTTAAAGAAAAGATTTATAGAAGGAAAGGGTTAATTTTTTAACTTACCAGTTATAGCAAGAATTCCCTTAAGATGTAGTATCTTTTAATTAGATCCCATTTGTTTATTTTTGCTTTTATTTCCAGAATTCTGGGAGGTGGATCATAGAGGATCCTGCTGTGATTTATGTCAGAGAGTGTTTTGCCTATGTTCTCCTCTAGGAGTTTTATAGTTTCTGGTCTTACATTTAGATCCTTAATCCATTTTGAGTTTATTTTTGTGTGCGGTGTTAGAAAGTGATCTAGTTTCATTCTTTTACAAGTGGTTGACCAGTTTTCCCAGCACCACTTGTTAAAGAGATTGTCTTTACTCCATTGTATATTCTTGCCTCCTTTGTCAAAGATAAGGTGTCCATATGTGTGTGGATTTATCTCTGGGCTTTCTATTTTGTTCCATTGATCTATATGTCTGTCTTTGTGCCAGTACCATACTGTCTTGATGACTGTGGCTTTGTAGTAGAGCCTGAAGTCAGGCAAGTTGATTCCTCCAGTTCCATTCTTCTTTCTCAAGATTGCTTTGGCTATTCGAGGTTTTTTGTATTTCCATACAAATCTTGAAATTATTTGTTCTAGTTCTGTGAAAAATGTTGGCTGGTAGCTTGATAGGGATTGCATTGAATTTGTAAATTGCTTTGGGTAGTATACTCATTTTCACTATATTGATTCTTCCGATCCATGAACATGGTATATTTCTCCATCTATTAGTGTCCTCTTTGATTTCTTTCATCAGTGTTTTATAGTTTTCTATATATAGGTCTTTAGTTTCTTTAGGTAGATATATTCCTAAGTATTTTATTCTTTTCGTTGCAATGGTGAATGGAATTGTTTCCTTAATTTCTTTTTCTACTTTCTCATTATTAATGAATAGGAATGCAAGAGATTTCTGTGTGTTGATTTTATATCCTGCAACATTACTATATTCATTGATTAGCTCTAGTAATTTTCTGGTGGAGTCTTTAGGGTTTTCCATGTAGAGGATCATGTCATCTGCAAACAGTGAGAGTTTTACTTCTTCTTTTCCAATTTGGATTCCTTTTGATTTCTTTTTCTGCTCTGATTGCTGTGGCCAAAACTTCCAGAACTATGTTGAATAGTAGCGGTGAAAGTG
This sequence comes from Capra hircus, assembly GCF_001704415.2. Classification (NCBI taxonomy): domain Eukaryota; kingdom Metazoa; phylum Chordata; class Mammalia; order Artiodactyla; family Bovidae; genus Capra; species Capra hircus. The sequence goes on from NC_030828.1 coordinate 8,607,061, forward strand.
GACACCCTTGTCTTGTTCCTGACTTTAGCGGAAATGCTTTCAATTCTTCACCATTGAGGATAATGTTTGCTGTGGGTTTGTCATATATAGCTTTTATTATGTTGAGGTATGTTCCTTCTATTCCTGCTTTCTGGAGAGTTTTTATCATAAATGGATGTTGAATTTTGTCAAAGGCTTTCTCTGCATCTATTGAGATAATCATATGGTTTTTATTTTTCAGTTTGTTAATGTGGTGAATTACATTGATTGATTTGCGGATATTGAAGAATCCTTGCATCCCTGGGATAAAGCCCACTTGGTCATGGTGTATGATCTTTTTAATGTGTTGTTGGATACAAACAACTTCTGCAGCTCAATTCCAGAAAAATAAACGACCCAATCAAAAAATGGGCCAAAGAACTAAATAGACATTTCTCCAAAGAAGACATATGGATGGCTAACAAACACATGAAAAGATGCTCAACATCACTCATTATTAGAGAAATGCAAATCAAAACCACAATGAGGTACCACTTCACACCAGTCAGAATGGCTGAGATCCAAAAATCTGCAAGCAATAAATGCTGGAGAGGGTGTGGAGAAAAGGGAACCCTCCTACACTGTTGGTGGGAATGCAAACTAGTACAGCCACTATGGAGAACAGTGTGGAGATTCCTTAAAAAATTGCAAATAGAACTACCTTATGACCCAGCAATCCCACTGCTGGGCATACACACCGAGGAAACCAGAATTGAAAGAGACACATGTACCCCAATGTTCATCGCAGCACTGTTTATAATAGCTAGGACATGGAAACAACCTAGATGTCCATCAGCAGATGAATGGATAAGAAAGCTGTGGTACATACACACAATGGAGTATTACTCAGCCGTTAAAAAGAATTCATTTGAATCAGTTCTGATGAGATGGATGAAACTGGAGCCGATTATACAGAGTGAAGTAAGCCAGAAAGAAAAACACCAATATAGTATACTAACACATATATATGGAATTTAGGAAGATGGCAATGACGACCCTGTATGCAAGACAGGGAAAGAGACACAGATGTGTATAATGGACTTTTGGACTCAGAGGGAGAGGGAGAGGGTGGGATGATTTGGGAGAATGACATTCTAACATGTATACTATCATGTAAGAATTGAATCGCCAGTCTATGTCTGATGCAGGATACAGCATGCTTGGAGCTGGTGCGTGGGGATGACCCAGAGAGATGTTATGGGGAGGGAGGTGGGAGGGGGGTTCATGTTTGGGAACGCATGTAAGAATTAAAGATTTTAAAATTTAAAAAAAAAAAAGTAAAAAAAAAAAAAAAAAGATGTAGTATCTTTTAAACTCCAGCTGTGAATTTATATTTAAAAGAAATCTGCCATGAGGATTGTGGTTACACAAGACATCCCGTGTTTAATGCTATTATATTAATGTAAAGTCGCTCAGTCATGTCCGACTCTTTGCAACACCATGGACTGTAGCCTACCAGGCTCTTCCGTCTATGGGATTTTCCAGGCAAGAATACTGGAGTGGGGTGCCATTTCCTTCTCCAGGAGGTCTTCCCAACCCAGGGACTGAACCCAGGTCTCCCGCATTGTAGGCAGAATGCTTTACCATCTGAGCCACCAGGGAAGTCCCAATGTTTATTACAGGGTCTTGGCAAATTCTCATGGTGATGGTGGTGGTTTAGTCTCTAAGTTGTGTCCAACTCCTGCAATCCCGTGGAGTGTAGGCAAGAATACTGAAGTGCGTTGCCATTTCCTTCTCTAGGGGATCTTCCAGACCCAGGAACCAAACCCGGGTCTCCTGCATTGCAGGTAGATGATTTACCAACTGAGCTATGAGGGAAACAAATTCTCATAGAACCATTTAAATGCCAACTCAAAACTGTTGAACCAAACGTTCCTGAGATCCTTAACATGGACAAATTGCATAACTCATTGGCATGAACAAGAAAATGTCCTTTCCAATTAAGTTATTTAAGAATGAAGTATGTATTTTTAAATCTCTAAAGCACCTGGCTGATTTTATAAAGAACATTAATACTTCCTCTCACAAAAACACTACCAAACACATCTTCATTGATTCAGGGTCCTAAAATTCCATTTATAAGAAAACATACCTAGGCAAGGGCAATTACTAGGTGGCAGAGATATCCAAAGAGCAACCAGTTTTTCACATTTAGCCCTGCTTTCTCTTTCTTCCCCGTCCCAGAAATGCCTGGGTATTGTGAATTAAAGGAGGTAGGTGTTGCTTCTGGGTGACATTTCAGGTGTTTCCCCACGGAGCCAAGGTGGCATGCAGCACTCCTCAGCTGTGTAAGGGCAAGTTTGAAACTGTAGCACTTACTTTCTTGCAATACACTAGCTGTTCTTCAAAATTACTTTCCACAAGGAGCTCAAGCTTCATAAAAGTTAAAGCGGAATGAAAGACTGAGGGTAATTTTGAAACTTGGTATTCACATAATTAATGAAGTTTAAATGCTCTTGCCTGGAGAATCCCATGGATGGAGGAGCCTGGTGGATTAGAGTCCACGGGGTCGCAAAGAGTTGGATATGACTGAGCAACTAACTGAAAAAAAAAAATGGTTTCGTCCTGAATTCACCCAGTACCTGCTACATAAAAGGTGCTGAATATGCAACAGATGAACTTAGTGACTTGATGGTTTACTTAATACATATTGAATGCCTACTAAGTGCTATGGAGTAGGTCTTAAAGGATTTCAAGATGAATAGAAATGTTTAAGTATGAAATAGTGACTCTAACAAGAAGCATCGATAAAAACATGGCACTGAAATGTAACATGAATGATTTCAATTTAATTATGACATTAAGTGACTTTCAAAATGTTTTTTGCTTCTAATATCATACATTCCTACCTTAAGAAAGTGCTTTAAGGATTAGAGGAGACTTTCAAGTGTGTGTGCAGGAGCAGACTCTGAAAGGAGGGATGATATTTATGCTTCAGAAAGGCATGGCAGACCTCCTGCAAATCACTTGCAGAAGACACACTTGTTGCCTTCCCAGTATTATATAGGCAAAGCCTAATTTGTTTGAAACTTCAATTAATATTTGTCTTGATGAGTATTTGACATACTATTACTTAAACTAATTCCCCTGCCAGGTCTTTGGGAGAACTCTACTCAGTGCCAAACAGTCTGTTAGAATCTTGCTTCACAAGCCTGCACATTCCAAACTGGGGAATGTGAGCAGCTGCTCTCCATGGCTAAGGAAAAAGAGCTGCCTTCTGTGTCCTGGCTGGAATTTCATGTTGTTTGCATGGACCTCAAAGCCCTCCTATCGGACCTGTCTACTTGTAACTTTCATAAACCCTTACATATTTGTAGAATCTTAACAGCATCTTAATCCTTTTAACATAAATTCTCTTATTGGACTATCCAGCAAAGGTAAGTAAAACAGGTATTTTTATCTCCATTTAACAGTGGCAAAAACCTGAGGTTAATGGACATTGATATTTTGCCCTGAAAACTGAGCTGAAACTCGAGCCCTGTTTCAGGGGTTGGAATCCAGGACCATTCCATTATACTACATAGCCTTTAAATTCAGGTTAGATTTTCTATAATACTTTGAGACTTGAGATGGAGTGCCAAGGTGATAAGACTTCAGGCTGTGATTTGAATCACTGTAATATCACAAAGATTTCCAGGTCTTGTTTCATGTTGGACCAACCTTTAGTACACACACATCACTGCTGCGCAGTCTGTCAGTCATGTCCAACTGTTTGTGACCCCATGGACCGTAGCCCACCAGGCTCCTCGGTCCATGGGATTCTCCAGGTGAGGATACTGGAGTGGGTTGCCATTTCCTCCTCTAGGGCATCTTCCCAACCCAGGGATCAAACCTACATCTCCTGTGCCTCCTACACTGGCAGTGGAGTCTTTACCACTGTGCCACCTGAAACAGTATGCATATACATATATATGCAATTTTGTATATAAAATTTAATAATTGATAATTATGGTACTAGTGATGGTGATTGCCGTATTTCTTTTTGATCTACTTTCTCTTTGCCTCTTGTATCTGTTAGTGATTTTTACAAAACGAAAAACCTTTCAGTAGTCCTGGAACAGAGAGAAATATCCTTGAAATGATCCCTCCTCCTAAAGTAGCCATCTTGCTCTGAATCAGGAAGATCAAATTCAACTGAAAGTTTGAAATCTATTGTGATCTGTTAGCTAGTGGTTGCTTTGTGAATCACATTTTAATCAGACCTTTACTATCTCACATGTATGTAAATTTCAACAACAATTAAAACTTTAGACTCTCCTGGTCCCAGCTCTGTTATTGTGATGGAACTCTGCCTTGAGTTTCTTATCTGCGAAAGGAGAAGACTGAATGAGGATGGGTAAGGCCTCTCCCATTGTTGCCTGCCTATGACTTTTGTGGTAGACACTACTGCTCTATCATAGAGTATCCACAGCATACTGTGTTATGAATGAGCAAACACTACGTATTGTCCAGGAATGTCAAACATTAGCTATCTAGAAATATTGTTTAATAGACAACATCTCAATGTTCATCACAGCAATGTTCATAATAGCCAGGACATGGAAGCAACCTAGATGTTCATCAGCAGACGAATGGATAAGAAAGCTGGGGTACATATACACAATGAAGTATTACTCAGCCATTAAAAAGAATACATTTGAATGAGTTTTAATGAGGTTGATGAAACTGGAGCCAATTATAAAGAGTGAAGTAAGCCAGAAAGAAAAACACCAATACAGTCTACTAACGCAAATATATGGAATTTAGAAAGATGGTAATGATAACCCTGTATGCGAGACAGCAAAAGAGACACAGATGTATAGAACAGTCTTTTGGACTCTGTGGGAGAGGAAGAGGGTGGGATAATTTGGGAGAATGGCATTGAAACATATATAATATCATATAAGAAATGAATCGCCAGTCCAGGTTCGATGCATGATATAGGATGCTTGGGGCTGGTGCACTGGGATGACCCAGAGGGATGGTACGGGCAGGGAGGTGGGAGGGGGGTTCAGGATTGGGAACGCATGTACACCTGTGGCAAATTCATGTTGATGTATGGCAAAACCAATACAATATTGTAAAGTAATTAGCCTCCAATTAAAATAAATAAATTTAAATTTTTAAAAAAACCTATGTGATTTGAAAGAACAGAGTCAGCTCTATAAAACCTATGTGATTTGAAAGAACAGAGTCAGCTCTATTTAGGTTACCACAAATAACTCTAATAAATTCTAACCTGCATCCATCTAAGCCATACAGACATATAGATATTTATACAGCCATTATCGTCTTCTACAATTTAGCTTGTGTCAAGCCAAATAGCTGTTGGTTAACTAAGTAACCTCTGACTATTAAAAAAATATTGATTCAGGGTTAAAAATTGCCTTTCTGTTAAAATATTTATGATATATAGATTTAATGTATATTAATATGTTCTATTGTTCATGTACTTAATACTATTCAAAGATGTAAAATTTTTTATATATCTAGGCTTTCAAATCTTCAAAAGAATGGGTCATATTTACTATGGTTATTTTTCTATATTATGCTACAATTGAGTCCTGTCAAATGGGGGAAATATACTCATGATACTACATAAGAAATAAATCTTAACTTGCAAAAAATACCATAAATGATAGAACAAACATTTTTATAATCTCAATTCCCCACCAACAAGAATAACCCAGTATAATACATCGATTTTGAGCACAACAAAGTCTATAAGCCGGGCGGGGTGGGGTGGGGAGCGGGCTAGGTGGGTAAATAGACAGATACCAGTGTATAGTCACATGGGTTCTCTTTTTCCTTTTGTTGTTTTTTTTTTTTAATAAAAGAACGTAATCTATAATAAAATTTAAGAACATATTATCTGCAAAAATAATTTTGAATGTAGTAACTAGAAAGAATTGCAGTTAATATAGGAGAATACTAAGCAAAGATACATTTTATTGTGTAATTATTCTAAGTCCTAGATAGTGAAGTTATATGTGAAAGGAATATGCTAAGTTGATTGCAGGTAAAAAGACACATCAAGAAAATTCACTGTTTTATTATGGACAATAACCCTGCAAATATGGCAAAGTATATACCAACATTATATTTTAATTTCAAGGCTTCTTATTTATATTTCCAGGTAAGTATGACTTGCAGTAATGGGTCAAGGCTGCCAACCAGGACTTGAATTGTTAAAGATGCCTTCACCATAAATTTGTCAAGAATGGTTTCAAGAGTGCATTTACCTCTTTTGGGAAATAGAGTTGGAAGTATTGGATGTGTTGTATTTATACTACCAGGCTTCTCTCTAATATTGTTAGCAATTCAGCATGGCATTTTTTTCTACTTCACCACATTTATAAACCATAGTGCATTTTGGTGCCAGGTGTGAGGGAATTCCAACTCTAAGATCCAAGTCGATTTTTTTTCCCCCGGCCAGTCCAAGAAACTAAATAAACATCATAATTCAAGAAGCTGATTTTTTGGATCAATTTTCTTTAAGAGTGTAGTATATATAGTACATAGGATAATGACTTCATTGTCATCAAATAGAATACAATTAATTTTATTTTTTTAGTATGTTATCAGCAAGCAAACCACCAGTATTAGCTCGATACCATCTGGGAATGACAGTTTCCTTATTACAAAATATGTAAAAATATGGATTCCCTTAAGGAATCTGTTGCGTTGCATCTGCTCAGATTTTTGTTATATGCTAATGGTTTTAACCCAGCATATGAAGCATGCAAAAAAAAAAAAAAAACTGAAATTTTTCAGCTAAATTACTCATTTCACATTTAAAGTATCTCAAAGATGGAGAAAGCTGCATATGCGGTTTTGCCTACAGAGGATTGAGCAGAAACAAAGAAGGAGCAAGCATCACTTCTTACCTGATGTTTAGTCATCCTCGTCTTTGTCTCCAGAGGGTGTCTGACTGCCCACATAATTAAGGCCACTTGATGTGTGAGGGAAGTCTAGAGACTGGAGCTATACAATGCTAAATCCCAAATGAGCACGGGTTATAACAAAGAGATTGTGACTGATAAGACAATTATTATCCATATAGCTCTGTGTTCATAATATATTAAACAATCACAGTGATTAAAATGAGCTATTATAATTATGAAACCATTCTCTGGGATAGGGTTTCTTTTATTTCAGTCCCTGGCCTTTCTGTATTTTCTCACCTTTACTTTACTTGGATGGGGAAAATTCATTTGAATGAATTCTGCCTATTGACTAAAAAGAGTGCTTGGGTTTGAGCCAAAAACATGTAGCAGATTTTAACTGCTCACATCTGAGTATCAACCATTTAGGGAAAAGACTCATTTGTGAAGAAGACCATAGTGGCAAACTGAATTAGGTTTACAGAATAATTCCGGGGCAGAAGTTTTATGCTGGGGTGTTGCTTCTACTGTGGGATTGTGAAGAGCTATTGCTTTAGGCTAACAGAATTTTCACACTTGTAAGACAATTTGGTATGAATTGCTTTTCCATGCATATATGTCCTCAGGCTCCTGGATGTGAAATAGTCTAGGCATTATTTTTTTATTAGCTTCATCTCAGGATGTATCTAAGGATTAAGTTCTAAAATTATTATCAATGGTTTGTAATGTATCTATATTCATTACAATCAGTAATTTTCTTTTCCAATAATAAGAATGGCCCCAAATCTTTTTGTAAGGAGCATAATGTATCTAAATTTTTTTAGCCCATGGTAACTCTCCAATTTCTTGATAATATTAGCAGTGTTGGTTTCCTATATACAAAACACTCTTCAAAAAGTTGGGAGGATTTGAAAGAGAGGCTTATATCATTAAGCAAGTTACCATATATTGTAATATATGTAGTAAGTTACCATATATTGTGAAATGCATCTTTTGTAATCCTTCCAGGCTCTGTGGAATGTCTTTTGAAAATTGCACTGATGACAATGTTTGAAGCACCTCAATCAAGTAAATATCTCCAGCCTGAAAAGATTCCCAAAATGTCTACTGCTTTAGTCTTATACATTAAAAAACACTTGCATAAAACAACAAAAAAGTGCATTTCTTCTTTAGCTGGCCATCACAGAAACTTTTTTCTTTTTTCTTTTTATTTTTTGATCCCTCATTCACCAGAGCTGCTTTTCCTTTTACCTGCTTGTCAGTCTTGTTTTATGTGGGTTATACAGATTGGCCTAGGTTAATCAGTGCTTTCACAAACACATGCGTCATAACAGGAAATCAGGAAATAATGCTTTATGGTATCATTTGTAGATTAGTAACTACCAATATGCTCCTCCCAAAAAGAGAGTGTTTCTGGTTTGTGCAGAGAAAAAATATCTGCTAAAATGATACGGGATGCTGTTTAGTTGTCAGTGAAATGAACGAATTTCAGCCCTTCAGATAAAATAGCAATCATCTAGAAGTAGTTCAGGGCAAATTAAAAAAACAAAAACATAGCCCAGAAAAAAGGAAAGAGAAATGGGATGAATCCACCAAACATAGATTACTTTGGGTTTTTTGAGTTAGTACACATCAAGAGGTGAGACTTCCTTTCTTCCAAATAAACATATAGTCAGCTACTCATCTCCCAAGGAAGAATGAACTTATAAATATTTCATGTATAGCAGCAACCTTGCAACCTATGTCCATTCTTTCTTTAGTATCTCTGATTTAGCAAGAACTTGAACAGCATCAGGCTCCAGGATAAATGCTTTAATTACATTTTTCCATTCAATTCTTGCAGTTATTCTTTGGGATAATATCATTTTCATCCCATTCTGCTGGCCAGAAACTGAAAGTAGGAGAGCTGGAAAAAGAAAATGTTCCCTGTGTCAGTTAGAGTTTGTTTTCGTTGTTCAGTCACCCAGTTATGTCCAACTCTTTGGGACCCCCATGGACTGCAGCATGCTAGGCCTGTCTGTCCCTCACTGTCTCTCAAAGTTTGCTGAAGTTCATGTCCATTGCATCAGTGACGCCATCCAGCCATCTCATCCTCTGGCATCCCTTTCTCCTTCTATCCTTAATCTTTCCCAGCATCAGAGACTTTTCCAAAGAGTTGGCTGTTCATATCAGGTGACTGAAATACTGGAGCTTCAGCATCAGTCCTTCCAATGAGTATTCAGGGTTGATTTCCTTTAAGATGGACTGATTTGATCTCCTTGCTGCCCAAGGGAGTCTCAGAAATCTTCTCCACACCACAGCTAGAGTTGAAGACCAGAAATTTACATGAGCTTAATTCAAGCTTTTAACTATGGCACGGTACGGGGGACCAGTTGAGAGTTTTTACTCACTTTTTCTGCTGGGAAGAATTAAGTATTTTAAAACATTTGTTATAAAGTGCAGACCAATTCAAGACCTATTACTGAATGATAAAAATTCCATATGGAGAAGCTTTCCTAGTAGTATTTCATTTTGTGCTACACCTAGAGGAGTTACTACGTGGATAAATCTTTGCTTAAACCAACTTCCTACCAAATGTCAGTTCTCCAATGTGAATATCCTTTCAGGAACATTCTGTCCTAGAAGTTTCCTTGCATTTCCTTGAGCCATGTCTTGTACGTTTATGACAAGGAGCTAGGCAGAGTCAGCTTTATATTGTGGCACTACTATGTTAATAATCTGTTGATTTTAGATTTGCATGCTAATGCCTGGTGGGCTGCCATCTATGGGGTCGCACAGAGTCGGATATGACTGAAGCGATTTAGCAGCAGCAGTTAATTGATAGGAACTAGAAAGGATAACTGTTTGTTATCTTAAAAACGAAGAATTTTCCATGAGACAGCTGCTTGAAAATAGGGCCATAGGGGAGTTTATAATAATGGATCACAGTGAAGTCAGAGTTAGATTATCCTTCCAGTATATTCTTGATGAGGTATTCAGTAACAGATTTAAATGGTATTTAATGTTTCTCCACTGTCTGCTGTCTGTAGACTTTAAATAAAATCGACCTGGAATGTAGCTTTGAACTTGGTGAGCCAGGGGAGCTTAGTAGAACTTTACTGATGAGCTTGCAAAAAGTAGTTCAAGTTTGTGCAGCTACAATTAAAAACAGGGCCGTATGATGGTTGATAACTCCACTTTGTAAATAATTCAAGAGATGAAATGTTACTTTTTTCTCTACCTATGGATAGTATATTTCTACTGATCCTAAAGCCATTTGTGTATACTACTGTCCTTAGAAAGCAAATGTATTCATACACTATTACAATTTTATATTTAAAAGGCTATTCTAGTGAGAACAAGCAGAATGAGTTTTCAAGAAAGTTAACAAGTCCAAAAATTCACGTTTTGAAATGGTGTATAATGGACATGTGAAAATTCAAACAAATAATTTATTTGATTCTCAGGATCTGCTAAGAGCATTTCATATTTTGTTTGAAAACTACCATACCTCCTGTCCAGTGGTTCTGGTTTTATTTCCCATCTGTCCTGGCTCTCAGGGTTTGACCCTTGTCTGACCACATGGTGGTTAGTGATGGGGACACCATCCATCATCGATCCAGTGAAAGCCCATTCTCAGGCTTCTGAGTAAACAACTGTACAGAGCAAAAGACAGACTCCCTTTATCTGAGGTTACAGGTTTTGTAGGATATCAGCTTGATGCCAATATCCAATCCAAGAATGAAGCCAATATGGAAGAAGGCAGAATCAAATGTTAGAGATGGAATCCAAACGGTCTTGATTGCTTGAAAACAGCCATATCTGAAACATGTTCCTTAGGGTTTTTTAGCTACGTGACTCAAAAAAAAAAAAAAAAAAAAACTTATTTGTTATTTAAGCCAAGTTGGTTTGCGACCAAATAAATTCTGTCTGCCAAAGCAAACCATTCCTTTCACCCCTCTAGCTCTAGTTGCAGGATGAAATCCAGTCCATTCTGCTTGAATGGCTCTGCTGACCTCTTGCTCCATCCTACTCAGTCCCATTCTGTTCAGTGAGGGCCCTTGCAGAGTGTGCAGCCCATTTGACTCTTGCTCATGGGTACTTCCCTAGCTGATACTTACTCCATGGCAGGTTCATCATTCACAGGATCCATGGAAAACCCCACCTCCTTTTGAGCACCTTCTCTGTGGCTCTAATTAAAATGTATTCCTTCATTTCTCTGTTTCACACCAGCCATATTATGAGCAAGTAATTATCTACTGTCACTCTCTTGGTGATAATGATGATTTCATTGATAATGTTCCTTTTTCACTGAAGAGGCCCTTGTTAGACCTGGGTTGAAGCACCCCACATTCACCAAGTTGGCTCCACTTACATCAGTTTTACACATGAAAGAAAGTGAAAGTGGAGTCGCTCAGTCGTGTCCAGCTCTGTGACCCCACTGTAGCCTACCATGCTCCTCCATCCATGGGATTTTTCCAAGCAAGAATACTGGAGTGGGTTGCCATTTCCTTCTCCAGGAGATCTTCCTGACCCAGGGATTGAACCCAGGTCTCCTGCATTGTACACAGATGCTTTACCATCTGAGTCACCAGGGAAGTTCTTTACATGTGAAAATCATATATAAATGCCGCTTGAATAAAAAGCTTACAGCTTCTATGGGTAAAGGAAAAGCAGGAAATCCTTGGAACTAATTGTGTGGTTCTGTATTCTCAGGTCTTTATGACCTGAATTGAAGTGAAGTGAAAAACTCTTCGTGACTGCATGGAATAGTCCATGGAATAGTCCATGGAATTCTCCAGACCAGAATACTGGAATGGCTAGCCTTTCCCTTCTCCAGGGGATCTTCCCAACCCAGGAATTGAACCCAGGTCTCCTGCCTTGTGGGCGTGTTCTTTACCAGCTGAGCCACAAGGGAAGCCCTTTTGACCTGAAGACTTTTGCAAAACATTAGACACATAGCAAGCAGATACTTACACTAAACATTTGTCCATTATGTATATGATTTCAGAATAAAAGTCAAAGTCCTCATACGAACCACAAGTCCTTAATCTTCCACTCCTATCACCTTTCTGCTCTCACTCCTTACCTACTGTTTTCTCCATATTCAGCCAACTCGGCTGCCCTGGCCTTCTTGCTGCCGGGGGAACAGCAAGCTGTGCTCTTGTCTTGGGACCATTGCACATGCTATTTCCTCAGCCCAGTGTGCTCCTCAGATTCCTCTATCTGTCCCCTTTTCAAACTGTGTGCTCCAATATCACTTTCCATCCTAAACATGGCATACCGTCTCCGTCCCTACCAGCTCACCTAATCTTCTTTATCCTGTTCTGTGCTCCCCCAAAGCACTCGTCACTTTTAGCATATCGTACAATTTAGTTTTATTGCATTCACTGCCACGCTAACATGTAGGAGTAGGACTTCTGTTCTCTTTTTTTTCCAATTGCTGTAGCCTCATTCTTATCAATGTGCCTGGTACATTGGGGGTACCTGATAAATTTATGTTGAATGAACAAAAAATGCTAAGACCTTCAAGCTAATTTTTAAAATTGATATCTTTACTTATCTTTCAAGGCAAATTGATTATCCCCTGGTCTTTCACATCTTGAGTGGCCTGTTTCTGTTCTACCACCCATACAGTTCCTCTTGCTTGGGAGGTCCTTCCACTCACCTTTACTTAACTGTTTTAAAACTTCATAATCCACCACCATCCAAAAGTATGAAGGCATTCTCCTTCCACTGAGTTGTACAATGCTTTTTTTTTTTTTTTCTTGAGCACAGTAAAAGACAATTTGTCCTTAAGGTATTAAGGCCCTTCATAATTATGTTCTGGTCATTTAGCCATTCATTGATTTATTCAAGTACTTGCTATACAGCAAACACTGTGTTAAGACTAAGTGAATACAGATCTTTGTGCTTAAGAGCTTACAGACCGATGGTGAGGAGAGACAGAAAATCAGACAAGTGCAAAGTACTGATGCAAGAACAGGGATAGTCAACAGAGCAAGAAGACAAGGACTGTGCCAAGATTTGAGAGAATTCTTAGGAAAGGGATGCGTCAGTAAAGTCTTGTGTGAGGGGAAATAAGCATTAAGAGTAAAGATAATGAGAAAGATGTAACAGAAAAAAAGGAATAGTATGTGCAAAAGTAGAGACAGCGTAGTTTATTTTTGTAGGGGGATGAGATAAGGGGAGAATGAGAACATGAGTTAGGTAAGGAGAGTAACTAGGAACTAATCCTCTCTCTTTATTGGGCTTCCCTTGTGGCTCACTTGGTAAAGAATCCACCTGCAATCAGGGAGACTCAGGTTCAGTTCCTGCGTTGGGAAGATCCCCTGCAGAAGGGAAAGGCTGCGCACTCCAGTATTCTTGCCTAGAGAATTCCATGGACTACAGTCCACGGGGTCGCAAAGAGTCAGACACGACCGAGAGACTTTCACTTTAACATATTATGTATATGTATGTCTCTAGGTGTATACATGTAGGTATACACATAGATACACAAATGGACAATATATATAATTTGTAATATATATAAATATGACCTATAAGCTAAGACTGAATTGCATTGCAAGCAATCAAATACTTGTGTAAGCGATAGACACGAATAATCTAACTTAAATAGGATAATCACTTGTCCCACGTTACAAGTTTCCTCCTATGTTATTCCTTCTAGCGCTCCTTCCCAGCGTCAGAAGGACATTGGTTTGAGTGATAAGTCAGACTGCAAATAATCAAAGCAATCTTCAGAAAGAAAAATGGAGCTGGAGAAGTCAGGGTACCTGACTTCCAACCATGCTACGAATCTACAGAAATGAAGACAGCATGGTACTGGCACAAGACCAGAACTATAGATCAATGGAACAGGAGAGGAAGCCCAGAGATAAACCCACACACCTTTGCTCACCTAATCTATGACAAAGGAGGCAAAAATATACAGTGAAGAAAAGAAAGACTCTTCAATAACTGGTACTGGACAATCTTTTTTGACCTACCTCTTAGAGTAATGAAAATTGAAAAGAAAAGGGATAAACAAATGATTCCTAATTAAACTTAAAAGCTTTTGCACAGGAAATGAAACCATAAGCAAGACACAAAGACAGCCTTCAAAATGGGACAAAATATTTGCAGATGAAGCAACTGACAAAGTATTAATCTTCAAAATATACAAACAGCTCATGAAGCTCAATATTTTAAAAAAGCCCTAAAAATTCAATGAATAATTGACCTCTAAGACCTAAACAAACATTTCTCCAAAGACTTAACAGACGGGCAACCAACACATGAAAAGATGCTCAATATCACTAAGTATTAATATTTCAGTTCAGTTTAGTTCAGTTCAGTTGCTCGGTCATGTCTGACTCTTTGCGACCCGATGAAGCAAAGCATGCCAGGCCTCCCTGTCCATCACCAACTCCCGGACTTCACTCAGACTCACATCTATCGAGTCAGTGATGCCATCCAGGCATCTCATCCTCTGTCGTCCCCTTCTCCTCCTGCCCCCAATCCCTCCCAGCATCAGAGTCTTTTCCAATGAGTCAACTCTTCACATGAGGTGGCCAAAGGACTGGAGCTTCAGCTTCAACATCATTCCTTCCAAAGAAATCCCCGGGCTGATCTCCTTCAGAATGGACTGTTTGGATCTCCTTGCAGGCCAAGGGACTCTCAAGAGTCTTCTCCAACACCACAGTTCAAAAGCATCAATTATTTGGTGCTCAGCCTTCTTCACAGTCCAACTCTCACATGCATACATGACCACTGGAAATACCATAGCCTTTACTAGATGGACCTTAGTCGGCAAAGTAATGTCTCTGCTTTTGAATATGCTATCTAGGTTGGTCATAACTTTTCTTCCAAGGAGTAAGCGTCTTTTAATTTCATGGCTGCAGTCACCATCTGCAGTGATTTTGGAGCCCCCCAAAATAAAGTCTGACACTGTTTCCACTGTTTCCCCATCTATTTCCCATGAAGTGATGGGACCGGATGCCATGATCTTCGTTTTCTGAATGTTGAGCTTTAAGCCAACTTTTTCACTCTCCTCTTTCACTTTCATCAAGAGGCTTTTTAGATCCTCTTCACTTTCTGCCATAAGGGTGGTGTCATCTGCATATCTGAGGTTATTGATATTTCTCCCGGCAATCTTGATTCCAGCTTGTGCTTCTTCCAGTCCAGCATTTCTCATGATGTACTCTGCATAGAAGTTAAATAAGCAGGGTGACAATATACAGCCTTGACGTACTCCCTTTCCTATTTGGAACCAGTCTGTTGTTCCATGTTCAGTTCCAACTGTTGCTTCCTGACCTGCATACAGATTTCTCAAGAGGCAGGTCAGGTGGTCTGGTATTCCCATCTCTTTCAGACTTTTCCACAGTTTATTGTGATCCACACAATCAAAGGCTTTGGCATAGTCAATAAAGCAGAAATAGAGGTTTTTCTGGAACTCTCTTGCTTTTTCCATGAGAGAAATTCAAATCAAAAATATAGGGAGGTAGCACCACCCATTGACCAGAATGGCCATTATAAAACAATATACAGGTACTAAATGCTGGAGAGGATATGGAGAAAAGGGAAGCCTCCTACACTGTTGGTGGGGAATTGGTATAACCACTATGGAGAACAGTATGAAGATTCCTCAAAAACTATACATACAACTACCATTTAACCTAGCAGTCACTCTCCTGGTCATATATCTGGAAAAAAACTATGATTCAACAAGTTAGAAGCAGCTCAGTGTTCACTGTAGCACTATTTACAATAGCCTGGACATGGAAGCAACCTAAATGCCCATCAGCAGAGGCAAGGATAAAGAAGATATATATATATATATATATGACACAGCCATAGAAAGGCATAAGATATCAGATAAACCTAGAGACTGTCATGCAGAATGAAATAGGTCAGAAAGAGAAAAACAAATATAAAACATCGCTTGTGTGTGGAATCTAGAAATACAGTAGAAAGGAACATATTTGCAAAAATAGAGACAGAGAAAAAGTGAACAAATGTATGGGCACCAAGGGAGGGGGGGAGTGTGGGGTAAGCTGGGAAGCTGAGACTGGCATATATACACTACTATGTGTCAAATGGATCGCTAAGGAGAACCTCCTGTATAGCAGAGGGAACTGTACTCAGGGCTCTGCGATGACCTATACAGGAAGGAAATCTGAAAAAGAGTGCACATATTAATATGTATATGTGTAACTGACTCACTTTGCTGTACAGCAGAAACTAACACAGCAATGTCAAGCAACGATATGTCAACAAAGTAACAACAACAAAAAATTCCTATACATAGCAAAAAGCTTGGCTCAGCCATTATTATTAGGACCTAGGCTTCTCTTGGCTTTCTACTCTACCATCCTGTTTGCACCCTCAGGTTTTTCTCTTTAAAGTTGCAAGATGACTTGCAGCTCTGAGCATCACTGCTGCTGCTGCCAAGTCGCTTCAGTCGTGTCCAACTCTGTGCGACCCTATAGACAGCAGCCCACCAGGCTCCCCCGTCCCTGGGATTCTCCAGGCAAGAACACTGGGGCGGGTTGCCATTTCCTTCTCCAACGCATGAAAGTGAAAAGTGAAAGTGAAGTCACTCAGTCATGGCCGACTCAGCGACCCCATGGGCTGCAGCCTACGAGGCTCCTCGGTCCATGGGATTTTCCAGGCAAGAGCACTGGAGTGGGGTGCCATTGCCTTCTCCGCTGAGCATCACATTCTCACACTTCCAAGGGAGCTAGAAAGGAATGCTTCACGGCTTCTATGAGGAAGAAAAATCCTTCCCCAAAGCGCTTTCCTCCCAGCTTCTGAAATCCTGTTGGCCAGCACTGTGTCACGTGCCCATCCCTAACTCAATCACAGGTCAAGAGAAAGGCGGTTACCATGCTTAGACTGATAGAATTTTAGAGTTTGATAGAAATAGAAGAAATAGCTGCCAGGGACTTCCCTGTCACTCTAGTGGTTAAGACTCTGCACTTCCACTGTAGGGGTGGGTTAGACCCCTGGTCAGGGAACTAAGATGATCCCACATGCTGACCGGTACAGCAGAGACAGAGCTACATCCGTGTTACGGTTTTCGTGTCTTTCTTTCTTTCTTTCTTCTTTTTTTTTTTTTTTAAGAAATAGCTGATGGATAGAAAATTGAAGTATCTGCCACAAGTATATTCTAGGTTTTCTGATGAATAACAATTAACATTCTTACACAGCCCTGAGAACAGCAAAAAAAGAAAGCTCAACGTATATGCTTTTAGTTTTTTCCTAGCAACATCTCTTCAGAGAAGCTAATTTGTGTCATCATCCTCTCCATAACAAGAGAGGGATGCGGACTATGAAAAAACTGACCGCCCAATGCCTTAGTCCCAGATTTAAAGCCAGCTCACTAAATAAATAATTCTAGCCTAGTTACTGGTTCTCCCTGAAAGTTATTTTTCTCACCTCCAAAATCAAGGTGATAATAACTCGATCAGATTAGTTTATTCTGCTTTGTTGTTTAGTTTATTTTATTGCTGTTTATTGAGGTAACCATTACTAACATTAATATAATTTTCATGTGTACACACACTCTATTTCTACATCTGTAGGGCTTCCCTGGCGGCTCAGAGGTTTAAGCGTCTGCCTGCACTGTGGGAGACCTGGGTTCGATCCCTGGGTCGGGAAGATCCCCTGGAGAAGGAAATGGCAACCCACTCCAGTACTCTTGCTAGGAGATCCTGTGGACTCAGGAGCCTGGACTGTAGCATCCACTGGGTCGCAAAGAGTCGGACACGACTGAGCAACTTCGCTTCACTTCACTTCATAGCCTATAACATACTCACCACCACAAATTTATTTTTTATCCATTTGCAGTTGATCCCCTGTACTCATTTTATCATTCTTCCACTTTTCCTCAGGCAACCACTACTCTGTATCTATGTGTTTTTGTTGACTTTGGTTTACCCACTTACTTTGTTTTATCTTGTTTATATTAAGCATGAGTGAAATCATATAATATTTGTCTTTTTCCATCTAATTTATTTCACTCATTACATTACTCTCAAGGTCCGTCCATGTCGTTGTTATAAATGTCAAGGTTTCATCTTTTTATGGCTGAGTACTATTCATTGTATACATTCATGTATATATACCACTCTTCTTTATCTGTTTATGCTTTGATAAGAACTTAGGTTTTTTCCATGTCTTGGCTATTGTCAATAAACCACTATGAACATGGGGGTGAAGGTATCTTTGAGGGTTACTGTTTTCACATTCTTTCGATACCCAGAAGTGGAGTTGCTGGATTATACAAAAGTTCTCTTCTTTACCTTTTGAGAAATCTCCATCCTAACTTCCATAGTTACTGTACCAATCTCCGTTCCCATCAACAGTGCATGAGGGTTCCCTTTTCTCTACATTCTTGCCAGCACTGATAACATATTGTCTTTTTGAAAAAAGCTATTCTGACAGAGATGAAACCAGTCAAATCCTAAAACAAATCAACTCTGAATATTCATTGGTAGCACTGATGATGAAGCTGAAACTCCAAATACTTTGCAACCTGATGCTCACAGCTGATTCGCTGGAAAAGACTCTGATGCTGGACAAGAAGGAAGGCAAAAGGAGAAGGGGCTGGCAGAGGATGAAATGATCACCTACTCAGTGGACATGAATTTGAGCAAGCTTCAGAAGATAGGGCAGGACAAGGAAGCCTAGTGTGCTGCAGTCCATGGGGTGGCAAAGAGTTGGACATGATTTGGCCAGTGAACAACAACAAATTCCGACAGATGCGAGATGCTATCTCACTGTTGTTTCGATTTGCATTTCCCAAATGATTAGCGATTTTGCACATCTTTTTGTGTGCCTCGTGGCCATCTGTATGTTTTATTTGGGAAAAAATGTCCATTCAGCACCTCTGCCCATTTTTAAATCAGGCTGCTGTGTTGCTGTTGAGTTGTATGAGTTCTTAAGTATTTTGCATCTTAACCTCTCATTGGATATATCATCTGCAAGTATCTTCTCTCATTTAGCAGGTTACATTTTCACTTTATTGAGGTTTTGTTTGTTTGTTTGTTTTTTGTGTTTTGTTATATTTTTTGCCGTGCAAAAGGTTTTTAGTGTGATGTAATCCAATTTGTTTAGTTCTGCTTTTGTTTTCTATGCCTGAAGAAACATGTCTTGAAAGATATTGCTAAGACTGATGCCAGTGAGCAAGAGAACACTATGTCTGTGTTTTCTTCTAGGAGTTTTATTGTTTCAGGACTTACATTCAAATCTTCAATATATTTTGATCCTGTGTTTGGTGTGAGATTTTTATTTTCTTTCTTCCTCCCTTTCTTTCTTTCTCCTTTCCTTCCTTCCTTCTTTTCTTTCCTTTTTGTATATTTTTCCCAATACCATTTTTTGAAGAGACTTCCCTTTCTCTGTTGTATGGTCTTTGTTCCTTTGTTGGTATCATAGTGATATTAGCCTTGTAAAATGTTAGGAAACTTTTCCTTCTTTTCAATTTCTGGAAATAGTTTGAAAAGGATAGACTTTAAATAATCCTTGAGTGTTTGGTTCAATTCACCTGTGAAGCTATGTGGTCCTGGATTTTGTGGGGTTTTTTTTTTTTTTTTGAGTTTTAAAATTACCTTTTCAGTCTCTGTGTTAGCAATAGGTCTATTTGAAATTTCTCCTTCCTCATGATTCAGTCTTAGAAAGTTGTAGGATTCTAATGACTTGACCCTTCTTCTAGGCTGCCCAGTGTCTTGGTATGCTTCTTTTCATAGAATCCTCTTATAGTCCTCTGATTTTCTATGGCATCTGTTCTCTTCTTTCACATCCGATTTTATTTATCAGGACCTTCTCTCCTTTTTCTAAGTGAATCTAGATAAGTTTATTAATTTTATTAATATTAATCTTTTCAAAGAACCAGCTTTTACTGTCATTGATCTATTTTCTTTTTAGTCTCAATTTAATTTATTTCTGGTCTGATATTTAATTTTCTTTATTTTACTAACTTTGAGTCTTGTTCTTTTTCTGGTTCCTTCAGGGGTAAGTTTAGATTGTCTGATATATCTTTTTTTTCCCCTCGAGGTCGGCTTGCACTGCTACGTATTTCCCTCTTAATACTGATGTTGCTGCCTTCCATAGATTTTGGTATGTCATGGTTTTATTTTCACTTGTCTTCAGGCAATTTTTTATTTCTCCTTTAATTTCTTCATCGACGCAGTCATCGTCCAGCAGTGTGTTGTTCAGTCTACACATATTTATGAATTTTCTAGATTTTTCGTTATGTTTGATTGCTACTTTCATTTCATTGTGATTGGAAAAGAGGCTTGAAATGATTTTGAACTCCCTAAATTTACTAAAGTTTGTTTTGCACACTAATATTTGGAATATTCTTGAGAGAGGCTCATGTGTACTTGAGAAGAATGTACATCCTGCTTCATTTGGATGGGACATTCTGTACAAACCTATCAAATCCATCCACTGTAATGTTTCATTTAAGGCTGCTTTTTCCTTGCAGACTTTCTATCGGGATGATATACTCACTGATATAAGTGGGGTGTTAAAGTCCTCTACTATTATTGTGTTGCTATCAATTCCTCCCTTTAGGTCTGCTACTGATTATTTTATGTATTTTGGTGCTCCTTTGTAAGGCCATATGTGTTAATCACTACTACGTCTTCTTGATAAATTATTCACTTTGTTGCTATATGTCATTTTTGTCTCTTGCTACCTTTTATGGCTTGAAATCTATCTTGTCTAATATCAGTATGATTATATTTGCTTACTTTTGGCTACTTTTTTCCTGGAGTATCATCTTCCATCCCTTTGCTCTTAGTCTGTTTGTCTTTAGAGCTGCTGTGTGTGTCCTATAGGCAGAATATTAGTTGAGTCTTTTAAACTCCATCCACCCAATCTATTTCTTGATTGGTGAATTCAGTCCATCTGCATTTAGGCTGATTAATGATAGGCGAGAACTCAGTACTTCCATTTTTTCTTTTGCTTTCTGGTTGCTCTGTATCTTCATTGTTTCTTATTTCTTGTGTTTCTATCTGACATTTTTGTTTGATGGTTTTCTTTGATTTTTTTTTTCCATTTCCTGCTTTCTACATTTCCTGTTTCTGGTCTGTATTGATGTTACTTGGTAATCTGAGGTTTGCATATGCTGACTCAGTCACTTTGGTGATAGCATCTCATCTTCATCTTCCTACGTGAGTTCTATTGTTTTCCTCTTCCACTTTTTAGTTTTGTTGTCTCAAATTATCTTCTTTTATGTGGTCATTGTGTTACCAAACTGAGATAGCTACAGTTGTTTTTCTGTCCACTTATTCTTTCTCTTTAACCTTTATACTATAAAAAAGTGTTTTAAAACCTATTCTAATGAAGAGTTGCAATTTTCTGGTTCTACTTGTTACCTTACTCAAAGTTTTGTGTATTTTTGCCATTTTGTTTCTGTAGAAGAGGTTCCTTCAACATGTTTTTAAGGCAAGTCTAGTGCTGATTAACTACTTCAGTTTATGTTTTCCTGAGAAAATATTTATGTATTTTTCATATCTTAATGCTAACTTTATTGGATAAACTGCTCTTGGGTGACAGTTTTTAGTCTATTAGTATTTTGAAAATGTCATTCCACTCCATCATGTCCTTTAGGGTTTCTGTTAATAGCTTATGGGCATTTTTTTGTAGGTTATCATTCTTTTGTTTTTTTTCTGTCTTGAAAATTCAGTCTTTGTCATTGAATTTTGAAAATTTTAATATAATGTCTTGGATAAGATCATTTTGCATTGAAGTAATTAGGTGTTCTCTTAGCTTCATGGACTTGTATATTCAATTCCTTCTGCAGGTTTGGGAAGTTCTCAGCTATTAGTTTTTAAATAATCTGTCAGCTCCTTTCTCCCTCTCTTCTTCTTCTGGGAAGCCCGTTATACTAATAATACTCTTTCTAAGAGTCAAATAGATTGCATAAATTTTTTAAATTTTTAAATATTTTTCTTTCCCTTTATCCTTATACCATTTCTAAATTTCTACATTTAAGTTCACTAATTCTTTTCTCTATATGATCTTTTCTTTTATCAATGCTTTCTACTACTTCCTTCATTTCATTTATTGAGTAGCTCAGCTCCAGAATTTCCATTTGTTTCTTTTTCAGCATTTCATTCTCTTTGGTAAAGCATTCCTCTTGTTCATTACTTTTATTCCTGAGCTCATTAAACTATCTTTCTGAGCTTTTTCTTTCATCACATTGTCTTTCTTCCTGACAGCTATTTTGGATTCTCTATCAGAAGATCACAATAATCTGTGATTTAAAGTTTGGTTTCTGGTGAATTGTCACTTTCTTTTTGTGTTACTGTGGTTCTTCATGTTGCTTGATGAGTTGTTCCTCGATGCATTTGAAATTAAATAATAGGTTAGAAATTAGAATCCTTTCTTTTGTTTTCCAGTAGGTGTGATAGATAACATAAGCTTTTGGTTCCCCTTACTTGAGCAGTCTCCGGTTGTATTTGAGAACTGGCTCTTCCAGCCTCCACTCTCTCTGTAAGAGATGTGTCTCAGTGTGTTCATTGTTGCTTCCCATGCCTCTGGGGTCTTTCCTGCCTTGCTTCTACCTGAGGTACTCTCATCACTGGGTTGGTGGATTTTCCCCTTGCATCTGGGGCTTCCTAAGACATAGGGTCCACTATGGGTGGAGGGAGGCAGGGGGAGCACCACCAAGTTCCCACAGGCACCTCTACTGTGTCCAGGGTCATCCAGTTCTAAGGCTCCAGAGTGGGCCTGGGGTTGCTGTTCCTTCATGACTGCAGGGACAGGATCCTGGGCCCCACTGATGCTGCTACCCAGTTACCTGTGGCCATGGCTGTCGGTCAGGTTGAGAAGCCAGAGATGTGTTCTGCTTCCCAGGCTGCTACTGGGTTCTGAAGCCATGGGTTCAGATACCTCTGCCAGGGGTCCAGAGTTGCAGACACTGACTCTGCTTTTCCCTCAGTTATACCCCCTCTGTGTGTTCCAATCTACCCACCGTTAGGTGCACACATGTCTGCTCAGGATTATACTGGCATCCTATTATGCTGGGGATGTTTTACTGGTTATGGATTGAAGAGGAGAGACAGAAGTAACTTTTCACCATATTTCTGTATGACATAAATCCTAGTTCAGATTAATTTTAAATATTGATGGTAATAGTTATGAAACTGTAAAACATTTCACAGTGTACTTGTTATAGGTATTCAATTTAGAATGTATTATGATTATTTAATTTTTTGTTGAAGATTTGGGGAACTAACCTGAGTACTAACACTAAATATAAACAACCTGCTAGATCGAAATAACCCACCACTTCAAAGACTTAGAAAGGACAGGTTGGTTTGTGCACTTATGGGCACTAAATTTTCAACCAGAAGAACTGCCTATATCATTAGCTGAGAAGTTATAGTCTTACTTTGGTGTTTCTGACACTTTCTTCCGTGAGACCATATATTGTTCATTTCCTTCAAACTTGTTTTTATTTCACTGTATTATTTTTAAAAGTTTGATTATATTGTATGTACTTTGCTTAAAGGCACAAGGACCTGTAGCATGCACCAACTTTCACATATCATCATTGCAGTGAAAAACCTTTTCAATATTGAGCACGTGTTCATTTCTAATTTCTGCAAGCTGTCAAATACAGTTAGTGAAATCCATATTTTTATTTACATCTCTCTCAAAGCAAGGCAACTTGTGTGTTCTTTTCACAGGATATGGTCTACCTCTAGCTACTATCTCCCTTGGGTACCTGGAACTTCCACTGAGCATATAAGTATAGAAGGAAATCACAGCAAAAGAGACAGGAGAAAGCAACAAAAGGAAGAAGGTGACTCCTCTTATGTGATGGTATAATACATTTTCCAAGGAACAGAAAAGGCATTTTCACATCTGGGAAGTTATCTTTGGGACGGAGAAAAAGGAGGTGAGTAAATATCATTAGATGTCATCTGGTAGGTGAAAGACAAGCCTTAGAGAGTGTAGGGGGAGTTCTGTGACTCAAGACTCCATGACTGCAAGCTTTAGTTGGCTTGAATTTTCTGAAAATCCTACACCAAGCCAGAAACAGCCCTTTTTCTCAACTTCATGGTAGACTTCTGCCTCTGACTTTTAGAAATCATTTTTTATTTTAATCCTCAACTATCACTAAAATGTAAGACACTTTTCTCAACAGAAAAGTTACTTCAGGGTGATATTTCTACCTTTAACTCTGGTTTAAAAGGACTTTAAGTCATATCTTTATTTAATTTACAGTTTGGAAGTTCAATAGCAAAGAATTCTTGCTATTGATTTATAGCTTTTCCAGGTAATCCTCATGATGAGAGGAGTTCAGTCAATGACTGGTTTAGAAAGGTGAGCAGCTTTAAGTTGCTTCTTAAAGGAAAAGCTGGGATAATATAAATCTCAAAGAGTTGTTAAAAACATGTAGAAGCATCAATATACTATAAAATTGAGATTGATAATGTAACTCGTAAGGTATATAAAAATAAGGTATCAGATAAGAAACAGAATGTTAAAATTTAAAGAGTTGATGTAGCACACATTTTTCTATGTGTAGAATCATTTATTATGGTTTTTAAAAGGTTGAAATTTGACCCCAAAATTCCAAAAGACCTTATCTCCCTATTTCCTGCAGAGATCAAAATTAACAAGTTTAAAAAATAGTTCTGTCCACAGAATATCAACACATATTTGCTAAGAACATTATTCATTTGTATTCCTAACACCAAGTGCTTCATATGAGCTCAATAAGTAAATCTGTTGAAGAAATCAATTTAAAGTACCTTGATGAAATAATCATTTGATGGGCTGAGACATACATGACTTGGAAGGTGTGGAGGGGACGCAAAGGATGATAGAAATAAATTCAGAGGATCAGATAACAACTATGCCTGTCTGTATGATCATGGGCATATCCATTAAAATCTCTGTGGCTCAGGTAAGCCCACCTGGTCACTATTTCTATGCTATCACAGATCAGATTGGCTTCTTGGCTTCACCTTAAATTTATGTTCAAAGGTCTCTTAGTAGTGCATGGAATATCTATGATCTGCTGGTATGCTCCCTTGTCCACTTTAATATGATTCTTTCATAACTTATTCTGTCTTCTCAAGTCTTCGTTGCCCTCTGCACATTGCACTATAACCCAAGTCAAAGTGTGCCATTGCTCAGTCTTGTAATTAACCCTCCTTGAAAGCAAAAAAAAAAAAAAAACACCCAGTTGTGGATGTGATGGGTGATGGAAGTAAAGTCTGATGCTATAAAGAGCAGTATTGCTTAGGAACCTGGAATATTAGGTCCATGAATCAAGGCAAATTGGAAGTGGTCAAACAGGAGATGGCAAGAGTGAACATCGACAATTTAGGAATCAATGAACTAAAATGGGTTGGAATGGGTGAATCTAACTCAGATTATGATTCTACTACTGTAGGCAAGAATCCCTTAGAAGAAATGGAGTAGCCATCATAGTCAACAAAACAGTCCAAAATGCAGTACTTGGATGCTATCTCAAAAATGACAGAATGATCGATTTGTTTCCAAGGCAAACCATTCACTATCACAGTAATCCAAGTCTATTCCTCGACCAGTAATACTGAAAAAGCTGAAGTTGAACCATTCTATGAAGACCTACAAGACCTTCTAGAACTAACATCCAAAAGGTGTCCTTGTCATTATAGGGGACTGGAATGCAAAAGTAGGAAGTCAAGAGCTACCTGGAATAACAGGCAAATTTGTCCTTGGAGTATAAATTGAAGCAAGTCAAAGTCTAACAGAGTTTTCTCAAGAAAATGTACTGGTCATACCAAACACCCTCTTCCAACAACACAAGAGAAGACTCTACGTATGGACATCACCAGATGGTCCATACAGAAATGAGATTGATTATATTCTTTGCAGTCAAAGATGGAGAAGATCTAAACAGTCAGCAAAAATAAGACTGGGAGTCGATTGTGGCTCAGATCATGAACTTATTGCCAAATTCAGACTTAAATTGAAGAAAGTAGGGAAAACCACCAGACTATTCAGGTATGACCTAAATCAAATCCTTTATGATTATACAGCGGAAGTGACAAAGAGTTTCAAGGGATTAGATCTGATAGAGAGAGTGCCTGAAGATCTATGGACAGAGGTTCATGACATTGTAGAGGAGGCAGTGATCAAGAGCATCCCCAAGAAGAAGAAATGCAAAAAGCCAAAATGGTTCTCTGATGAGGCCTTACAAATAGCTGAGAAAAGAAGAGAAGCTAAAGGCAAAGGAGAAAAGGGAAGATATAAGCATCTGAATGCAGAATTCCAAAGAATAGCAAGGAGAGATAAGAAAGCCTTCCTCAGTGATCAATGCAGAGAAATAGAGGAAAACAATAGAATGGGAAAGACTAGAGATCTCTTCAAGAAAATTAGAGATACCAAGGGAACATTTCATGCAAAGATGAGCACAATAAAGGAAAGAATTGGTATGGACGTAACAGAAGCAGAAGATATTAAGAAGAGGTGGCAAGAATACATAGAAGAACTATCCAAAAATATCTTCAGGACCCAGATAACCATGATGGTGTGATCACTCACTTAGAGCCAGACATCCTGGAATGCGAAGTCAACTGGGCCTTAGGAAGCATCACTAGGAACAAAGCTAGTGGAGGTGATGGAATTCCAGTTGAGCTATTTCAAATCCTAAAAGATGATGCTATGAAAGTGCTGAGCTCAATATGCCAGCAAATTTGGAAAACTCAGCAGTTGCCACAGGACTGGAAAAGGTCAGTTTTCATCCCAATTCCAAAGACAGGCAATGCCAAAGAATGCTCACAATTGCACTCATCTCACACGCTAGCAAAATAATGCTCAAAATTCTCCAAGCCAGGCTTCAACAGTACGTAAACTGTGAACTTCAAATGTTCATGTTGGATTTAGAAAAGGCAGAGGAACCAGAGATCAAATTGCCCACATATGTCGGATCATCAAAAAAGCAAGAGAGTTCCAAAAAAAATCTACTTTTGCTTTAATGACTACACCAAAGTCTTTGACTATGTGCATCACAACTAGCTGTGGAAAATTCTTAAAGAAATGGGAATACCAGACCACCTGGCCTGCCTCCTAGGAAATCTGTATGCAGGTCAAGTAGCAACAATTAGAACTGGACATGGAACAACAGATTGGTTACAAATTTTGAAAGGAGGATGGTATACTGTTATCCTGTTTGTTTAACCTGTATGCAGAGTACATCATGAGAAATGCTGGACTGGATGAAGCACAAACTCTAATCAAGACTGCTGAGAGAAATATCAATAGCTTCAGATATACAGATGATACCACCCTTATGGCAAAAAGTGAAGAACTAAAGAGCCTCTTTAAGAAAGTGAAAGAGGAGAGTGAAAAAGTTGGTTTATAACTCAACATTTAGAAACGAAGATCATGACATCTGGTCCCATCACTTCATGGTAAATAGATGGGGAAACAATGGAAACAGTGACAGACTTTATCTTTTTGGCTCCAAAATTACTGCAGATGGTGAGTACAGCGAAGAAAAGCTATGACAAACCTAGACAGCATATTAAAAAGCAGAGACATGACTTTGTCAACAAAGGTCCGTCTAGTCAAAGCTATGGTTTTTCCAGTAGTCATGTATGTTTGGATGTGAGAGTTGGACTATAAAGAAAGGTGAGCACTGAAGAATTGATGCTTTTGAACTGTGGTGTTGGAGAAGACTCGTGAGAGTCCCTTGGACTGCAAGGAGGTCCAACCTGTCCATCCTAAAGGAAATCCGTTCTGAGTATTCATTGGAAAGACTGATGCTGAAGCTGAAACTCCAATACTTTGGCCACCTGATGCAAAGAACCAACTCATTTGGAAAGTCTCTGATGCTGGGAAAGATTGAAGGTGGGAAGAGAAGGGGACAACAAAGGATGAGCTGGTTGGATGGCATCATGATGCGATGGACATGGTTTTGAGTAGGCTCTGGGAGTTGGTGATGGACAGGGAAGCCTGGCGTGTTGCAGTACATTAGGTCACAAAGAGTCGGACGCCACTGAGCAACTGAACTGAACTGAATATGTTTCCATCTTTTTCCTATGATAGTACAGGATGTGTCCCACTCTTATCTGCTCACTTATTTCCAAGATCTTCTCAAATGCTGAGGAACTTTGCCTTTCCCCTCTCACTTTTGGATGGTTGGTCAATCTCTCCTTCACTCCTTAGTGTTCCATCAAAACCAAGTAGGCCCAAGAAGTTCCTGTATTGAAAGTAGCTTTTCCTGACCACATATGCAGTTACTGTCTTCCCTTTTGGCTACAGATTTATATGCATATGTGCAGTGTGCCATTCCCACTTGAACATCACAGTGTTGTCCTTATTAATATGTACACAAACAGACTTTTCTCCATCCTTCCCACCTCTTAATTATTGCCCTCCTCTCAGCTTTATCACATCCTCCATAAGCATCATCATGCAAGCATTTAAGCCAGAAGTCATGGAATGATTATGAATTCTTCCCTTTCCCACATCTTCTTGACTTGTTATCCAAGAAGTACCTTTAATTTTCACAGCCAAAATGTGTTTCTTATCCTTTGTCTTTCTTTCCATCTTACCAATATCATAATTCAAATTACCCTTTTATATGAGTGACTAAAATAATCTTTTAATGGGCCTCTCCACCTTTTTGATTGTCCTCAATCATATTATGTGTTCAACAGAAATTACTGAGAGCCAACAATAGTTAGTAAAGAATCTGCCTGCCAATGCAGGAGACACGAGAGATGTGGGTATGATCCCTGGGTTGGGAAGATTCCCTGGAGTAGGAAATGTCAACTCTCTCCAGTGTTCTTGCCTGGAGAATCCCATGGTCAGAGAAGCCTTTTGGGCTAGAGTCCATGGGGTCACAAAGAGTGGGACATGCCTGAACATGCACTCAAATAATATAAGACACTTCTAAAGCTTTGGATAACCAGTGAAGAAAACAGCCAGAACAATCTTATCCTCATGGAGCTTACATTTCAGTTGGGAGTACATGGAGGGTACATGCTAAGTGAAATGAGTCAGACAAAGAGAAATAAATACTATCTGATATCACATGTATGTGGGAAATAAAAATTTAAACGAAGTAGTGAATATAACAAAAAAGAAATGAACTCACAGATATAGAGAACAAACTAGTGGTTACCAGTGGGGAGAGGGAGTGGGGAAGGGGCAATATAAAGGGTAAGGAATTAAGAGGTATAAACTATTAAGTATGAAATAAGTTACAAGGAAATATTGTACAATACAGGGGATATTTTATTATAACTATATATGGAGTATAAGCTTTGAAATTATTTTGTACAGCTATAACATATGATATTGCACCTCAACTATACTTTAGCAAAAAATTAATCATAATAAAGAATCGTACTAGAAGGGAATTAATTCTATGGCTCAAACAAACAGAAAGCTAGAGGCGGACGATGAGAAACCAAGATTTCTAAATGAAGACTATGTGGGCACTTTGCAATTTTAAATATGGTGGTCAGGGAAGGCCTGGTTCGAAAAGTGAAATGTGACCAAAACTTGAGGAGGCAAAGTACAGAGGAACAACGAGGAGTCCACTGGGGCTGGAACCGAAGGACTGAAGGGAGAGGCGCTAGAAAGTAACAGCAGAGAAAGGCAGAGGGAGCCTGAGAGCAACGACACCAGGTGTGAAGCGCCAGAATCGTCGTCAGCTTTTCTTCTGACTAAGATGGAGAGTGATGGAAGGTTTTCAGTGGCAGAGTGTCCTTATCCTATATAACTTTAAATGTTCACTTTGGCTGCTATTTTGGAGTAGATTATCAGAAGACAATTTCTAGAAGTAACACACATTACTCCTCAGATCATGTACAGTCTTGAGGGCTGACTCAGGCCTTACGGTTTCACCCAGAGTTAAGGGAAGCCTTCGAAGGGATTTTTACCAGAGTATCGACCTGATCAGATTGTAGTAAAAAGAGTTTTCATGTAGTAGCTCGTTTAATCTTCTCACCTGTGTGTGTATGTGGAGGCAGGTGGGGTGCCATTATTCTTCATTTCCAGAGCTAAAGAATCTGAGGCACAGCAATGTGGTGGAATGAACAAAGGCCTCCAAGCTAGCAAACTGTGGATCCAAGATTGGAATCCAAGAAAACTGCTTATAGGATCCCCTGGAGAAGGGAATGACTACCTTCTCAAGTATTCTTGCCTGGAGAATTCCATGGACAGAGGAAGCTGGAGGGCTATAGTCCATGGAGTTACAAAGAGCTGGACATGACTGAGTGACTAACACTTTTTCCATCATTTTGAACATATTGAATATGAAGGGCATGGGTCTCTGTGGAGACTCCTACCTCAGGAGACCCTAATGCTTCTTTACCAATTGGAAGTGAAGCTTTGAATGAGGTCACAGGCTGAGATTTAGGAGTCATCAATACATTGACAGTGGTTAAATAATTTTAACAGATGACAGTATCAAGATGGAAGGTATAAAAGGAAATGAGAGAGCTTGAAGCCAGGGCCACTGAGGGATGCTGAATTCAGTCTGAGGAGGGTAAAATATGCCCACAAAGCTGAGGGAGAAAACTGGTCAGAGTTAGTCAGGAAAACTGGAGGTGATGGAGTCAGAATGTAAAGGAAGAGAATTTTGCACATTTTCCTAATCTTGGGTGCTTCTGAGAGGTAAGGTAAACTGCTCATTGGGTTTGACAACATGGAGTTTAGTAGTGTTCTTAGTGAGCGTCTTTTGGTGAAATGAGGGGAACTGAAGCTCAGTTAGAAGATTTCTTTATAGTTCTAAACAATTCTGTGATTTTTCTTTTTTTTTAGATTTATTTTTTTTATTTTAATTTTTTTTTTTTAATTTTAAATTCTTTAATTCTTACATGCGTTCCCAAACATGAACCCCCCTCCCACCTCACTCCCCACAACATCTCTCTGGGTCATCCCCATGCACCAGCCCCAAGCAAGCTGCACCCTACGTCAGACATGGACTGGCGATTCAATTCTTACATGACAGTATACATGTTATAATTCCCATTCTCCCTAATCATCCCACCCTCTCCCGCTCCCTCTGAGTCCAAAAGTCCATTATACACATCTGTGTCTTTTTTCCTGTCTTGCATACAGGGTCGTCATTGCCATCTTCCTAAATTCCATATATATGTGTTAGTATACTGTATTGGTGTTTTTCTTTCTGGCTTACTTCACTCTGTATAATTGGCTCCAGTTTCATCCATCTCATCAGAACTGATTCAAATGAATTCTTTTTAACGGCTGAGTAATACTCCACTGTGTATATGTACCACAGCTTTCTTATCCATTCATCTGCTGATGGGCATCTAGGTTGTTTCCATGTCCTGGCTATTATAAACAGTGCTGCGATGAACATTGGGGTACATGTGTCTCTTTCAATTCTGGTTTCCTCGGTGTGTATGCCCAGAAGTGGGATTGCTGGGTCATAAGGTAGTTCTATTTGCAATTTTTTAAGGAATCTCCACACTGTTCTCCATAGTGGCTGTACTAGTTTGCATTCCCACCAACAGTGTAGGAGGGTTCCCTTTTCTCCACACCCTCTCCAGCATTTATTGCTTGCAGATTTTTGGATCGCAGCCATTCTGACTGGTGTGAAGTGGTACCTCATTGTGGTTTTGATTTGCATTTCTCTAATAATGAGTGATGTTGAGCATCTTTTCATGTGTTTGTTAGCCATCCGTATGTCTTCTTTGGAGAAATGTCTACTTAGTTCTTTGGCCCATTTTTTGATTGGGTCGTTTATTTTTCTGGAATTGAGCTGCAGAAGTTGCTTGTATATTTTTGAGATTAGTTGTTTGTCAGTTGTTTCAGTTGCTATTATTTTCTCCCATTCAGAAGGCTGTCTTTTCACCTTGCTTATATTTTCCTTTGTTGTACAGAAGCTTTTAATTTTAATTAGATCCCATTTGTTTATTTTTGCTTTTATTTCCAGAATTCTGGGAGGTGGATCATAGAGGATCCTGCTGTGATTTATGTCTGAGAGTGTTTTGCCTATGTTCTCCTCTAGGAGTTTAAAGTCAGGAACAAGACAAGGGTGTCCACTTTCACCGCTACTATTCAACATAGTTCTGGAAGTTTTGGCCACAGCAATCAGAGCAGAAAAAGAAATCAAAGGAATCCAAATTGGAAAAGAAGAAGTAAAACTCTCACTGTTTGCAGATGACATGATCCTCTACATGGAAAACCCTAAAGACTCCACCAGAAAATTACTAGAGCTAATCAATGAATATAGTAAAGTTGCAGGATATAAAATCAACACACAGAAATCCCTTGCATTCCTATACACGAATAATGAGAAAGTAGAAAAAGAAATTAAGGAAACAATTCCATTCACCATTGCAACGAAAAGAATAAAATACTTAGGAATATATCTACCTAAAGAAACTAAAGACCTATATATAGAAAACTATAAAACACTGATGAAAGAAATCAAAGAGGACACTAATAGATGGAGAAATATACCATGTTCATGGGTCAGAAGAATCAATATAGTGAAAATGAGTATACTACCCAAAGCAATTTACAAATTCAATGCAATCCCTATCAAGCTACCAGCCACATTTTTCACAGAACTAGAACAAATAATTTCAAGATTTGTATGGAAGTACAAAAAACCTCGAATAGCCAAAGCAATCTTGAGAAAGAAGAATGGAACTGGAGGAATCAACTTGCCTGACTTCAGGCTCTACTACAAAGCCACAGTCATCAAGACAGTATGGTACTGGCACAAAGACAGACATATAGATCAATGGAACAAAATAGAAAGCCCAGAGATAAATCCACACACATATGGACACCTTATCTTTGACAAAGGAGGCAAGAATATACAATGGAATAAAGACAATCTCTTTAACAAGTGGTGCTGGGAAAACTGGTCAACCACTTGTAAAAGAATGAAACTAGATCACTTTCTATCACCGTACACAAAAATAAACTCAATTCTGTGATTTTTGAATTTTAATTCTGTCCCCCACCTGAAGAAGTAAGGTATGATATCCAGGGTGCTAATTTAAATCACGGGGCCAAAGTGACTTAAGTTTGGTTAAATTTTGAGTAGAAAATCCTCTAATATCTTCAGATAAGCAGAAACAGTATTCCGTTCACTCTTCTGTCAACACTACCCATCTATATGCTGCTGCCTGCCTTTACCTAGAAAATGCCCATGAGCAGTGGTCTTGGAGGGTATAATGAGAAAGACTGGAGGTGTGGATGCCTAGGCCTCTGAAGGAGGAAGATTTTGAAAGCTCTATTTTTCATACTTATGGAATAAATTTTTCGGATTCTATCTGACCCTCAATCATTGAATGCACATTTATCAAACATGGTACCAGGAGCTTATAGAGCAGGACTTCTTTCAAGTCAGGTGTATTCCTGAAAATACACATATAACTAAACACCTTCCATGAAATTGTTTTTTTCTTGAAGCAGTTTGCACATTCAGGTTGCTTTCAATCACTTCTGAAGTATTTCACAAATATCTTTATCAAACTAATAAAAAATATGAAACAAAATATTGAATATGAAACAAAAACAAAAATATGAAACAAAATAATATTTATATTAAAATAAAGTAATACTTTAATTGGTTATGATTTTCTGCTTATTTGGGTAAAAACACTCTAATACCATTATTAGAATTATTTTTTACTTAATTGACTTTTTCGGACAAATATCTGATAAAATAAAATTAATTTATGTCAATACAAATTCCTTTCATAGACATAATTTGCTGTAACAGAAGGTAAGAATACGTATCATATTTACACATGTGGCTTTCACTGAAGAACTTCTTCACAAATGACTTATGATTTTCAAAATATACTGTGTACTCAAGTTTTTTTGTGGGACCAAGTTTAATGTACTAATGGCTATCTTCAGAGGGATATGTGATAGTTTGGGCTAATATTTTTACTTGTACTAGTTATTACAACTTTAGCTTTTGTTTTTACTTGTTTTCTTCTTTTCTGTGTTGTTCATTAAGCTCACTTCTCAATCAATCAGGTGAAATGTGAGATGGCAAAGTGATTTCAGGAGAGACAAAGGCACACATTCCAAGGTGTTAAACCTCAAGAATTTCCCAAATGTTAGTATTATCGTATTACTTTCCTAGTATCAAATATAGTAAATGTTTAGACTGTTTGACAACAAACTTAGCTTCTCTTCTTTTGATTTTTCTTCTTCTTTTTTAATTTGTATTGCAATTTTCCATCAGTATCTGGTCCATTATCTTGGGGAAACCAGAAACCTCCAAGTCTGGTTGGTAGCACATAGGAATCTTCCCCCATCCTCCTCAATGAACCTTTTCAGCATCAGTGACTGCAAGGACACTCTTACTCTTTGGGGACTTTTAAAAACAGGACAATCACGACACATTCCTTTTCATCTTTGCCTCCCATAATTTTATTTAGCACAGGTCTTGTCAAAAATGTTTGATTTTTTTCTTCTCCAATTAGAATTCTTCAAAGGAGAGAAAATGAGAGTTGGAGCCCAGATTTCATATCAAATGCTTCTAGGACCACGGCTGCTCCCGCTTTTGAAGTCCCTTCTGCCTACCTCTTGATGCTGCAACCCTCTTAATAACACCATTAGCCATTTCAGCTCCATTTTTCTGACAGGATTGGTGGAAAGCAAGGGAGAGCCTTTCATGTAAGACTTTGCTACTCTGCTGCTATGCCTTAAAGATAAAAATTATTTTGATTCATCTTGTCCTAGTGTATACATGTAGCTTAACCTCTTTGTTTAGTAAGCAGTAATGGCTATCACTGGGTTTTTCCTGATTCCCTGTTAATTAATGGAGATTAGAACTCTATACAACTAATTTAAAAGAATTACTCAAAGATGTCTCTTCAAAGCAGTATAGCCATGAGATACAGATTAAACTCTGAATATTCCAAATAACAAATTCTATTTCTAGTCAGCTAATGACAGAGATAAAAATGACTTAAAATAACTTCCTCTCATAGCTAGAGAGAATAGTAGAATATATTATATATTTATCTTAAAAATTAAAATAAGAAAAAAATGTATCATAGAATCAACCCTTTCCGTTAGAGGAAGGCGATTTTAATGCTTGTAATTTTTGCTGCATGTACCTTCTTCTTCAGAACAGACTAATAGACAAGCTCCGCTTCTTGGCGAAACAGAAGTGGGTGAACTGGCTGAATAATATATTTGTATCCATGGACTTGAATGTGAGAATTTGAGAAAGAGCTATGTTTAAGCACATGGCTTTGGCATATACTGAACACTGACCTATTCTATGAAGCTGTTAAACATTTTTACCCTTTGCAATCATCTGACTTCACACTTAAATATACCTTTTTCTTCTAGAGGAAATTAGCATGCTTGCACATATAATAAAAGTAAAGCACTTTGCAGTTATGTTAATTGAGTGCATCTTTTAGCAAACCTATCTTTCTACCGATTGCTTCTGGTAAAAATAAGATTTGTAAGCATGCTTTTCAATCAGAGTTTGCACTTGTCCTTTGAGAGTTAAATAATATTTGTACTTTGAGATGTGTGTTATTATCTGAATGGTTGTAGCTGGACCTTCGGAGCAAGGTACTGGAGCAGTAGAAACTGAAAAAAAAAGAAATGAGTTGGGGCTGGTATACGATAACCTCATCTTCTGTTGGTGTCCCACTCATGGTGCTATTTGACACCCTAGGCAACTTATTACCTTAGATAATATTTCTCTTGTGGTTGATAGGGTTTGCTCTGAAGATTGTGAGAAAACTCAGTGTTAATCTATTGGGACTTGATGCACTGATGATAGGTAGGTTTAAGGGGAAAAAATTCCTCCTGTTTCTGAAAATCAGGAATTAGTTGCTATATTCCAAGGTACCTGGCGTTCTCAAAGCTCTTCCAATGGTGGTGGATACACTGTTCCTTGCTCATACCATATCTGGAAGTGTTCTGACACTGCCAGCAGAATTTCTGTAGGCTTTCTCTGTCTTTTGGTGATCTTGTCTGACCGTAAAGAAAAGTGTGTTGAACAGAGTTCTCCTGCACAATTATCACCGCCTACCCTCCACCTGCACATCAGATCAGTGGTGGCAACGTAAAGGTGCAGAGAGCTCTGCTCAGTGGAGCACATTGCCTTGGGAGCCTCAGTGTTGGCTGCAGGGTGGCATGGTAAAGAGCACCCTGCCATGCTGGCTGCATCCTGGGGAACCTAGGCCCGACAGTCCTCTAGGAATCTCTCAGAAACTGCTGGGGAGCATCGGAGAAGAGTGTGAAAAAATAGACATGATTACTGCCAGGTAAAAATTGCAGGGCAAAACTCATTCCCCAAGTGTCTCTGCTGGAATATCACAAAAATAAAATGGCAAATATGAAAACTATTTGCCAGCAAGAACTAATTAGAGCCCTTAATTGGATCCCCTTTTCCAAGAAGTGGCACTAGAGAGATAAATGAGTCAACAACATTCTTTATTATTTATTAATATTCTGTGTTAAGTCGCTTCAGTCATGCCCAACTCTTTGTGACCCTATGGACTGTAGCCCTCCAGGCTCCTCTGTTCATGGGATTCTCCAGGCAAGAATACTGGATTAGGCTGCCACACCCTCCTCCAGGGGATCTTCCTGACCCAGGAATTGAACCCATGTCTCCTGTGGCTCCTGCACTGCAGGTAGAATCTTTGTCACTGAGCAACCAGGGAAGCCCTTATTATTATTAATACTGCACAATTTGGAGGCAATCTAATTAATAATTAGCATTTAATTGTAGGTAAAATAAGGAATAATTCTAGGTATCATAAGATATTGGTGAAAACTGACGGGGTTTTTTTTGTATTTCCAGATCTGTGATCAATTAGGGAATTAATCTGAATTCTGCTAGAATTTCTCCATGAAACTGTAGCAGCCGCACAAGGAGGAGTGAACCGGGGAGAGGACATTAAATCACCTCTTAGATTTGGAGGTCAGCCAAACTTTGCTCTGTGAGCTTGTCATTTAATTTTGTGAGTAAAGTTTTGTTGAAACGAAGCTGTGGCCATTTATTTATGTGTAGTCCGTGACTGCCTTCTTTCTATAACTGCAGAGCTGAATATTTGCAAAAGAGACATTAAAAATGTTTTCTCTTTGGTTCTTTGCAGATAACATTTGCCCAGTATTGTCTTAGACAAAAGTAGGGTTTGGGGACATGCCAACAAAGAAAATCATTCTCAGATAAGATAGAGAGCGACAAGGAGACTTTACCAACTGCGTTATAAAATACACAGACAACCTAAATAAAGACAACAACACTAAGTATGAACAAGATGAGGGGAAACATCGTATTGCCTATGTAAATAAGACACATACTTGCAACACACACACACACACACACACACACACACACACAAGGAAAGGACCATAAAAACTGTGGAATAAAACATAACTGAAGGAAAAATAGAAATGGAGTCTCATAGTCAAAAACTACTAATGAGAGTATGAATCAAGTAAATACTTCAGAGAGAAGATGATAAGCCAGCCTACAGTGATGGACATTTTAGAGTTTTAAAACAAAACACACAAAAAAGCAGCAAACATCCTTACAGTGTTATTCAGTTTGGTTCAGTTGCTCAGTCATGTCTGACTCTTTGTGACCCCATGGACCACAGCACGCCAGGCCTCCCTGTCCATCACCAACTCCAGGAGTTCACCCAAACTCACATCCATTGAGTCGGTGATGCCATCCAGCCATCATCCCCTTCTCTTCCAGCCCTCAATCTTTCCCAGCATCAGGGTATTTTCAAATGAGTCAGCTCTTCACATCAGGTGGCCAAAGTATTGGAGTTTCAGCTTCAACATCAGTCCTTCCAATGAACGCCAGGACTGATCTCCCTTAGGTTGGACTGGTTGGATTTCCTTGCAGTCCGAGACTCTCAAGAGTCTTCTACAATACCACAGCTCAAAAGCATCAATTCTTTGGCGCTTAGCTTTCTTTATAGCCCAACTCTCATATCCATACATGACCACTGAAAAAACCATAGCCTTGACTAGATGGACCTTTGTTGACAAAGTAATGTCTCTGCTTTTTAATATGCTGTCTAGGTTGGTCATAATTTTCTTTCCAAGGAGTAAGTGAAGATGCAATCACCATCTGCAATGATTTTGGAGCCCCCCAAAATAAAGTCAGCCACTGTTTCCACTGTTTCCCCATCTATCTTCCATGAAGTGACGGGACCAGATGCCATAATCTTAGTTTTCTGAATGTTGAGCTTTAAGCCAACTTTTTCACTCTCCTCTTTCACTTTCATTAAGAGGCTGTTTATACTGTTATTAAATAAATTAAAAAAAACCAGAGACAAAATGGATATGGCTAAAAATCAAATTGTTGGCATGGATAAAAAGCATGAGATAATTATAAATGAAAAAATTAAGTGGTTTTAAGAAATAGAGAAAAGTGAACAAATATGTAAAACACATGAAGAGATTCTGATGATATGAATATTTACTATTCTTAAAGCTGAGAACAAAATGCAAGGTACAGAAAAGAAAACTGATATAAAAGAAGAAATAATATTGCCAGCTGAATGAACAGGCCACCTTCAAGGAAAACTTGAAACAGAGCAACAGGTATCTTATTCAAATGATCAAACTTCTAGAATAAATCCAAAAAAGTAAGCCATTTGAAGTCATTTATAATATGGAAAATTTTGAGTTAGTCTCAGAATTATCCACAGCAACGTTCGCTGCCAGAAGCCAACGGGAGAATAATTGATATTAATAGATGCTGAAGCAGATAAAGGGTACCTCTGTCAATGTGATCCTTAACAAGCTGTCCTTCATCAGGGAGGGTGTCAGATAAATAACCTAAACGAATCATGAAAGAATGTACAAAGACCCATATAAACTTAATGAAATTTAGAAGAAGAACGAAGAAGCCCTAAAGAAACGCTGAGTGTTTCTTTAGGTAGATATATTCCTAAGTATTTTATTCTTTTCGTTGCAATGGTGAATGGAATTGTTTCCTTAATTTCTTTTTCTACTTTCTCATTATTCGTGTATAGGAATGCAAGGGATTTCTGTGTGTTGATTTTATATCCTGCAACTTTACTATATTCATTGATGAGCTCTAGTAATTTTCTGGTGGAGTCTTTAGGGTTTTCCATGTAGAGGATCATGTCATCTGCAAACAGTGAGAGTTTTACTTCTTCTTTTCCAATTTGGATTCCTTTGATTTCTTTTTCTGCTCTGATTGCTGTGGCCAAAACTTCCAGAACTATGTTGAATAGTAGCGGTGAAAGTGGACACCCTTGTCTTGTTCCTGACTTTAATGTAAGATCAGAAACTATAAAACTCCTAGAGGAGAACATAGGCAAAACACTCTCAGACATAAATCACAGCAGGATCCTCTATGATCCACCTCCCAGAATTCTGGAAATAAAAGCAAAAATAAACAAATGGGATCTAATTAAAATTAAAAGCTTCTGTACAACAAAGGAAAATATAAGCAAGGTGAAAAGACAGCCTTCTGAATGGGAGAAAATAATAGCAACTGAAACAACTGACAAACAACTAATCTCAAAAATATACAAGCAACTTCTGCAGCTCAATTCCAGAAAAATAAACGACCCAATCAAAAAATGGGCCAAAGAACTAAGTAGACATTTCTCCAAAGAAGACATACGGATGGCTAACAAACACATGAAAAGATGCTCAACATCACTCATTATTAGAGAAATGCAAATCAAAACCACAATGAGGTACCACTTCACACCAGTCAGAATGGCTGCGATCCAAAAATCTGCAAGCAATAAATGCTGGAGAGGGTGTGGAGAAAAGGGAACCCTCCTACACTGTTGGTGGGAATGCAAACTAGTACAGCCACTATGGAGAACAGTGTGGAGATTCCTTAAAAAATTGCAAATAGAACTACCTTATGACCCAGCAATCCCACTTCTGGGCATACACACCGAGGAAACCAGAATTGAAAGAGACACATGTACCCCAATGTTCATCGCAGCACTGTTTATAATAGCCAGGACATGGAAACAACCTAGATGTCCATCAGCAGATGAATGGATAAGAAAGCTGTGGTACATATACACAATGGAGTATTACTCAGCCGTTAAAAAGAATTCATTTGAATCAGTTCTGATGAGATGGGTGAAACTGGAGCCAATTATACAGAGTGAAGTAAGCCAGAAAGAAAAACACCAATACAGTATACTAACACATATATATGGAATTTAGGAAGTTGGCAATGACGACCCTGTATGCAAGACAGGAAAAAAGACACAGATGTGTATACCAGACTTTTGGACTCAGAGGGAGAGGGAGAGGGTGGGATGATTTGGGAGAATGGGAATTCTAACATGTATACTGTCATGTAAGAATTGAATCGCCAGTCCATGTCTGACGTAGGGTGCAGCTTGCTTGGGGCTGGTGCATGGGGATGACCCAGAGAGATGTTGTGGGGAAGGAGGTGGGAGGGGGGTTCATGTTTGGGAACGCATGTAAGAATTAAAGATTTTAAAATTTAAAACAAATAAAAAATTAAAAAAAAAAACAAAAAGAAACGCTGAGTGAAGCATTAGATGACAGATGACAACAGGGCGGGGTCTACAGGCACCGAGGGAAGGAGATGCGGGCCTGGAGCAGACAGGCCTCACACGTTCTCAGACGCGCAAGAATTCCAGAACTACCCTTTCCAGGTTAAAGCAAAAAACAAAAGAAATGGTTAAGAATCAAAAAAAAAAGAGAAAAATAAGAGCAATAACAATATTTAGCCAGTCAAGAATGAACAGAGAAATAACTAAAAATTTAAAAAAAACTAAATATAGATTAGCCATAATAAAAATAACTAGAGATAGCATTTGTGGCAATCATTAAAAAATAACATGGAGTTTTAGAAGATAATATATAAGCATCACCAACTTGCAAAGGGTGAAAATAGATGTTGAAATGAGAATTAGTGGTGGAATGCTAATTTTAGTTTTCATGGTTTGGGGTCAATAGACATTTTGTTTCAGAAAAACAGTGTATCTATTTCTATAATCTTTATAATATCTAACTAATGGTTCTTGAGTTGATAAAAACATTTATCTAAAGTTGAGTGAATTAATAAATTTTATCACAATTTCCATTTATTTTATGAAGTT
Organism: Capra hircus; assembly: GCF_001704415.2. Classification (NCBI taxonomy): domain Eukaryota; kingdom Metazoa; phylum Chordata; class Mammalia; order Artiodactyla; family Bovidae; genus Capra; species Capra hircus. The sequence continues at coordinate 8,647,988 of NC_030828.1, forward strand.
CAAATACTCTCAAACTTAAAAATGGCACAAATGCAATTTATGACAGTTTTGATATTCATCCATCTATACACACTGACCCATTTTCCACCCATTTAGCCCCCCTTTTCTTCTTTCTCTTTGTGTGTTTATTCTTTAAATGCTCTTTCTATTTAGAAATGTTTTCACAAGAATTGATGTTTATATAAGAATTAAAATGAGTGAAGTGACAGATACTAATGTCAACAATAGCTATTTCTATGTAGGAAAATTTAAAAATTTTTTTCCTTTATTTTCTTGTTATATGTTTCTTTATTGCTCTGTTAAAATAACGAATAAGTTATTAGTCAAACAAAAATATGAATTAACTCATTATTCATAGCCCTAAGGGCATTTGAATTATATATCTGAAAATTCTGAAAGATATATCAGGATCTTTTTTACAAACAGAATTCTGAACCAGGAAGCAAAGTAACTGTGAAACAAAATGTAGTAGTCTTATTTGGCTTAGCTAAAATTATAAAATTGACAAAGCCCCTCCTCCCATATGCATTCTTTCTTATGTTACGACTCTGAACCCAGGAATGGCAGAATTTTTTTTTTTTCCAAATCTATTACAATCTAAGAATCCCACCTGGGCGCTACCCTTTGTGGTTTCCCTGAACAGAAATGTTTCTTTCTTGGTCTGGCTTTTGTTCATATTCTAAGATATTTTTGCCAAGGCATTACTATCTAACTTATTGCCTATTATTTTATAATTTCTAGAAAACACTTGTGTTACAACCCCATTCAGAAGAGTAATAACTATACAGAAAATGAGAATTGTTATGGACATGAATATTTTGAGGATCTCCTCAAATTCTGCATCTTTTTTGCCAACACAAAAGGAAGTTTGGACTATTACTTTAATAATCAGTATTAACAATCTTCTCATTTTTCGTGAGACCTAAAGAGTCCTTGAATCACATGTTACTTACTTAGAAAGTCAATGAGTAAAGATCAAACTACAAGCAGCTTAGAAAATATCCAATGACTTAGAAACTCTAAAGAAACTGAGAATTATTAATAAAGTCCATTGTTTTAGTCTTGGGAAAATATGATTGAGTTTTCTGATTAACCACAGCCCTAGAAATTAGATTTATATCTCTTCTCTCTTGAATATTGCCACATTTCTTAATGATAATCCAAACAGATAATCATCAGTACTGCAACGATAATGCGATGCTGAAAAGGCTGAAGGCTAGGACAATGAGGAGAACACGGTTTGGGTCCCAGCTGTGTTTACTTTCAAAAGACCATGTGTTTCTTGTTAGACCATCTTCTCGCTCCTCCGCCTTTTTCCCTCCCCTCCACAGTTCAAAACAGGAGCCAATTAGGGGTCCCAGAGTGAGTTCTTTCGCTCCCCTCACCTTTACCCTAATCTTTCTTGCATGCTCTCAGCAAAGTCAGACAACTGTGACAACAAGCTTGAGGCTTTTTTTTTTTGTTTTTAATTGACCCACCAGCAGAGGCTTAAAACCACCCTACAGCAGTTATATGTATGCAGAGGTTAAGTTTAAAAATACAATCCAGGGAAAGAGACTCGAATCTATTTCATCAGAGATTTGAAAGTCGTTGTCAGGTAGGTTTTAAACGTGATCAGAATAAAAGTGCGCATTGAGAAGCCAGCCCTCGGGTTGTAGCCCTCTTCTACCCCGCACCTGTGAATCTCCAGGCTGGGGAGGTGTGACCATGTGGATCCCTGTGACCTGAGCCAGCCCTTCCCCACCACTGGAGGAAAGGCTGTTCCTTCACTCCTCCTCCTCTGTTTCCTTTCCCCTCATCCCCACCGCCCCTGTCCCTCCAAAAGCCACAAGTGTGTGAAATGCATTCATTTGCCAGAGGCTGTTTATTCTGTTTAATAGACACCTATTGCCCCCTCATCCTTTCTTTTTAGATTGTCTGGACAGGCACAAAGCAAATTAGTGCAAAATGCTTTCAGTCAAGTGTCGGGTGGAATCATGGTGATGAATGCTCCACTCTTGGGCTTTCAGGTTCTCCCAGCACTTGTACTGACAGCATTGTCTCCCTCGATTACAGCCTTGCCCATGTGTTCCATGGAGCGCCAAAAACAATCTTGTAACTTTGGAAGGTTCTGTTCCAATGAAGACATTTTGAACTCACTGTGAAAAAAAGAAATGGAAAGGATTTGACATCAAAAGTTTAGTAAAGTCTCAAACATATTTCCCTTAATGGAGCATTTCCAGTCTTTGCTGCTTCTAGTAAAGATTAGGAAGTTACAAAACAGTGACACATAAAAACGCTAGGATGTAGCCATTGACATGAGACTCATTAATGATCTTGGCTTCAAACAAATTGCTGGAATGATGCACTTGATTTCCTTACATCAAATGTGTATATTCAAGTCCTTCTTGAAATTTAAAGAACATCCTTGGTCTTCAACAAAATGGCAACTACTATTGCCACTGCTCAGTCAAATCAGCCATGTCCAAATCTTTGCAGCGCTATGGATTGTAGCCCACCAGGCTCCTCTGTCCATGGGATTCTCTAGGCAACAATACTGGACTAGGTTGCCATGGTCTCCTCCAGGGGATCTTCCCAACCCAGGGACCGAATCCCGGTCTCTTACGTCTCCTGCATTGTGGGTGGATTCTTTACTGCTGAGCCGCCGTGGTAGCCCCAAGTACTATTACCCAGCCCTAATGTTTGCAGTTCCAGCCCAGCCTAGAAATAAGTTAAATTGGAACAAGCACAATCATCTTCCAGGTCAGACTCTGAATTCTCAATATTTAAAATAATCTCCCCCGCCTTTTTTTTTTTTTTTTTTTTTTCAGAAAAACTTTATCTTTTGTTTTTTATCCCCCCCTTTTCTCTTTTTGCTTGTTGTTTTGTTGTTGATTAGTTGCTAAGTCATGTCCAGCTCTTTTGTGACCCCTTAGACTATGGCCCACTAGGCTCCTCTGTCCATGGGATTTCCCAGGCAAGAATAGTGGAGTGGGTAACCTTTTCCTTCTCCAGGGGAGCTTCCTGAGCAGGGATCAAACCTGCATCTCCTGCTTTGGCAGGCAGGTTCTTTACCACTGAGCCACCAAAAAGCCCTTTCTGTTTGTTAGAAGCAGATTAATTTTTCTCTGCTATCATCTGGAACCTAAACTAGCAGTTATTACCATTGCAACTATCGTAATCAGCCACCCATTTAACAAAACCTGTGGAAAATAATCCTCTTGGTAACTCAAAATTTGGAAGATACAGTAGTAAGTTCTCATCTACTAAAACATTGAGGATATTGAAAAAAAATGTCCTATTAATTTTTCTCCAAATAATACCAATTTAGAATAGGTGACACCTCATGAGTTGGCTTTCCAACAAAATATCTTGGATATCTCTAACTCCACCAACAAAATGGGTTTTTAAAAACAATTTGCTGTTGTGAGACCTTGATTCTTGGCAAATTGGCCCCAGGTTAGACATCAGGATACATAGCTTAATCTGAGCGAATCAGAACCTAGCAGAGCCAGGGATCTGAAAGTCAGCCAGCTGTCCCTGTCAGAGAGAACAAACAACTATGAGGACCTGCCATTGAGGTTCCCGGGTTTATCTGAATCTGCAATGTGCTGAAGTTGGCTTCTTCAACTTTTCCTCTAATTTCATGCAAAGCTTTTGTTAAAATCTCTTGAAAACAAACCACCAGAGTAACTTGCAATGAACATAATTTAAATGTGTGTAAGAAGATTTGGATGGCAAACTTTATTTTTTTATTTTTTTTTTCTTTGTTGGCAAAGCAATGTCTCTGCTTTTTATTTTTTTATTTTTTTAGTTTTTTTTTTTAATTTTAAAATCTTTAATTCTTACATGTGTTCCCAAACATGAACCCCCCTCCCACCTCCCTCCCCAGCAAACTTTAAAGTGAGGGGTTGGGTGCAAATCTGCCCCAGTCGTTTACTCTCAGCAGGATCTCTCAGGCTCGATATGATATGTGCAGTTATCTTATCCTTTGTTGATTTTCAGAATGGCTGATGGTAACAGGAATGTGATTTCCCTTCTTTATCATTGATTCCTCTCTATTTCTTATTATTCTTTTAACAAAATTTAAAATACATGAAATAAACGGAATGCATTGGGAATATAAACAATTGATTCCTAATTATGGTTCATTTAAATGATTAGAAAACACAGTCAAATGAGGAAAAATATGTTCATCCAGACATCTGCCAAACATTCAAAATGAAATACTGGAAAAGCTAAAATGTGTATTTCAGCGTATAGCTTGGCAGTTTGTCAGTTTTCATTTGGTTGTTCCGTTTTATAACATACCTGCTTTTCATATTTACAATGAGGTTACTTTACAGTTCTTTCAAAAATTTCAGAATCTGCAATTATATGACTACTTTAATTTTTATTCAACTATTGTCTTGCCTATTCCAATCCACAAAGTATAATGAATTCTATATTATTACATTAGGTGATTCATAGCTTGGTATTTACTTGTCACCTGAATGATCGATATATATTTAGTCACATAAATCTTATCTATAAAAGATGCAGTATTATGAGGTAAGGTTATATTCCTGGAAACCCATCTTTTATTATAAAAATAAAGAAAATAAAATAGTTTAACACATATTTTTTAGTTTTTAATAAGCATGTGATAATTCAGTTTAAAATGAACTGAAACTTCTTTGGGGAGAACACTTCAGCAATACCTGAACTTCCTGAAGTTGTGCAAAGGGGAAGTACAGGGAAACTGACTTAAAGGTACAATCCTTTTTTTCCAGGAAGATTTCCTATAGCAAGTAGCTTTTATTGTTTTGAAAAGTTCTGGTAGCATTCAAAAGTAAGATCAACTGTTGCATATGTACACAGGGCACAAAAGTCTATGTAGAATGTCCGTACTTGATGAATGATCTCTTGCTCTGTTTGTTTAATGTGCTCTTCATTGCTGAACTCCTATGAATGGGAGTCTGTAAATTCCATCACTTATGCAGAATACAATCTGAAACTAATCACTCTACCTCTAAAGTACCTGGGGACAAATAGAATATAGATGGGCATATATTAACATTCAAATGATGTAGTTTATCTGCCTGCAAACAAATGCACACATTCATTATTCCAAATGCAGATAGAGCAGATTTTAGTAAAGGGGGAAAAACAGTTGTCTTTATCTTTTTTAAATCAATAGAATAAAATATTTTCAAACCTTTTAACTATTACCATAAAAGAATATATATGTAAGTAGATGGAATATATAATTTTAAAAGTAAAACTTCTACGAAAAAGAAAGCTAACAGTTTTGAGGACATGTTACGTGTCAAATCATTTTTATATATTATTTTACATATTTTTTCTAAGTTTACCTAATCTTTACAATATCCAAGTATAAGTATTATAATACTCATTTTTCAAAAGCTCAGAAACATTAAATACATTTTTAAATGCAATATCTGATAGGTAAAAAAGCCAGGAATTTGAACTCTGATTTGTCTGATTCTAAAGCTCTTAACTATGTCCATTACAAGCTGCTTTTATTATTAAAGTCACATAGTAAGAAGAGAAAATGAGATAATTAAAATGTATCTTTTCTTGTACATAGCAAATCTGAGCCATCTAATTTCTTCAGTATGTGTTGAGAGTAATGCAGTTATTAATATAGAAAATAGCCTCATTTCATTACTCTCATTAGCTGATTAGTGTGTTTTTGCTAAAGCACTAACCCTAGTCTGAAATGAGAAAAATGAAAGTAGGAAGCGATTAAGAATAGGAAATAATATTCTCCTACAGTTCATCACAAAAGAGGTAGTGTATTTTGACTATATCACAAACTGTAACAGAACTCAATAAATGTTTATGCAGTGAACATACAGGCATTTATGACACCTTAAATCATTTGTCACAAAATCTTACATCTTCATGGGATATAGGGGAATGCAAGCAGAGGCCCCCAAAGATGTCCAAATCCTAATTCATGTAGCCTACAAATAAGCTACCATCCAGGGCAGAGGGGCCTTTGCAAAAGTGATGGTGCACACTGAGACCGGCGATTGTCCTGGATTTCCTGAGTAGGTCCAGCGTAATCAAGTCAGAGAAGACGTGTCAAGAGAAGCAGAGTCAGAGCAAGACCTGAAGAAGCTGCTGCCTTTGGAGATGGAGGGTGTGGCCACGAGCCAAGAACAACCGGAAGCTGGAAGATGTAAGGGAATAAATTTCCGTCTTGAGCCTGCAGAATAAACCCAGACTAGCAGTCACCTGGATTTTTACTCGCATGCTTAGTTTCTCAGGTATGTCTGATTCTTTGTGACCCCATGAACTGTAGCCCCCCAGGTTCCTCTGTCCGTGGGATTCTCCAGAGGGTAGTCATTCCTTTCTCCAGGGGATCTTCCCCTGCCCAAGAATCGAACCTAGGTCTCCTGCATTGCAGGTGGATTCGTTACCATCTGAGACACCAGGGAAGCCCCAGACTTTTACTTAGTAAAACCAGTTTTGGGTTTCTGACCGCAAGAAGTTTAAGATAAGAACTACATGTTGCCTTAAGTCCTGGGTGCATGATAATTTGTTACAACAATAAGAAGCTAACACAATAAGTGAATTGGAAAGACAAAAATTTTTGTTCATAATGCTTCTAGTTAAAATAGTAAGGCTCTCAGTATAAGTAAAGGCATAATACAGTATATTGTTAAACTATTTTTCAGGGCATTCAGGCAGCGCATCCTGAGACTATGTATTTCAGTAATGATTTCAGGGATAAAAATTCATTTTGTGAATACTTGAAGTTCAAAATTAAAAAAATAATAACACAAATAAGCCTTTTTATTAATGATTTTATTTGGCATCTTAAGTTTCTGCTAAATACATGTGAAACTCCTTATGCTTGAGATAATATCTATCCCATTATTTAAAACCCATGTTTTCTGTTTTTGAGAATCTCTTTTCCTGGCCTCTGCTTCCGAATTTCATATGCTGATGTTGTTCTTTATAATATGAGCATCTTTGTCAACATTTCTTATATTGGGGATGCCACAAATACTTTTCGAAAGCATGGAAATTAAAACAGGAAGCTGTCATTTTCTTTTCCTACTGAATGAAGCATAGTCATGGTTTAAAAGTTAAGAGGAAATGAGAGTCAAAACAATGTTGTAAACCTGGCATTTCCATTCACTTCAGTTAAACTATAAAAGTAACAGAAACACTTTGAAAAGCAGTTTGACACTATGTACAAGATCTTTAAAAATTGTATGCCTTTTGTCCTGGTAATCTCATTTCAGAGAATTTAAGAATAATAATCAGTTATACTGGTGGTGGTGATTTAATTGCTAAATTTTCTCCAGCTCTTGTGATCCCATGGACTGTAGCCCGCCAGCCTCCTCTGTCCTTGGGATTTCCCAGGCAAGGATACTGGAGTGGTTTGTCATTTCCTTCTCCAGGGGATCTTCCCCACTCAGGGATTGACCCCAGGTCTCCTGTATTGCAGGTGGATTCTTTTACTGCTAAGCTATCAAGGGAGCCCCCAAAATCAGTTATATACCAGAATAATTGTGAGTGTGAATTTTGTGCAGCATGATAACAGTTATTTATTCTCCTCATTAAACTTTTATCAAAATTCTGAAGTATACACAATTTCTTGTATCGGTTTGAAGAGAGAAATTGGTATAAAATTTACTTATTTTGTATATTCCCAAAGTAAGAGAGAAAAAAAAAAACAAAAACCAAATTCATTCACTGAGAGCTGAAACAAGCACATTTGTTCTGATGTTAGAATTGTACTGATGGTTGACCAACACAAAATGAATTTTGTGTGTGATTTCTGTTTACTAACTGCACCTCTGTAATGATAGCCAGAGCCATGCTGTGGCACCAGGGGCAGCCTTACACTCCGACCATCCACACGTAAATGGATGTATATGACACAGTATGTCTGGGCCACTAGTCTGAATATATTTAAATGAATTGACTCATGCTTAAGTCAAGCAACATACTTATTGTATTTCTCTACAAAATCTATTTGCCTAACGTGGCTAAATCAACAGTTATCAGCACAGATAACAGCTTTTCGTCAGTAATCAAATTTCAGAAAGTGATACGGCTTTAGAATGGTGCCCCAGAGCCTAGCTTGGAAACTAGTTCATTCTACTTCCTAATAGATATCTATTGAATAAATAAATTTCTGGGTTTATTAATGTATATCAAACACTTGTCACTTTTTTTAATTACTTTGACTTTTAAACAAGTACCTCCAGTGCATTAAAATTCCTTAGTCTCTTCTGCTATTATATTATACTGTGTGATAAATTCCCAGCTTTGTTCAGATCAATTTGTTATTATAATGGAAGAGAAATTATTGGAACCCGAGGTTGAAACCCTGTATATTGTTTGAACTACATTTACTCACAGGTTTCCATTTCCCTTCAAAGACCCTGTCTATGTAGATTTCAAGGTGAAACTGAAGGAAGAATGATATCTTCCTAATTCTCTTCAATTCCATACAATAGTCAGTGCTTATTTTTCAGTAAGCCCCGAGTGCATTGTGCTGTGGAGGCCGCATTACGTAGGGTCCTTCAGAGTAGACAGACATCTTCAAAGCAGCTAGAATGCAATGCTCCAAGTCACGAGAGCATTAATAACTGCTGTGACTTATGGAAATCTTTGAAAGAGGAACTGCTCTGGGTAATAAATACCACTAACTGCGATAGATTTGCCTGAACACGAATCATTCCCCTTCTTTCAGAAATAGTTCCTCATTCTCTTTGGGAAAACTATGTAATGCATGTGCTTTGGAGCCACATGGGCTTGCTTGAATGCTGACTCTGCAGCTTATTAGCTGTGTGGCCCTAGACAAGTTATTTACCATCTCTATGCGTATAGCTAATCATCTGTAAAATGGAGATAATATAGTTCCAACATTATAAGCACATTATGTGGATTATTTGAGCCACTACTACAATTGCAAATGCAATCAGAACAGTATTTGGCACGTGAAAGTGAAAGTGTTAGTCATTCACCTTACAAACAGCTGTGAAAAGAAGAGAAGCGATAAGCAAAGGAGAAAAGGAAAGATATAAGCATCTGAATGCAGAGTTCCAAAGAATAGCAAAAAGAGAAAAGAAAGCCTTCTTTAGCGATCAGTGCAAAGAAATAGAGGAGAACAGAATGGCAAAGACTAGAGATCTCTTCAAGAAAATTAGAGATACCAAGGGAACATTTCATGCAAAGATGGGCTTGATAAAGGACAGAAATGGTATGGACCTAACAGAAGCAGAAGATATTAAGAAGAGGTGGCAAGAATACACAGAAGAACAGTACAAAAAAGATCTTTATGACCCAGATAATCATGATGGTGTGATCACTCATCTAGAGCCAGACATCTTAGAAAGTGAAGTCAAGTGGGCCTTAGAAAGCATCACTACGAACAAAGCTAGTGGAGGTGATGGAATTCCAGTGGAGCTATTTCAAATCCTGAAAGATGATGCTGTGAAAGTGCTGCACTTAATATGTCAGCATATTTGGAAAACTCAGTGGCCACAGGACTGGAAAACGTCAGTTTTCATTCCAGTCCCAAAGAAAGGCAATGCCAAAGAATGTTCCAACTACCGCACAGTTGCACTCATCTCACATGCTAGTAAAGTAATGCTCAAAATTCTCCAAGCCAGGCTTCAGCAGTACGTTAACTGTGAACTTTCTGATGTTCAAGCTGGTTTCAGAAAAGTCAGAGGAACCAGAGATCAAATTGCCAACATCCACTGGATCATGGAAAAAGCAAGAGAATTCCAGAAAAACATCTCTTTCTGCTTTATTGACTCTGCCAAAGCCTTTGACTGCGTGGATCACAATAGACTGTGGAAAATTCTTCAAGTGATGGGAATACCAGACCACCTGACCTGCCTCTTGAGAAATCTGTATGCAGGTCAGGAAGCAACAGTTAGAACTGGACATGGAACAACAGACTGGTTCCAGATAGGAAAAGAAGTCCATCAAGGCTGTATATTGTCATCCTGCTTATTTAACTTATATGCAGAGTACATCATGAGAAACGCTGGACTGGAAGAAACACAAGCTGGAATCAAGATTGCTGGGACAAATATCTATAACCTCAGATATGCAGATGATACCACCCTTATGGCAGAAAGTGAAGAGGAATTAAAAAGCCTCTTGATGAAAGTGAAAGAGGAGAGTGAAAAACTTGGCTTAAAGCTCAACATTCAGAAAACAAAGATCATGGCACCAGGTCCCATTACTTCATGGGAAATAGATGGGGAAACAGTGAAAACAGTGTCAAACTTTATTTTGGGGGCCTCCACAATCACTGCAGATGGTGACTGCAGCCATGAAATTAAAAGACACTTACTCCTTGGAAGAAAAGTTATGACCAACTTAGACAGCATATTGAAAAGCAGAGACATTACTTTGCCAACTAAGGTCCGTCTAGACAAGGCTATGGTTTTTCCAGTAGTCATGTATGGATGTGAGAGTTGGACTGTGAAGAAAGCTGAGCACCAAAGAATTGATGCTTTTGGACTGTGGTGTTGGAGAAGACTCTTGAGAGTCCCTTGGACTGCAAGGAGATCCAACCAGTCCATTCTGAAGGAGATCAACCCTGGGATTTATTTGGAAGGAATGATGCTAAAGCTGAAACTCCAGTACTTTGGCCACCTCATGCGAAGAGTTGACTCATTGGAAAAGACTCTGATGCTGGGAGGGATTGGGGGCAGGAGGAGAAGGGGACGACAGAGGATGAGGTGGCTGGATGGCATCACTGACTCGAAGAACATGAATCTGAGTGAACTCCAGGAGTTGGTGATGGACAGGGAGGCCTGGCGTGCTGCGCTTCATGGGGTCGCAAAGAGTTGGACACGACTGAGCGACTGAACTGAACTGAACTACAATACACTATTTAAAAGTGAACGTGTTAGTCACTCAGTTGTGTCACTCTTTGAGACCCCATGGACTGTAACCTGCCAGGTTCCTCTGTCCATGAAATTCCCCAGGCAAGAATACTGGAGTGTGTTGCCATCCCCTTCTCCAAAAGATCTTCCTGATCTGGGGATCAAACCCAGGTCTCCTGCATTGCAGGCAGATTCTTTACCATCTGAGCAAAATAAATAAGCACTATTTATTTGTTAGATTATTTGGTAAATAAACAGACAGCATCTTTCCTTTGCATTCCCATTTTGTGAGACTGTTACATATTCCCTTGGCCAAGGAGAAGCACTGTATCTAAGCCAAAGAAAACTGGCTCACTGTTAATAAACACTGATGTCGTAGTTATCTTGTTAAATAAATCTGTGATGCTTTAGGGTGGCTTCTCTGAAATGAATTTGTACCATAATGTCAAACTCCCTTTCAGAGAGTTTGTTACTTTTGTTTTCTTTTTTCTTCCTTTTTCTTTTTTTTTTAACTTCAGAGACAAATTTACCCCATGCTTTAGTGAATTAAAAAATCATCTTTATCACTTCCTTGATGCTCTCCATTCTTTCCCCCTTTTTTATAACTTTTGAAGCTTAGTCGAAGTGCATTGAAAGGGATTCATTCTGGCAATGTAACCCTAGAGATATTCTTCACTAGCTGGAGATATTCCAGCTCCTGCTACAGAGTTCTCTCTGGAAACCACAGAGTCACCCAGGCTGCTAGTGGTAATCAGTATTTCCCTCATAATGACAAGGTTGATCCATTTTTGTGTCTTGTGTCTCTTTCTTTACAATAACTTTTTATGTTTTTTAAACCTTTTGACCATTCTCTATTGGATTGTGAATCTCTACCTTACCAGGATCTATAAATTGTTTATATATTAGACAGATTAGTCTTTTGGTCTATTATATAAAATCAAAAAACTCATGTGTAGATGTCTTAAAATTTCTACATGGTCAAATTTGTCAATATTTTATTTTTTGGCTTTTGAATCTTGAGTCATTTTTAAGAAATCCATTGCACACTCTGGAGGTGTAATACAAATTTCTCATATTTACTTAGGGTAATTTTAATGGTTTCATTTTTTTACATTTAAATGTTGAGCCATTTATAATGTTTTATGGGTTATGATGCCTGTCCGTTTGGAAATATTTGTGAAGGAACTTTCTCCTGTTTTCTTCTAGAGCTTTGATGTTTTCACATTTTCACTCCAGTGATCCACTTTTGATCCATTTTGCTGCACATGTCTATGCAGGATACCTACCCCATTCACTGAACAGTACAGGAGGCGTAACTCAAAGACACACCGCTCTGAATGACAAACCTTTTTAAATACTTTATTGAGGTATAACATACCCTGAACTTAACTCATTGTAAATGTACAATTCAATGACTTTAGAATTGTTCAACCACTTTTGTATCTTTTAAAAACATTTTCATTTATTCAGTGACATTGCTTTCTTTTGAATTATCATACACTGCGATGGATTAATGTTGGTGTACATTCTCATCTATTTCAATACATGTATAGAGTTGTGTGGGGGCTTCCCAGGCGGTGCTAGCGGTAAAGAATGCTCCTGCCACTGCAGGAGACAAGAGACCCTGGTTCGATCCTGGGTCAGGAACGTCCCCTGGAGAAGGACACAAGCCACCCACTCCAGTATTCTTGCCTGGAGAATTCCATGGACAGAGGAGCCTGGCGGGCTATGCTCCATAGGGTTGCAAAGAGTTGGACATGACTGAAGCAAGTTAAAATGCATATAAGCATAGAGTTATATAACCATTCCTGCAATCAGGAGTCAGAATATAAAAAGATAAAAACATAAAAAGAGAGAGTAAAAGAATTTCAATTATGGTAAATTTTCTATATCCTAAGCAAGCTATGCAAAGTTAAGTACACAAATGTCTACCAATAGATCAATCAATAAAATCTCTGCAAAATAGTAATCAAAATAGATAAAATAGAATCAGAAACTAAAAATTGTTCAAACAATGTCCCTCCAAAAAAGAGGAGCACTATAGTCTGAATGTTTGTGTGATCCTCACATACGTTATGTGGAAAACCTAATGACTAGTGTAATGGTCAGAGAAGGCAATGGCACCCCACTCCAGCACTCTTGCCTGGAAAATCCCACAGGCGGAGGAGCCTGGTAGGCTGCAGTCCATGGGGTCGCTGAGGGTCGGACATGACTGAGCGACTTCACTTTGACTTTTCACTTTCATGCATTGGAGAAGGAAATGGCAACCCACTCCAGTGTTCTTGCCTGGAGAATCCCAGGGACGGCGGTGCCTGGTGGGCTGCCGTCTATGGGGTCGCACAGAGTCGGGCACGACTGAAGTGACTTAGCAGCAGCAGCAGCAGCAGTGTAATGGTATTAGGAGACAGAGACTTTGGAAGGAGATTTGTTTACGAGGGTAGGCAGAAACCTGGGGAGTGGAACGAGAGCTTTCATAAACGAGACCTCCGAGGGTGCTCTCATCCCTTATAGGGTCATCATCAGACCCTGACCCTGCCGGCACCCCACTCTTCATCTTCTAGCCTCCCAAATTATGAGAAATAAATGTACCACCCAATCTGTGGTATTTTGTTCGGGCAGCTCCACTAAGACAGGTAGGAAAAGGGAGATGGTAATCAAAATCAGAGGCCACAAAATGAACAAGAACATGGGCCTAAATCCAAGCCCATCAACTGTTAAATTTAATGCAAATGATTTTAAACACGCTACTTAAAACACAAATATTTTTAAAATGAGGAAAGTAACACGAATCAACTAGGCTTTCTACAAGAAACTTACTTCAAATATATAAACAGGTAGATTAGAAGTAAAAGGATAGAAATATATGTACCTTGCCAAAATAATCAAAAGAAACTGGAACAGCTTTGTTAGTACTGGATAAATAAACTTCATGTGCACGTGTGCGTGCTGAGTCGCTTCAGTCGTGTCCGACTTTCTGTGACCCCATGGACTGCACCCCATCAGGCTCCTCTGTCCGTGGGGATTCTCCAGGCAAGAATGCTGCAGTGGGTTGCCATTTTCTTCTTCAAAATAGACTTCATAGAAAAAGGAATTACCAAGGATAGGAAGGGAGGAGTGTGTATGTGTGTGTGTGTGTATGTGCGTGTGTGTGCATGTTCAGTCACGTCTGACTTTTTGTGACCCCATGGACTGTAGCCCACCAGGCTCCTCTGTCCATGAAATTTTCCAAGCAAGAGTACTGGTGGGTTGCCATTTCCTACTCCAGGGGATCTTCTTGACCCAGGGATCAAACCTATGTTTCTTGCCTCTCCGGCATTGGCAGGCAGATTCCTTACCACTGTACCACTGATAAGCCCTTAGAAAGGGATATTACCTATTAATAAGTGGGGTAATTAACCAAGAATATATAGTATCCTTAATGTCTACATATCTGTCAATACAGTTTTAAAATGGGCAAAGCAAAATCTGGTAGGAAAGGAGAAATAGGTTACTGGACATGTAGAGTTGATAACCTCGATACTTATTTCTAACTAACAGAACTAGTGGACAGAAAAATAAGCAGACACTGAAGGACTAAACACCATCATCAGTGAACTAGATATGACATTAACAGATATTCTACTGAAGAACAGGAGAATCCAGTCTTTTCAGGTAAACATGGAACATACCCTGAGTCATCAAACGAACCTTTACAAATTAAAATAACTAAATCATATACAAATATTTTCTCTGGCAATTCATTTTTAGAACATTTTCATAATCCTATAAATTCTCAGAGTTCCATATGCAGTCACTTTCTTCTTCAAAACTCGAGCCCCCCCAAAAATCTATTATTTTTCTGTATCTCGATAAATTTGTCTTTTAAGTGGAATCATACAAAATGTAGACATTTTTGTTTAGTTTCTTTCACTTAGCAAAATGCTTTTGAGGTTCTCTCATGTTGCAGCATGTTTTAGGATTGTTTTTCTGTACTCTCATTGCATAGATATACTATATGTTTCATCCACTCATTATGTGAAGTACTTTAAATCTATCTTCATCTTTTTTGTTATGAATAATACTGCTGTGAACATTCACATATAAGTCTTCCAGGAACATATGTTTTTATTTTCTTTGTGTAAATTCATAGAAATAGAAGTGTTAGGTCATCTAAAAAGCTTATGTATTGTTTTAAAACATATTCCAAATTGTTTTCCAAAGTGGCTTCACAATATAGCATCCCCACTAGCAACATATGAAGGTTCCATTCTCCCTGCATCCTTGTCAACCCTTCAGCTTCCCACTTTTGGATTATCGCATCTCACATGGATAGGGATAGGAAACTGTGTTTTAACTTGCATTTCACTAATACTTAATGGGATTGGGTTTCTTTCTAAGTGGTTTGTAGGTACTGTAAAATGTAGAAATCTTTATCCATTTTAAAAATCGGGCTGACCTCATCTTCTTGTTTTAAGAATTCTGTACATATAGACACAGGTGCTTTGTCAGACACATGATTTGCAAATATTTTCTAGAGTCTGTGGCTTATCTTGGCATCGTCTTGATGGTGCTTTACAAAGCACAAAATGTTTAATTTTACTGATGTCTATTTTTATGGTTGGATTTTGTTGCTTGCCTAAGAACACAAGGTCATAGAGATGCTTTCTTATGTTCATTTTAGGTATTCTATAGGGTTAGCTTGGCGGCTGTGGCTCTTTTCAAGTTAACATTTGTATACAGTATGACATGGGCTGCCCTTGGGGCTCAGACAGTAAAGAATCTGCCTGCAGTGCAGAAGACCCAGTTTCGATCCCTGGGTCAGAAAAACCTCTGGAGAAGGGAATGGCTACCCACTCCAGTGTTCTTGCCTGGAGAATTTCATGGACAGAGGAGCCTGGTGGGCTGCAGTCCATGGGGTCGCAAAGAGTCGAACACGACTGCGTGACTAACACTTTCACTTTCAGACTTTATTGCATGAGGTCAAGATTCAAGTTGACTTCTTTTGGTGCATACGGATGTTCATGTTCCATCACTATATAATGAAGTGGTTGTCCTTTCATCGTTGAATTATCAGGTCACTTTTCCTAAAATGTATTGACTCTAAACATAAATGCTAGTTTGCAGTCTCTCAATTGTTTTCCATGTATTTATATCACTAATTTTTAAATATTTTACATTTATTTCTAATTGAGGGAAGTGTCTTTACAATGTTGTGTTGTGTCTGCCATATAACAATGCAAATCGGCCATAACTATACACACATCACCTCCATCTTGAGCCTCCCTCCCCTCCCCGCTCCCATCCCTCTAAGTCATCACAGAGGGCGAGGCTGGGTTCCCTGTGTAATAAAACAACTTCTCAGCAGCTATCTATTTTATAAGTGGTAATGCATGTATGTCAATGCCACTTTCCGCATTCATCCCACTTTTTTTATGCTAAAACCACTCTGCTTACCGTTGCTTCAGGTAAGTGTTCAAACCACATATCATAAGCCATTCCATATTTTCTTCTTTCAAAAAAATATTAGGCTCTCTCGGGTCATTTCTATTTTCACATAAATGTTAGAATCAGCTTATCAATTTCGGCAAGAATTTTTCTAGTATTTTTACAGGAGCTGTATTAAATTTGTAGAACAATTTGGAAAGAATTGCCATTCAACCAATATTTACTCTTTCAATCTATGGGTAGGAGAGCTCTCTATTTATTTTGATCTTTAATGTCTCCAAGCAATATTGCATTATTTTGTTAAATTTATCCTAAGTATTTTATTTTTTGCTGATTTGGAATGGAACTATTTCTTAATTTCAACTTTAAATTGTTTATTGTTGCATATAAAAGCACAATTGGTTTTTGCATATCAATATTTTTTGTGTCTTTTGACTTTGTTAAACTTGCCTATTAGCTTTGCTAATATACCCATGTATTCCATAAGATTTTCCAAGTATAAAATAGTGCTATTTGTAAATGAAGACAGTGTTATTTCATCCTTACCTATCTGGATTCCTTTCAGTAATAGTATTTGGCATCAGAACCTCTATTACAACATTGAAAAGAAGAGGGAGAATAGACATCTTTGCTTTGTTCCCAGTTTTAAGGAGAAAGTGTTGACACTTTCACCATTAAATGTGATATAAACTATACGTTTTTCATAGATTCTTTTTATCAAGTTGAGAAAATTTATATTTTTAGGTTCCTGAGACTTATTGTCATGAATACCTCTTGTGCTTTATCAAATGCTTTTCCTATGTCTAGAAAAAGAATGTTATTCATCCTTTATCTTATTAATATGATATAAATAGCATATAATGATGGCATAAAATAATTTTAGGTGTTGCTGAGCTCAGTTTGCTAAATTTTAAAACCAAATTCTTATTATAAATCAGTTGTACAACAGACAGTGAGATTAAAACCTTGTGGTATGTTTCCACATTATTGAATTCTGCTGAATAATTGTAGAGTCTTTACTTCCATCTCTGAGATAATAATTGTGTACACTGAAAAAAATCAGGTTTATTATTAATTATACACTAACAGCAGTCCATTTTATGCTACCATGAAGGAAGTATATGACTCACATGTGTGAAAATGTGTCCATTGACATAAACCATCCTTTTTCACTGCCTTAAATATATTAGACTAAGCTTAGATCATTATTTTGTTCTCCAATAAGGTAAAACTTCCATCCTTCTAACACTGAAACACTTAGTTCAATCTTATTTTCCCCTTGTGGAAAAAAAGTGTAGATTTTACTACCTACTCCATCACTCCCCCAGTTTATAGCTTGCATAATTTTTCTGCTTTTCCACAATACTTCATGATAGTCAATTTAAAGATCTCATCACCTGATGTATGCTATGTTTGCAGCTTGTTGTTAAAAAACTACTCAATAAACCACAAGTGGGCATAGAAGCCAGGGATATGCATGTTTAAAGATTAAACAACACCAACAAAATGTCTTGCTCACATGATTCCTCCCTGTTACCCTATTCTCCTTTTTTTTCCTCCATAAACTATATTTTGATGTCTGCCAAAATCTGAATAATCCCTAATTTTGGTTATCACTCTTAAGTTCAAACCAAATATCTACCTAGGGTGTAATTATCTGAATAGTAAAAATGGGTTATAATTAAGAATCTAGACTACGACTTAGAATTTTGAGAAGCACTGCAGTGTTATCCTGGAAAAATGACACTGCCTCTCGCAGTAGGCCATAAGGGGACGAGGGGAGTATTGGCAGAAAGCCAGAGTTTTGTGTTCACTTCAAGAGCAGAGGTGATTTTTAATGCTTCAACATCACTCATGAAATATTATATATATAATTTGTGCTCACAATAACAAGCATGTTCTCCAAGGAAACATTAAAATAAATAGCTTCTTTAACTCTTTTGTACCTTGGTCATATCTTATTTTGATGAACCCATAAAAAAGGAAGGTAAGATTGATGTTGGAGAGATCAGCAGGGCAATCATGTAGTTTATTACATATTTATGACTCTGAAAGATCAAAGGATGTTTTTATGCATATAACTTGGCAAATGTATTTTGCCACGTTCAGATATGTTCCAAGTGACTTCAGTGGGGATGTGAAAAGATCTGGCGCTCTGCCTGTAATGCTATTTGGCAAGACGTTGAATGATGGAGGGATTTGAGAACACAGTAACATACTGTATTACATGTATATGTATACACACTCTATGTATGTATGCATACATTTACTGGTATATAGGAAATGTGTGACTGTATACACACTCTATATAAATATGTTAAACTACATAATCAGAGTAATTAGACGAAATATTGGTATCAGTATGTACCAATAAACTATATGTTTGGAAGGACTCCATTATTCTTCGTGATTATAATATTTTCAAGGAAACTGTAAGAAAATGTTATCATTAATACTCTACAGATTTTAAAATGTGTATTTATTAACAAGGTTCTGTGTGCTTTTAGTTAGCAGTCTAACATTTTGAAGGATGTGCAACTTGATTCCCTTTACACTGTAGGAGTAAAGGTGAGCCCAAGTAACACATGGCTCCTGCCCCACGGACCAGAAACTCCCAACCTCTCAGAAACCAGTGACCTCCAACTCTCTCCCATCCCTGTCCAACATGATTTTCCACATGTGTGATGTGTGTGTTGCTTGTGTCTTTGTTGTGGGTTGAGTCACAGTGGATGTTCCTTTGTCATTATAAAATGAATTATGGACCTGGGAGTATCATACTAAGTCAGACAGAGAAAGACAAATATATGATATTACATACACAGAATCTAAAAATACTGACACAAGTGAATTTCTCTACAAAACAGAAACGGAATCAGAGAATGAACTTATGGCTATCAGGGGGAGATTAGTGGAAGGGATAGATTGGGAGTTTGGGATTCACATGTACACACTACTGTATTTAAAACAAGTAATCAACACGGACCTGAGTCTTTCCAGCCAGGGATCGGGATCAAACCCAGGTCTCCTGCGATGCATGCAGATTCTTTACCATTGAGCCACTGGGGAAGCTGCAACAAGAACCTACTATATTAGTCCAGTTCAGCTCAGTTCAGTCGCCCAGTCGTGTCCGACTCTGCGACCCCATGAATCACAGTACACCAGGCCTCCCTGTCCATCACCAACTCCCGGAGTTCACTCAAACTCACGTTTATCAAGTAAGTGATGCCATCCAGCCATCTCATCCTCTGTTGTCCCCTTCTCCTCCTGCCCCCAGTCCCTCCCAACATCAGACTCTTTTCCAGTGTGTCAACTCTGTGCATGAGGTGGCCAAAGTACTGGAGTTTCAGCTTCAGCATCATTCCTTCCAATGAACACCCAGGACTGATCTCCTTCAGAATGGACTGGTTGGATCTCCTTGCGGTTCAGGGCACTCTCAAGAGTCTTCTCCAACACCACAGTTCAAAAGCATCAATTCTTCAGTGCTCAGCTTTCTTCACAGTCCAACTCTCACATCTATACATGACCACTGGAAAAACCATAGCCTTGACCAGACGGACCTTTGTTGGCAAAGTAATGTCTCTGCTTTTGAATATGCTACCTAGGTTGGTCATAACTTTCCTTCCAAGGAGTAAGCATCTTTTAATTTCATTGCTGCAGTCACCATCTGCAGTGATTTTGGAGCCCCCAAAATAAAGTCTGACACTGTTTCCCCATCTATTTGCCATGAAGTGATGGGACCAGATGCCATGATCTTAGTTTTCTTTAAGCCAACTTTTTCACTCTCCTCTTTCACTTTCATCAAGAGGCTTTTTAGTTCCTCTTCACTTTCTGCCATAAGGGTGGTGTCATCTGCATATCTGAGGTTATTGATGTTTCTCCTGGCAATCTTGATTCCATCTTGTGCTTCTTCCAGCCCAGAGTTCCTCATGATGTACTCTGCATAGAAGTTAAATAAGCAGGATGACAATATACAGCCTTGATGTACTCCTTTGCTTATTTGGAACCAGTCTGTTGTTCCATGTCCAGTTCTAACTGTTGCTTCCTGACCTGCATATGGTAGGTAATAATAATTAAAACATCTGACAGCTTCTACACTAAATGAAGAATAAATAAATAAATTATTAGGATTATCTAAGAAGTCTAATATCCCATTAACAAAGGTACTTTTAGTTTAAAATTAGAATAAAAATATAACCTTTGATTAATTTTTCCTATGTTTAAATCTTCTTGAGCATCAACAAATCATTAAAATTATATGATCCCAGGTTTTCTCAAAGTATGGTGAAAAGAACACACAAATCTTCAGTTTACTCTGGGGGTCACTTTAGAAAGAGTGCCTCAAAGATATATTTGAAAAACACTGGGTTAAACAACTCTAAGTGACTTTCTGCAGTACAGACTATATGACACTTGAAATCATCAGGAGGTTGCTTTAGCTTTTCCTCCAAATGGTCAGAGTTGGTGATTCCTTCACACATTGCATCAGGGGCATTGTGCAGAACAGACCCTGGTGAGCGTGATTATCTGACTGGGCTGCCATTGCAATCATTTATAGTTAACTTACCATTGATGCTGAGTGCTCACAGCCCTAGTTACTTTACTTAGTATTCATCTAAACACTCTTACAGTGGTGTATAGGCGAGGAAAGTAAAACTCAAAGAAGTTGAACAAATTGAAGTTAAAGTTTATAGGAGCACATGGCTAATTACAAAGTCAAAATTTGCCCCAGGTCTCTCTAGGTCTGTCCTATCTTATAAGTCTTTGACTCAAGAAAAAAATACTGTAACTGTGTATGGTGGTGGATGTTTCCTAGTTCATTCACAGTATGTAAAAATATCAAATAATTATGTTCTACAACTAAAACTAATGTAATGTTATATGACATGTATTCCTCAATGGAGAAAGAAAAAATAATAACATAAAATCATACCAAAGTTTATCATACTGAAATATTTTTATCAAAGTCTGAGTAGTCACTGGATCATGTATGATGAGAAAGCCCCATTCCATCTACTGTCATGTTCTATACCAAATCACACATTACTTGTTGTCAGTTGCCAAGTATTTCACTTCCAGATGTATTGTTTTTACAGTTCATACTCCAAGTATTGGCTTACATTTGCAAACCATTAATGCTCAAATAATTAAAGGGCAGACATTAAATACTGATCAAGAGTAAGAAATTTTACCTTTAGACCCTGTGACTGCAGGCTATTAGTACCTACTTGTGGATCTAAATTTCACTAAAGCAAGGTGACTTGGTCACATTTATCTTGATTTTTCCCACTGAGTAAGTTAGAGAATAGTTGAGAAGAAAATGTGGCATGGCAACTGAGCACTGATATTTCTTGTCTTGTTTGTGAAAGTCACTCAGTCGTGCCTGACTCTTTGCGACCCCATGGACTACACAGTCTGTGGAATTCTCCTGGCCAGAATTCTGGAGTTGGCAGCGTTTTCCTTCTCCAAGGGATCTTCCCAACGGAAAGATTGAACCCAGGTTTCCCACGCTGCAGGCCAATCCTTCACCAGCTGAGCCATAAGGGAAGCCCAAGAATACTGGAGTGGGTAGCCTATCCCTTCTCCAGGGGATCTTCCCGACCCAGGAATCAAACCCCGGTCTCCTGCATTGCAGGCAGATTCTTTACCAACTGCGCTATGAAAGAAGCCTCCTTTGTGAGAGGTTTGCAAATCAGTTTGCCCCAAAGCATTTATCAAAGTTACTCTCCTTTCCCCATTGTGTGTTCTTGGCACCTATGTCAAAGTTCTAGTTGATCATAAATGCATGGATTTATTTCTGGGCTATCTATTCTGTCCCATTGGTCTGTGTGTCTATTTTTATGCCAGTACCATGTTGTTTTGATTGAAGGCCAAATGAGAAGAGGGCAGCAGAGGATGATCTGGTTATATAGCATCACTGAATCAATGGACATGAATTTGAGCAAACTCCAGGAGATAATGAAGGACAGGGAAGCCTGGCATACTGCAGTCCATAGGAGTCACGATGAGTCAGACACAACTTATCAACAGAACAACAAGATCTCTAGAGACAATTTTACTTCTTCTTTTTGATTTGTATGGCATTTTTTTTCTTATCCAATTGCTATGGATAGGACTTTGAGTACTACATTGAATAAAAATCATGAGAGTGCGCTTTATCATTTTGTTTCTGATCTTAGAGAAAAAGTTTTTAGCTTTTCACAATCAAGTATGTTGTTACTTGTGGGTTTGTCATACATGGCCTTTATTATATTGAGGTGTATTCCTTCTACACCTAACTAGTTGAGAGGTTTTTTATCGTGAAAGGATGCCAAATTTTGTCAAATGATTTTTCTCCATCTACTGAGACAATCACACAATTTTTATCATTCATTTTGTTAATGTTGTGTATCAGGTATATCGATCTGTGTGTATTGAAGCATTCTTCAATCTCAGAGGTAAATCCCACTTGGTCTTGGTGTATAATCTTTTTAAAGTGTTTTTGAATTTGTTTTCCTAGTATTTTGTTAAAGATTTTTGCATCTGTGTTAATCAGGTATTGATATCAAATTTTCTTTTCTTGTAGTATCCTTATCTAGTTTTGTTAAGAAGGTAATTCTAGCCTCCTAAAGTGAGTATGGAAGTGTTTCTTTCTCTTCAACTTTTTGGAAGAGTTTGATAAGGATTTGCATTAATTCTATTTAATGTTTGATTGAAGTCATCAATGAAGCTATCATGTCTTGACTTTGGGAGCTTCACTGGTAGATTTTTGATCACTGACTCTATCTCCTTACTTGTTATTGGTCTATTCAAATTCTCTATTTCTGGTAATTCAGTCTTGATAGATTGTATGCATCTAAGAATTTCTCTAGTTTGTCCAAATCTGTTTTTATATAATTGCTAACAATAGTCTTTTATTTGTATTTCTGTAGTATCAATTATAATGTCTCCTCCTTTTCACAATTTTATTTAAGCTTTTTCTTTTTTTTCTTAGTTATAAGGGTGTCAGTTTTGTTTTATTTTTTATCTGCCCATTCCAAAAAAAGAAAACTCTTAGTTTCACTAATCTTTCCTTCTGGTATTCTAATCTCTATTTTAATGAAACAATACCCTATCTCATTCCATATACCAAATCAACTCAAAGTGGAATAAAAACTTACTGTAAGTTCTGAAACTATGAAACTATTAGAAAAAAAAATAGGAAAAAGTTTGACATTTCTTTGTGCAAAGAATTTTGGATGCAATCCCAGAGGCGCAGCAATAAAAGATAAAATAAACAAATGAGATTGCTAACTTTGAAACACTGCTACACAGCAAAGGAAACTTCACTAGAGCGAATAGACACCTTAGAGTGAATAGACAACCTAGGAGGAAATAATTGCAAACTTTATATGATAACGAGTTAATATTCAAAATATTTATGGAACTCAAACAGCTAAATAGCAATAAAACAACAGTTTAAAAGTGGGTAAAAGATCTGAATAGACATTTCTTCAAATAAGACATACAAATGGCCAATAAGTATGTAAAACGATGCTCAACATCATTAATGATCAGGGAAATGCAAATAAAAATCACAATCCCATACCTGTTAGAAATGTTATCACCCAAAAGACAAAAACTAGTCAGAGTTGGCAAACATGGAGAAAAGGGAAATCTTATATACTATTGGGAAGCACATAAATGAGCATGGTCATTATGGAAAACAATATGGAGAGTCCTCAAAAAAACAAAAATAGTCCTCAAAACAATAAAAATTAAATTTAAAAAACATAATAAAATAGAATAAAAATAGTCCTCAAAAATAAAAATAAAATAAAAAAACATAATCCAACAATCTATTTCTGGGTATGTATTTAAAAAATGAAACTAGTATCTAAAAGAGACATCTGTACTTCCACATTCATTGCAATATGATTCCTAATAGCCAAGATATGTAAACAAAGCATGTTATGGATAAAGAAGTAGAATGGATAAAGAGGAGATATATTACATTATAATTCTATTATATTACATATTTCATTATATATTTTTGAAATGGAATGTATTCCAGTCTTGAGATGGAAGGAAACCCTATCTTTTGTGACAATGTAGATGAGGCTTGAGGACATTTTACTTACTGCTTGAAAGACAAATATTATACTATCTCACTCACATGTGGAATCTAGAAACAAATAAAATAACTCAATTCATAGAAGCAGAGAGTAGAATGGTGGTTATGAGAACCTGGGGGATGGGCAGGAGAAATGGCGAGGTGCTGTGTCAAGGGTACAAAGTTACACTTAAGTAGGATGAATGTCTAGAGAGCTAGTACGTAGCATAATGACTATATTTAATAATATTATGTTCAATGGACACCGGAAATATGCTGTGAGAGTAGATTTCAAGTGCACTTGCCACATACAAAAATTGTAGCTGTGTAAGCAGATGATATGTTGATTAGCTTGACTGTAGTAGCTTTTTATACTTCTATCAAAGCATTATGTTGTACACTTTGAATAAATACAATTTAAAATATATATAAATAAAAAAGAAAGAGACTTGTATGATATTTCAAACTACACACAATTATGTGTATAGATCGGAAGACTAAGACTTTTTTTTGTAAACTCATTGTCAAAATTTGTCACTTGACATGCTCAGTTGCTCAGTCATGTCCAGCTCTTTGTGATGCTGTGGACTCTAGCCTGCCAGGCTCCTCTGTACATGAAATAATCCAGGCAAGGATAATGGAGTAGGTTGCCATTTTCTATTCCAGAAGTGACCCAGGGATCAAACACACGTTTCTTGCATTTCCTGCGCTGGCTGGCAGATTCTTTACCACTGCACCATCTGGTGAGTACTTGTGATTGAATGATAACGGCAAGTCCATGTTTGAAATAAAAATACATTTTTCCAATAGGATAGGTAAGCATCAATATTTATACTTATATTTGAGCTTCACAAGCTTGAAAAGGATGAGTAAGTTTCTGATTAGGATTTTATACAACCTGATTGACCCATGAAGCTGAAGAAGGGGGATACCAAAATGTGCCAATATATATAGAAGCTGCCAACAGTGCGGAGGGAAATATCAGTATTATTGCCTAGAGTCAAGGCAATTTGGAGTTTATCACTGCATGAATGTTGCTACCATATATGTACATACATATGATATATTTAATGGATGTGTGTGTGTGTGTATGGTATGTGGATAATATGTGCTTCATACTCTGATTATTTGTAGAATTATTGAATTATAAGAAAGAAGGCCTAGAAAAAACTTTTACTATTTAATATTTGAATGTGTGTTTTTCTGAAAAAATGTTAATAAATATAAATTTGTGGCCAAAGGTTTATCCAATATGTATATAGGAACAGTGTGGTCCAAAATGTATGAAACATGTTTCTGTGTCTTCACAAAATTAATGTGGCATTCCTATAAGTAGAAGTTTGAACTAGAAAAGTGCTGAATACTTTTCGATTCATATGAATTAAAATCATATTTTTAAGTAATTTTTTTTCTTATGACTCTTTCCTAATTTTTTAAGGCTTACCTGATCTCAAGTTTGTCAGATTCCAATCAGATTTATCCACTGGGCACCACTAATGGAGCTTTTAAAAGCAGATAGAAGCCTAGGCTTCAATCAGGAAACCTTAATAAATGCTTCAGGTAGACATATTTTATCTAAATGGTTTTCAGCAGTTGAGGGAGCATAGCACTTACAAAAAATCCAATTCTTAATTCTGTGTTCGTGTCTTTTGTGCAGTAGAGTACACACTCCTATAAGAGGGCATCTCTTAATAAAGATTTAAGAGTCTTTCCAAATCTTTCTAATAAAGATTCGGAGTCTTTCCAAGAGCGATCCGTTCAGGCCAGGTATTCCTGACTTCAACAAGAGCAGTGGGGATACTGCAGTGTTTAAGAGGTTGAACTCTGGGATCAGATTGTCTGGGTTTAAATCCTAACTGCTTATCAGGTTTCCTTGGGTGGCTTATGTAACCTCTCTATGTCTTAGTTTCCTTATCTGTAAAATAAAAACAATAATACTTCTCACCTACGCTGATTGTTATGAGGATTTAATGAATACTAAATGCCAATACCTAGACCAGTGTCTGGAAAACTGTGTTATAATTATGTCAAATGAATATAAAAGTTAATTGCAAAGTTTCCCAGATAGTGACACTCCTGGCCACTTCTCCCTCATGGGCCACTAAACATTCATTATTGCTGCTGCTGCTGCTGCTTCTGCTAAGTCGCTTCAGTCATGTCCGACTCTGTTCAACCCCATAGACGGCAGCCCACCAGGCTCCTCTGTCCATGGGATTCTCCAGGCAAGAACACTGGAGTGAGTTGCCATTTCCTTCTCCAATGCATGAAAGTGAAAGTGAAGTCATTCAGTCGTTGCTGACTCTTCAGCCCCATGAACTGCAGCCTACCAGGCTCCTCCGTCCATGGTATTCTACAGGCAAGAGTACTGGAGTGGGGTGCCATTGCCTTCACCAAACATTCATTGAGTGCCTTCTATATGCTACATTCCATGTTAGATGATTTTCCTGCCTACAGACAAGCAGGAACCTTATACTCAGCAATGCTGTTGTGTTATACACTTTTTCTGAAATCTGAAACTCTTGGTTACTGATGAACCTATTTGCCGGGCAGCAATGGAGATGGACACAGTGGGAGAACGAGAGGGCTAGATGAATTGAGAGAGTAACATTAAAACATATACATTACCATGTGTGAAATAGATAGCCAGTGGGAATTTGCTCTATGATGCAGGAAGCTCAAACCCAGCGCTCTATGACAACCTAGAGGGGTGGGATGGGGTGGGAGATGGGAGGGAGATTCAAGAGGAAGGGGACATATATATACCTATGGCCAACTCATGTTGATATATGGCAGAAAGTACAACACAGTTTTGTAAAGCAATTATCCTCCAATTAAAAACAAATAAATTTAAATGTATTCTTTTTCATGGCTGAGTAATACTCCATTTTGTATATGTACCACAGCTTTCTTATCCATTCATCTGCTGATGGACATCTAGGTTGTTTCCATGTCCTGGCTATTATAAACAGTGCTGCAATGAACACTGGGATACATGTGTCTCTTTCAATTCTGATTTCCTCGGTGTAAGCCAGAAAGAAAAACACCAATACAGTATACTAATACATATATATGGAATTTAGAAAGATGGCAATGACGACCCTGTATGCAAGACAGCAAAAAAGACACAGATGTGTATAACGGACTTTTGGACTCAGAGGGAGAGGGAGAGGGTGGGATGATTTGGGAGAATGGCATTGAAACATGTATACTATCATGTAAGAAATGAATCGCCAGTCTATGTCTGATGCAGGATACAGCATGCTTGGGGCTGGTGCACGGGGATGACCCAGAGAGATGTTATGGGGAGGGAGGTGGGAGGGGAGTTCATGTTTGGGAACTCATGTACACCCGTGGTGGATTCATGTCAATGTATGGCAAAACCAATACAGTATTGTAAAGTAAAATAAAGTAAAAATAAAATTTTTTTTTGAAATTCAAAATAAATAAATAAATAAAAATAAATTTAAAAAAAGAAGTGGAGAAAAGAGAAAAAAAAAAGCAGCACAGTGGAAAAACTAAGGAAATCTGGATAAACCGTAGACTACATTTGTTTAATTAATCTAGTTAGTAATAATTTGTCAACATTGATTCACTAATTTTGACAATGTGGGTATACTAATTTAAGATTTTAACAGTAGAGGAAATTGGGTGTATAGTGTGTGAGCACTTCCTTTACTGTTTTCACAATTTTTCTGTACATCTGAAACTTTTAAATATAAATGTGTATTTTAAAAAGTGCCCCTTTCTACCTGAAAGTCATAGTCATGAAAATTATCTCAATTTCCCAGAGCCTCAGAATGGTCAAACTCCCAAACAAGCAAATAATTACCTTTTGTTCCAGGACTTTTCAGATGGAACAGAATAATCCAAACAAAAATCATGGTCATCGATACCATTTTGACATTCTCCTCTGAATTTTTAATGGATATGTAAATGAAACTAGATATTGCTTTAAAATTTTAAGAGCTGACATTCACTAAGATCGTGTTATATGATTGACTGTGTTTTATCCTTTCTAAGAATTAGCTCTTGAGGACTATTCAAAAACCTATGTGGCAAATATTTTTATTGCTTATTGCTCCTGTATGAGAAAACCATTTGCATTTGTATCTGCAATGAGCTTGCCTTGGGATGGTCCAGCTTTGATTCAATGATATGCATGTAGAGAGCTTCCTGCTCTCCTTGAACTGAATGAGTAAATGACTGTTCAACAAAGTGCCTCCACTGCTTCCTGGCAAACTGGGTGGTCATTGTAACCGGAGATGCTACACCTATGATAGGGAATCAGTACAGTCACTCGTAAAGGAAAGAATGCACAATACCATTGGCAATGCTCACATACAACAGGCCTTTGTCTAGTATCTGGGGTGTGCAAAGAGACAGAAGTGTAGGGTCTACTTACTTCTGAAATTTTAAAAGTGTGGTAAATAATCAGCAGGCCAATGCAGGAGACACAGGAGACTGGGTTCAACCCCTGGGTCAGGAAGTTCCGCTGGAGTAGGAAATGGAAACCCGCTCCAGTATTCTTGCCTGGGAAATCTCATGGACAGAGGAGCCTGGCGGGCTACTCCTACAGTCCATGGAGTCACACAGAGTTGGACACAGTGACCATACATGCACAAACAAAAGCAAAAAAAAAGAGGCAAATCAGTCGACTAGTTTTTACCAATCAATTTTATAGTCAGTAGAGTCTTCAGGAAACACTAGGGAGAAATGACCCCATTTAATGAATTCATAGGTGGGTTAGAAGCAGGGCAATAGCACGGGGTCCCATGTTCATAAAGATCCCAGGACCAGCCTAATGTTCTGCTATCACCATCTGAAATTCTTGTTGCTTTTTGAATAACGAGCTCTGTCTTGTCATTTTGCGCTGGGCTCCACCAGTTATGTAGCCAGTCCTGTTCATCAGTTTTATGTATGGTTTACTTGAATAAAATCTCAGGTGCTGCTTTTGAAACTGCATCCCTCAGTGTAGCCTCACAACTTTACACTTGCTAAGTCTTCCTTAGGAAGACACAGTCATTCTTAGGGAAGTAGGTTTACCCCAGTTCCCTATATAAAATGTTGCAAATCAAGTGGGTTAAGTAAAAGATTCTGTGCTAATCTTTCTTTCTATTGCCTCTTTAGAACCCTGAATCCAGTGTCCTGGACAAGCAGCAGCATTGGATGTGCAATGACATTTCAATTGTAGATACAGATACTGTCACAAACACACACACACACACACAGGATAACGTTATCAATGTTCTGCTATAGTACCGCTTACCTACTCTAGAAATTGAAGACACAAACAGTTGGCCTATGATCACGGTGCATAATTCTGGAACTGAAAACCTTCTAAGAGAAAGGATTATTATTGAATTATGTGGTAGAAACACTCTAAGGCCATTTATTTACCCCTGACTTGATACTCACCAGAGCCAGGCAATCTCTGATCTCCAATTTTAAAAACTGATGAAAATGGCATTTATTTAAGAAACATGATAGCCAAACATTGATGAGGGACTAATAAAGGTCCCTTAAACACAGCTTTACACACTCCGGGGGAGTCTGATCATAGTAGTTTTGAATTAAGTCAAGCGAATTTTCATTATGCTAATGAAAATGTTATTGTTCCTCCTATTTATTTCCTACTGAAAACCTAAGATCTTTAACTTAAAGGGCTATTTTTGTCCCAGTCTGTTTGTAGTTCCTACTCATTATGTCCATAGATAAGAGGAATCTACTGAGAAACCCACTAGAGGAAATATCTTCCTTAAATGTGGATATTTTTTGAATGATGCTGGTAACTCAAAGCGCCTGAAAAACTCACCCTTTTGGATCCACCTGATAAATCAGGGAGATTAGGAGGAGGGTTGAAATCTCTACTTTCAACTGGACAAGAGGATAACTCCTCACTTTATAGAAGGCTTTAATTATTCTCTGTTTCTTCAAATATCCCTACTGCCTTCTTGGGTCTTCTCCCCTCCTTTGTAATATATCTTTTGAGATCCTGCTTCCATCTGGGAAATCCATGGCCCAAGCCTTGCTCTGGTAGCTGAAGGTCCCTAATGAGGGTGGTAGTGACCTTCCATCCTCCCTAGAGATTGCTTTGACCACATGGATACCCCCAGAGCATCCTGACATGGGTATCTTCTCACCTCTGTCAAGCTCTTTTGTTAAGTTCAACACCTTACAACAATTAGAGAGGAAAAGCCTCACTGAGTTGTTTAGACGTTATCTCTGCCACAGAGAAATTTTCTGCAATATAGGCTAGACAGTTTTTTTCTAAACTTAAATTAATTGGCAGAGAATCTGCTGGTGTTCAAAAAGAAAATAATGGGACACTGTAAAAAGATTTTCTTGGGGATTACAATGGAGTAATTAAAAAATCTCTGTCCTCTCTTTTTCCCTCTCCTCTATTTACCATAATACCACCTATATGAGATCTTTTAAAGTGACAACACAGAATGAAAACCAATTTGATTCATTAGTAAGAAATATCCAGAAAGTATCAGGTGCTGTTTGTATCAGTTTGTCTGTTGAGCTTAGCTTTTATTTCTGGTTGAAACTGCCAGATCCACTCCTAGACAGAGAATCTCCTGGGCTGCTCTTTGCAAGTGGGTGGCCACTGAAAAGGTCACAGGTTTGAAGAGGAATCTTGTTAACAAGCTGGAAAAAGCCCAGGATATGAGTTCTTTACTAGAGGTGATGAGCAATGTCAATCAGATATGTTTTCTTGAAAGTTTGAATTAAAAGATGCAAAAGGAAACAGATTTGGGGGTATCTGAGAGGTCCCTATAGAGAACTAGGCCTGGTGGCCAAAGGTATTCAGGAAAAGGGAAAGGATGGGCAGCTGTGGAAGAGTATCAGACACGAAAATGACCCTCCGAGACGAGAGGAGAGCAGTAGGTCCTACCGTTACAATTGCGCGGTGCAAGGGCCCTCAGCCCTTTATGTTCCTCCATCCACCAAAACCTCTAAAGAAACAATGTAGAAGAGGCTCTTGCAATACTCTATCCCTCTTACATGAGCTTGTGAACCTGTGCTTTTAAATATTTGATTATTTAACCAGGGCATCAAGAGATAAGATGGGAGCGGAATCCTTGTCCACATTTGCTCTTGAGAAATACAGAAGGAAAATAGATACAAACCTATTGACTTCCTACTGGAAACATGGCGTGTATCACACTATCAGCAAATTTGATTTTTAATTACAAGCATATCAGAGGTAAGACAACTAAGGGCCGGAATGTCAAACAATTTGTCCAAAGTAATTGGAAGTGTAACATTTAAACACATTTTTTTCCTTTTCCAAATCCCATATTCTTTCCAGTATACAGTGTTGTTTAACTATAATAACATGGGCAAAGCAAAAGAAAAGAAGGAAAGAAGGAAGGCAGGAAGGGAAGAAGGAAGAAACGGAGAGCAGCAGTTTTAATATCGACTACCGCTGGACACTTTCGTACGTCATCATTCGGTCCTCACGAGCACGAAGCAAAGAACTGATATGTACATATATGTAAAATATATATGCATGTATATGTATGTGTCTATTTTATATGTACATATATGTATGTATGTGTATATATATATGCATGCATATATATATATGTATGTATTTTATATACAAGAAAACTGAAGCTCATCAAAATCGCACAGCAAGGAATGAAGCCGGGATTTAAGCAGAGCCAAAGTGATTCTGGTGGAGAGGTCTGACAGAATGTGGTCCACTGGAGAAGGGATTGGCAAACCACTTCAGCATTCTTCATTCTTGCCTTGAGAACCCCATGAACAGTATGAAAGGGAAAATGATAGGACACTGAAAGAGGAACTCCCAGGTCAGTAGGTGCTCAGTATGCTACTGGAGATCAGTGGAGAAATAACTCCAGAAGGAATGAAGAGATGGAGCCAAAGCAAAAATAACGCACAGTTGTGGATGTGACTGGTGATAGAAGCAAGGTCCGATGCTTTAAACGTCAATATTGCATAGGAACCTGGAATGTTAGGTCCGTGAATCAAGGCAAATTGGAAGTGGTCAAACAGGAGATGGCAAGAATGAACGTCAACATTCTAGGAATCAGCAAACTAAATTGAACTGGAATGGGTGAATTTAACTCAGGTGACCATTATCTCTACTACTGTGGGCAGGAATCCCTTAGAAGAAATGGAGTAGCCATCATGGTCAACAAAAGAGTCCGAAATGCAGTACTTGGATGCAATCTCAAAAATGACAGAATGATCTCTGTTCGTCTCCAAGGCAAACTATTCAATATCACAGTTATCCAAGTCTATGCCCCAACCAGTAATGCTGAAAAAGCTGAAGTTGAACAGTTCTATGAAGACCTACAAGACCCTTTAGAACTAACACCCAAAAAAGATGTCCTTTTCATTATAGGGGATTGGAATGCAAGTGTAGGAAGTCAAGAAACACCTGGAGTAGCAGGCAAATTTGCTCTTGGAATACAGAATGAAGCAGGGAAAAGACTAATAGAGTTTTGCCAAGAGAACACACTAGTCATAGCAAACATCCTCTTCCAACAACACAAGAGAAGACTCTACATATGAACATCACCAGATGGTCAATACTGAAATCAGACTGATTATATTCTTTGCAGCCAAAGATGGAGAAGCTCTTTATAGTCACAAAACAAGACTGGAGCTGACTGTGGCTCAGATCATGAACTCCTTATTACCAAATTCAGACTTAAATGAAGAAAGTAGGGAAAACCACTAGACCATTCAGGTATAACCTATATCAAATCCATTATGATTATACAGTGGAAGTGAGAAATAGATTTAAAGGACCAAATCTGATAGACAGAGTGCCCAATGAACTATGGATAGAGGTTCATGACATTGTATAGGACACAGGGATAAAAACCATCACCATGGAAAAGAAATGCAAAAAGCAAAATGGCTGTCTGAGGAGGCTTTACAAATAGCTGTGGAAAGAAGAGAAGCGAAAAGCAAAGGAGAAAAGGAAAGATATAAGCATCTGAATGCAGAGTTCCAAAGAATAGCAAGGAGAAATAAGAAACCCTTCCTCAGCAATAAATGCAAAGAAATAGAGGAAAACAATAGAATAGGAAAGACTAGAGATCTCTTCAAGAAAATTAGAGATACTAAGGGAACATTTCATGCAAAGATGGGCTCAATAAAGGACAGAAATGGTATGGACCTACAGAAGCAGAACATATTAAAAAGAGGTGGCAAGAATACACAGAAGAACTGTACAAAAAAAATCTTAACGACCCAGATAATCATGATGGTGTGATCACTCACCAAGAGACAGACATTCTGGAATGTGAAGTCAAGTGGGCCTTAGAAAGCATCACTCCAAACAAAGCTAGTGGAGGTGATGGAATTCCAATTGAGCTATTTCAAATCCTAAAAAATGATGCTGTGAAAGTGCTGCGCTCAATATACCACAAATTTGGAAAACTCAGCAGTGGCCACAGGACTGGAAAAGGTCAGTTTTCATTCCAATTCCAAAGTAAGGCAAAGCCAAAGAATGCTGAAACTACCGCACAATTGCACTCATCTCACATGCTAGTAAAGTAATGCTCAAAATTCTCCAAGCCAGGCTTCAGACAGGCTTCAGGTGAACTGTGAACTTCCAGATGTTCAAGCTGGTTTTAGAAAAGGCAGAAGATCCAGAGATCAAATTGCCAACACCCACTGGATCACCCACTGAAAAAGCAACAGAGTTCCAGAGAAACATCTATTTCTGCTTTATTGACTATGTCCAAGCCTTTGACTGTGTGGATCACAATAAACTGTGGAAAATTCTGAGAGAGATGGGAATACCAGACATCCTTACCTGCCTCTTGAGAAACCTATATGCAGGTCAGGAAGCAATAGTGAAAACTGGACATGGAACAACAGACTGGTTCCAAATAGGAAAAGGAGTACATCAAGGCTGTATATTGTCACCCTGCTTATTTAACTTCTATGCAGAGTACATCATGAGAAATGCTGGGCTGGAAGAAGCACAGGCTAGAATCAAGATTGCTGGGGGAAATATCAATAACCTCAGATATGAAGATGATACCACCCTTATGGCAGAAAGTGAAGAGGAACTAAAAAGCCTCTTGATGAAAGTGAAAGAGGGGAGCAAAAAATTTGGCTTAAAGCTCAACATTCAGAAAACGAAGATCATGGCATCTGGTCCCATCACTTCATGGGAAATAGATGGGGAAACAGGGGAAACAGTGTCAAATTTTATTTTGAGGGGCTCAAATTAAAAGATGCTTACTCCTTGGAAGGAAAGTTATGACCAACCTAGACATGATATTAAAAAGCAGAGGCATTACTTTGCCAACAAAGGTCCATCTAGTCAAGGCTATGGTTTTTCCAGTAGTCATGTATGGATGTGAGAGTTGGACTGTGAAGAAGGCTGAGTGCTGAAGAATTGATGCTTTTGAACTGTGGTGTTGGAGAAGACTCTTGAGAGTGCCTTGGACTGCAAGGAGATCCAACCAGTCCATTCTGAAGGAGATCAGTCCTGGGTGTTCATTGGTAGGACTGATGCTAAAGCTAAAACTCCAGTACTTTGGCCACCTCATGCGAAGAGCTGACCCATTGGAAAAGACTCTGATGCTGGGAGGGATTGGGGGCAGGAGGAGAAGGGGACAACAAAGGATGAAATGGCTGGATGGCATCACTGACTCGATGGACATGAGTCTGAGTGATCTTCGGGAGTTGGTGAAGATGGGGTCGCAAAGAGTCGGACATGACTGAGCGACTGAACTGAACTGAACTGAATGTAATTCCATTATTTTACCTTCTACTAAACTGATCGTTTTCCCGGAGAACCACATATATCAGAACAATTATAGCTGATAATTTGGTAGAAAATCAAGGATAGTGTAGACTTTTATATATATGAAGATCCAGATTCAAATGGGTAGATTTTGATTCAAGAATTTGCATTCAATCCTATCTAATCCCTCCTTCTCAGATCTCAATAATAATAGACAGTGATAAACATATTGATCTATAGGTATGCGTGCACAGCTATGTTGTAACACAGATAGGGTTCCATATAAAATTTAGATTTGGATTGGGCCATCAGAAGAAAATTTCAGCACACTTATGGAATCTGAAAGCACTGAGAATCAGGGTTGATCAGGAAATGATGGATGAAACTGTGGCTGATGCTCAGAGGGAACTGCAGGACACAAAGAGCCAGTCTCTCTAGCAGGACCCTCAAGATGCTGCAATACAGAGACAACAGGCACAGCACAGGCTAAGTTAAAATTTGTTTAGTACTTTTACATGATATGGTGCGTGAGTGCTAAGTTCCTTCAGTCGTGTCCGACTTTTTGCAACCCTAAAGACTGTAGCCCGCCAGGCTCCTCTGTCCCTAGGATTTCCTAACCTAGAATACTGGAGTGGGTGGCCATTTCCTTCTCCAGGGGATCTTCCCAACCAAGGGATTGAACCTGGGTCTCCTGCACTGCAGACAAATTCTTTACCATTTGAGTCACCTGGGAAGCCCACATGATATGGTACATTTTTCCCACTTTTCTGTAAAATGGGCATGTATGACAGTATGTGTTTAATCCAATGTTTATTTCAGGATATCTAGGTCTGTTTCCACTCACAAATAAAAGTTATAATGACCAAATAAATGAGGATTGGATGTTTTCTGCATGCCTGACTCGTTAAGCCTGATGTTCATGGAATCCATCCACAATTGTACATGGTGAAATATATACCCTCATTTAGTTCACTAACTTTTATATACATGGAGCTATCTCTCATTAAGTCTCAGCAGGAACTTCTGTTGTTAATAGAATGTCTTTAAGTGTGATATTCTTTTAAATTATGCTCTATCTTTTTCTCCTATGTCTGAATGGATATGGATTTTTACTGAAATAATCCTTCAGAAAGAAGCTAAAAATGTTTTTGTAGAATTTGCAACTCTCTCATGGTCAGCCAAATTGGGGAAACATTGGGGATACATTTATTTACAGGAAAAAGGTCTCCCAGGTGGCTCAGTGTTAAAGAATCCACCTGTCACTGCAGGAGATGTGGGTCCAATCCCTGGATTGGGAAGAGCTCATGGAGAAGGAAATGTCAACCCACTCCAGTATTCTTGCCTGGGAAATCCCACGGATAGAGCAATCTGTTGAACTATAGTCCATGGGGTCCCAAAGAGTCAGGCACAACTTGGCAACTAATCAACAATTCTTTAAGTACTTAATTGGCACTTGCTACAATCCACTAACTTGTTGGTATTATCTCTACTTTTTAGAAGGGAAAACTGAGGTTTGAGGAAGTTAGGGAAACAAAAACACATACCTAATATGAAGAGAGTCAGGATTCCAGTATGATTAGATCAGACTCGCAATGCAGTACTCTTTCTATTGAACTATTGTTACTGCTACTTAGCCCTAACCTTATGATGGAAGTTTCCACTTCCTGATGTTCAGCGTAGAAACTAAACAATGAGATGAGGAGTTAATTTGGTAGTTTTGCATTTCTGGGTTTATAGTAAGAATGAAAACCATAGTGTTGTTCTACCATGACTAAGTAAATAAAATAATGTGTGTTTATAACCTCTCACTCCCCACCAAAGTTTCAGCTGCTGGACCAGTGCTTGGCACACAGTAGGGATATCATAATTACTTACTGAATAAATGCATGAACAATTCAGAGAACTGTTGATTGAATCTTTTCTTTCTTTTCTTTTACTTGCCTATTTAGCATAATCAGGCAGATTTTGAGCCAATTATTAATGTCAGAAATGGAAGTTCATTCCAGAGAACAATGCGTTTGAAAATAAAGAACCAAGTCACTTTGGTGTGAGTGGCAGCGCCTTCTGTCCCTCTGCAGCCAGCTTACTACTAAGCTTACGGATTAGCTGATCAGTGATTCATTTAATTATTAATGCTATTTACATATTTGGATTATTACAGCCACTAAGCAGTCCTGCTATCCTCCTGCTTCCTCTGCACTTTATAAAGTAAGAGGGATAAGAAGTGAGAAGATAAGTAGCAAATTAAGCTAAGAGATGCACAAGGCAAACCAACCAGGACTTGTAATGAGAGATTGCACATGGGGTGAAAGAAATTACAAAGTAGTGAGCGAAAGATGGGCCACTTCTCTGCAAGGACCTTCTAAACTTTGCAGTAGAGTCTGTGTATAAATGCACATCTATACACCATTTATAACAAATCATGGGAGCTTGGAAACCTGATCATACCTTCAGTGACTGCAGCAGCTGGAGGAAGCCCACATGTCCCCATACCTCCCATGGTAGCTGCTGGCAGGAGGGGAGGAGTGACAAAAGAAGTTTTAGCATCTTTCATCTCAGTGAGGGTTGTTAAACTGAATTTTGACAGAAAATGCTGCACTTCCCCTAAAAATTAGCATGCACTCTCCAGAAGGAATAAAAAAAGGTATAAATTATGTCTGATTGAACAAACACAACTCCAGTGTTGAACAGCCAGTCAATGGAGAGGGCAGGGAAAGGCAATGGAGCAGGGTAATGTGTAATCTCACCAGTCAATGGACTGTGGGCAGGCCCCCGTGACCCAGCACTGGAGGTGTCAGGGAGATAAATAGCAGAGTGTCCTCCTCAAAAATATGATTAATACCCTCCTCGGTCCACTGCTGAAGATGTAGTGGGTGCAGCTGGTCTGGACAGCAGTTGCATAGAGGGAAAACCCGGGACAATCGCAACAGAGCAGAGAGGGCAGAGGAGGACAGATAGCCACTGGAGAGGGCTTGCTGAGCCTGACAACAGGGAGGGCGCTGAGCCGGCTGGACGCTTCTTAACCTGCAGCTTAAGTAACACTCAGGGCCTTCGAGGGACTTCCCTGCAGGTCCAGTGGCTAAGGCTTAGCTTTCTAGTGCAGGGGGTGCGGGTTTGATTCCTGATTGGGGGGCTAAGGTCCACATGCTTTGTGGCCAAAAAACAAAAGCTTAAAACAGAAAGTATATTGTAACACATTCAATAAAGACGTTAAAAATGGTTCACATAAAAAAAAAAAATCTTAAAAAAGAATACTTAGGGCCTTCTAGGTACATGGACCTGAGTGCCAGAGGCTATGATCTCAAGGAGAAAAGACAAACCGAAACTGAATCTTTGAGGATGTTTTGTGCCTTTCCACAAACACTGAGTAATTTTGAAGAACTGTGATATTTATGGAATAACTACTATGTGACTAACACTCCCTTCAGAACTTTAATTCTCACAGATTAGTATGAGGACATGGGGTTAATGTCTTCTTCTTCAGATGGGAAGACTGATGGCCTGGAAGATAAGTGACTTTCTCAAAGTTACATAATTAACAGATGGTAAAAGGGTGCAGTTCTCAGAGACTTCCATTTGCTTCACCAAACTAAACTGACACTCTAGGGAAAAAAAACTTAAAGGAAACTTGATAAGTTGCTCATCTCTGGTTGTTTACTCCAGTTTCATCCAACATCTCTTTTGTCCCTTATTTCAAAGGGTTTTGGCCAGACTTATTTTTGTGATGTTTCTCTTTCCTTATGTACACGGATGTCAACAAAAGATTCTCAAACATTCACAGTTATATTACTGCTACTTACACACCTCACATACATGCACACATACAATGAGTTACCATAGTGATAAGCAAATTGTTGTGTTCTAATATTTCCAATTTTACTGGTAGAAGTCAAGGGACCTTTCTGTCTTTGGGCAAATATGACTCTCACATTTTCTTTATTAGATAATTCCTTTTGTCTCAATGGTAAAGAATCGAGGCAAGAGTCACAGGACACACAGGTTTGATCTCTGGTTGAGGAAGATCCCATGGAAAAGGAAATGGCAACCCGACCCAGTATTCTTACCTGGGAAATCCAATGAATAGAGGAGCCTGATGGGCTGCAGTCCACAGGATGGCAAAGAGTCAGATATGACTTAACAACTGAGCATGCATACATGCACTCCCTCATGGTCAAGATACTGGAATGTTTATAAAAATCACCAAAGAAGTCTTCCTAGCATACTATAGCATTAGAATATTGTTACATAAAAGGAGTAAACTCCTGATTGCAAAATTCAGACTTAAACTGAAGAAAGTAGGGAAAACCACTAGACCATGCATGTATGACCTATAGCAAATCCTTTATGATCATACAGTGGAAGTGACAAATAGATTCAAGGGATTACATCTGATAGACAGAGTGTCTGAAGAACAATGGATGGAGGTTTGTGACATTGTACAAGAGGCAGTGATCAAGACCATCCAAAAGAAAAAGAAATGTAAAAAGGCCTGAGTAGGCCTTACAAATAGCTGAGAAAAACAGAGATGTGAAAGGCAAGAAAAGAAAAGGAAAGATATACTCATATGAAGGCAGAGTTCCAAAGAATAGCAAGGAGAGATATGAAAACCTTCCTCAGTGATCAATGCAAAGAAATAGAGGAAAACAATAGAATGGGAAAGACTAAAGATCTCTTCAAGAAAATTAGAGATACCAAGGGAACATTTCAAACAAAGATGGGCTCAATAAAGGACAGAAATAGTATGGACCTAACAGAAGCAGAAGATATTAACAAGAAGTGGCAAGAATACACAGAAAAACTGTACGAAAAAGATCTCCAAGACCCAGATAATCACGATGGTGTCATCACTCACCTAGAGCCAGACATCCTAGAATGCACAGTCAAGTGGGCCTTAGGAAGCATCATTATGAACAAAGCTAGTGGAGGTGATGGAATTCCAGTTGAGCTATTTCAAATCCTGAAAGATGATGCTGTGAAAGTGCTACACTCAATATGCCAGCAAATTTGGAAAATTCAGCAGTGGCCACAGGACTGGAAAAGGTCAGTTTTCATTCCAATCTCTAAGAAAGATAATGCCAAAGAATGCTGAAACTACCACATAATTGCATTCATCCCACACATTACCCAAGTAATGATCAAAGTTCTCCAAGCCAGGCTTCAACAGTATGTAAACCATGAACTTTCAGATATTCAAGCTGGATTTAGATAAGGCAGAGGAACCAGAGATCAAACTGCCAACATCCACTGGATCATTGAAAAAGCAAGAGAGTTCCAGAAAAACATCTACTTTTGCTTTATTGACTGTGCCAAAGCCTTTGACTGAGGATCACAACAAGCTGTGGAAATTTCTTTAAGAGATTGGAATACCAAACCACCTTATCTGCCTCCTGAGAAATCTGTATGCAGGTCAAGAAGCAACAGTTAGAACTGAACAACAGACTGGTTCCCAATTGGGAAAGGAGTACATTCAAGACTGTCTATTGTCACCCTGGTTATTTAACTTCTATGCAGAGTACATCAAGAGAAATGCCAAGCTGGATGAGGCACAAGCGGGAATCAAGATTGCCGGGAGAAATATCAATAACCTCAAATATGCAGATGACACCACTCGTATGGCAGAAAGCGAAGAAGAACTAAAGAGCCTCTTGAAGAAAGTGAAAGAGGAGAGTGAAAAAATTGGCTTAAAATTTATTCAGAAAACTGAGATCATGGCATCCGGTCCCATCACTTCATGGCAAATAGATGGGGATACATTGGAAACAGTGAGAGACTTTATTTGGGGGAGCTCCAAAATTATTGCAGATGTTGATTGCAGTCATGAAATTAAAAGACGCTTGCTCCTTGGAAGAAAAGCTATGACCAACCTAGACAGCACATTAAAAAGCAGAGACATTACTTTGCTGGCAAATGTCCATCTAATTAAAGCTATCGTCTTTCCAGTAGTCATGTATGAATGTAAGAATTGGACCATAAGGAAGCTGAGTGGTGAAGAATTTATGTTTTTTGAACTGTGGTGTTGGAGAGATTCGTGAGAGTCCCTTGGACTGCAAGGAGATCCAATCACTCCATCCTAAAGGAAATCCGTCCTGAATATTCATTGGAAGGACTGATGCTGAAGCTGAAACTCCAATACTTTGGCCACCTGATGTGAAGAACTGACTCAATGGAAAAGACCCTGATGCTGGGAAAGATTGAAGGCTGGAAGAGAAGGGGATACAGAGGATAAGATGGTTGGGTTGCATCACCGACTCTATGGACATGAATTTGAGTAGTAAATTATACCCACGTACTATTTTCTGATGAATAAATACATGGATATATAGACTTTTCATCATCAAATTAGCTAGAGTGTTATGAACCTTATTGCCTTCTTGAAAATTCATGAGGATCTGAAGACTCTTACTGTAAACAAATTTATTTAATTTAATTTAACTTGGCATTTCTAGCAGTCATTTGAGTTTGTTTGTTTTTAATGTATACTTCTAAAAACCCCACAAAATAGCACTCTGTAGGCCGTTGCTTAAGGAATAGGTCTCATGTCTTTGGGTCTAGTTCCAACTTAGAGTGGGTATAATGCAGCACACTAGACACCCTTGAATCTGCTTTTCCTAATTCCTAATCTTTTAGATTATTGCAGCAACAAAGCATTTTATTTGCAGGAGTATGAAATAAAGTGCAAAATAAATGTGCTCTAATCACTCCACGGGAAATAGATGGAGAAACAGTGGAAACAGTGTCAGACTTATTTTTTTGGGCTCCAAAATCACTGTAGATGGTGATTGCAGCCATGAAATTAAAAGATACTTACTCCTTGGAAGAAAAGTTATGACCAATCTAGATAGCATATTCAAAAGCAGAGACATTACTTTGCCGACTAAGGTCCGTCTAGTCAAGGCTATGGTTTTTCCAGTGGTCATGTATGGATGTGAGAGTTGGACTGTGAAGAAGGCTGAGCGCCGAAGAATTGATGCTTTTGAACTGTGGTGTTGGAGGAGACTCTTGAGAGTCCCTTGGACTGCAAGGAGATCCAACCAGTCCATTCTGGAGATCAGTCCTGGGAT
Source organism: Capra hircus (assembly GCF_001704415.2). Lineage (NCBI taxonomy): Eukaryota > Metazoa > Chordata > Mammalia > Artiodactyla > Bovidae > Capra > Capra hircus. The sequence continues at coordinate 8,690,138 of NC_030828.1, forward strand.
TTCTTTGGAAGGAATGATGCTAAAGCTGAAACTCCAGTACTTTGGCCACCTCATGCGAAGAGTTGACTCATTGGAAAAGACTCTGATGTCTGGAGGGATTGGGGCAGGAGAAGAAGGGGACAATAGAGGATGAGATGGCTGATGGCATCACTGACTCGATGGACGTGAGTCTGAGTGAACTCCGGGAGTTGGTGATGGACAGGGAGGCCTGGTGTGCTGCGATTCATGGGGTTGCAAAGAGTCGGACACGACTGAGTGACTGAACTGAACTGAACTAACTGAATCACTTAGTTCCTTTAAAAAATATCTAAAATGTTCAAGAGGCATTTTAATTAGAGAGTAAATCAGCTTAATTTCTGGGAACTGAGGCTTTATGTCCCATATATACACATGCACACCACACAGATAAAGACAATGCTTTTTCAACATGATATAAAAATGAATTATCACTTTGGGGCTTATAGAGAGGATTTATTTATTATTATATAATATTTCAGACGAGAAGTTTACAGAAACATTATCAAGATCGTTCAGTGAATCTGTCTTCTTAACCAAGTGATCATTTAACCTGGGCTTTTAATGTATGAATGTCCTAAGAGCCTAGAAGTGACAGGCTCAAAGTTATACAGCTGATGGGTGAAACAACTTTGGCCTAAACCCTTACTCTGATGCCTAAAGTTACCTTAGTTTCTTGTCTTATCTGTAGGCACTGATAACATAAGGTGCCCACGCTGACTGGTTTCTGAAGCTCCTCAAAGCATGTTTTAAAGACATTGCTCTGTTTGCTTAATGTGTTCTTATGACCCAGAAGTACTGGTTGAAAAGTGTGTTAGCTGCTCAGCTGTATCCAACTCTTTGTGATCCCATTGACTGTAGCGCACTATACTCACCTGCCTGTGGAATTCTCCAGGCAAGAATGCTGGAGTGGGAAGCCATTCCCTTCTCCAGGGGATCTTCCCGACCCAGGAATCAAACCTGGGTCTCCTGCATTGCAGGCCTATTCTTTACTGTCTGATCCACCAGGGAAGCCCTGCTTGAAAAGTAAATCTTAAATTGTCCTTTAGTATTTTGATGGGACAAGATGTACATGGTTCCCAAAGACAAATGTAACATTTTTGCAGAAGCTTTACATAATTAAATGAGGTGGAAAGGCCTATTATCTGAGTTATTAAAACAGAAACAAAAATAGATACTTTAAGGCCAGTTAATAAAAAGGGACCCATTATTTGACTTTTGCAAATGATTTTCTTGATCTTCTGTCTAAACAACCCACATGCATTAAAATGGCTTTCAGTATAGTTTTAATATTATATATTTAGGACTCTAGGAGGGGTTCAGTATATAGACCATCACTGTTTTGTTAAGGAGATACTTCATGCTATATTGGAAATGAAGAAAACAAAGAAAATCTGACATCATTCTTGTACTTTCTTCTCCTGAATACATAATCTCTTTTTAAGTAAAACACTAAATAAATTCATAGACTCAGGACCCACGTAAAAACTAAATGCTTTCAAAGGCCTTGGTTAATGAGGAATCTTTTAAATGTCACATCTACAGTGCAAATTAACCAATACTGCATAGCAAAAATCCCTCACAAGAAATCTGGTCAATGGTTTATGACAAAAAAATTAATGCTTTCTGTCAAGAATAAGGGTTAAGTTTAGTATTAATCATAAAATGACCTTTAATTGCCAAACAAAAGCACTTTGTTATTTCACTACAATCCTGAACTCACCCTGAGCATTGAAAAAAAAAGTCATAATTTGCTTAGTATAAATGTATTAAAGTATTAAGCCCACTCTGCTACTCAATTAGTAAACATGTCAAGGGGTGGGTGAGTTATTCATGGTTCAGAGGGCCAGCCCCTTTTCACAGGGAACTTTTTTCACTCTAATGAAATGATGGATAATCTGGAAGTAGGTGCTTTAAGAAGATATTAATCATTCTCTGTGGTGATGTTAATCATGCGTCCCATCGTCTCCAGATGCTGTGGATCACCTTCCTTGGAGACAAAGGGCGCCTAAGCCAGGAAAGTCCTTTTGATCACCTTTCTGCAGAGACCCTCACATGCAGCTGACATTAAAGACAGCTTTAGATTTCAGGCCATCCTTAAGATAAAATGGCAAGTAGAGCACAAAACTCCATCAGCTGATTTCTGAGAAACCATGGGCTGGAGTCTCTCTCTAGTCCTAATTATTTACATTTTCATGTTGCTCATATGAGAGGGGAAATGACTTACCTATAGGAGAAGATGCAGGCCAATCAAGTAAAAGCTATAAACATATGTCTTGGCAAACTGCTTTTACAGGCTAGGTTTCTAATCTCACAAAATGTTAGCATTCCTCAGGTCAGATTTATCTCTTAAAACGTCTCTGATGTCTCTTGGAGTTAATGAAACACTGAGCCTCCAGAGAGACTTCTGGCCAATTAAACATTTTTATGGCCAGTGTTTTTCAAAGGGAAAAAACGTTGAGTAAAATCCGAGGGCACATCTGATGAGGCTAAAATAGCTCCCATTGCAGACTAATTTTGAATGCTTCATAGACCCTAGTGCCTGAGGAACAACCCTGGAAGCGTTCCAAAAGCTAAAAGGCTTTGTTCCATGTATTAATAAATTGCTTCAGAAAGATAAAACCAAGAGGAACAACTAAAGCTGCTGTCATTGTGCAAAAGTATTAAGAACAATAGGGATTGGATTGTATCTTCATGTAAAGAGGGACCATTTTCTTAAATGCACATGTGCTGGGCAAGGTCTACAAATGGACATGAAGATTACTAATAAGGTTATGTGATCTCTATTTGGGGTAAAATTCTACTTAGAGACGAGTGCTCTCCTGATGTTGGCTAGTAATACTCAGATCACATCACTAAATGTTTTATATCCACATGTGGGTACAAAAGGGCGAGAAACTCACTTCTGGTCTTCTAAAGAAAACTAGCTATTTTGTTCTTCACCCAAATTTTGCCCTCTAATCACCCTCCTAGATGTAGTTGTTCAAACAGATTGATGTATCTCAATAGCCACCAAATGAGCAAAACATAACCATGTAGGTGTGTCTGTCAGTTGCCCAATGATTTACTTATTTATTGGGCTTCCTAACTCCGAATACACCCACCACCATTTTACGTCACTTCCCCTTCCTCTCTGCTCCACTAGGCCACATTTAAATTCTGTTATTTCATCTCAGACCTTCAAATTTTCAATAGCTAATTGCTGAAATTTGGATGATAAGAGATGAATGTCATTTCTCATAACCTTATTTCCACTAATTTTTTTCACTGGCTTCAGCAAGTTTTATCTCTATTTTAGCTCTTGGAAAATATCTCTGTCTAGTCCACATACCTGGTCAGCACCCTCTACCTCTGTCCACCCTTCCTTTGATGTCCAATGCAATGAGCTTTCAAACAAGGAGTGTTGTTAAAGTATGCCTTTATGTACTTTCCCTGGCTTGCACTGGGTCATTAAAACAAATTTTCCACTCTGCAGCTTAGAACGCTCTAAACATATGGTCTTGGATGTCAGCTGGTCTCACTAACATTCCCACTTCTTGGTCAACTCCTCCAAATTCTTGCACAAAGCTTTTCCACTTCTTGATTTCATTCCCCCTTTACTCGGCCTCTTTATTGAAAAGAGAAAGGCCCTCAAAACATGCTCCATTTATACTGCCTTCATCCACCAACAAATTTGTCCTTTGCCACGTCCTTCGCTTTTCTTCTCAAATGATGAAGTGTTTTTCTCTCCCTATTAAAAACTCACTTGTTTGAGCTCTTGATTTTATTCTCTGCCTTTTCTTCTATGACTGCCCTCCTGTACTCAAGCTCTCTTGATCCAGAATCTTTAAATTATCTCAGACTATAAATAATTCCAAAGCTCTCCCTCCCTAAAATAAAAATGCTTAATTTATGTCAAGCCCTCTCAATGTCTCTCTCTTCCAATTACCATCTAAAATTCTTGAAAAAAGAGTCTATACTACTAGAGCCTTTACTGCTTCACCATCTGGCATTTGACCTCACTGCTATATTGAAATTTTCATTCCTAAGGCCATCAGTGACCCTCTAATACATATTGAGAGCTTACTGGTATTGACCTAGGCACTTGGGATACGGCAATGAAAAAAGCACTTAGGAAGACACTAGTATTGCAACACTTTGTATTTTATGCTGTAGTATGGTTAAGTGTAATTAATATTTTAAATACCTTTCCAGATATCTTGAGTTTCTGCTTCTACCATTTGCGTCATGTTTGCAAACCTTTCTCTATTCCACCTTTGTGTGTTAGCCTGAAACATTAATGTTCTCTGGAGTAGGAAATGGCAACCCACTCCAGTATTCTTGCCTGTAAAATCCCATGGACAGAGGATGGCGGGCTACAGTCCATGGGGCTGCAAAGAGTTGGACACGACTGAAGTGACTGAGTACAAAAGCACAGAGTTCTTGGTTTATTCCACTGCTTTTTACACCCATGCATTTATCAAGTTAACTTTATCCATTTTTAAGTGTCCAGTGACCATCTACAATATATGCTGATTTCTCCCACGTCTATCACAGTCGTCTAAGCTCTTCCCTTCAACATCTTTAGACCTATGCAGTTCCTCAGGTCTGGATTTCTTCCTGAGATAGACCTCAGTTTCAGTGTTCCCAAACTTATCATGTCACTTTCTCAAAATCAGCTCTTCCTTCTTTTCCTAACTTAACTCTGGGACATCAAAAGCTACTATCATTTAAGTTAAAACCTGAAGGATCATCCTTGATTTTTCTCTTGATCCTCCTCTTGAAAGTGAAAGTGAAAGTCACTCAGTTATGTCCGACTCTTTGCAACCACATGGACTATATAGTCCATGGAATCCTCCAAGCCAGTATACTGGAGTGGGGAGGCTTTCTCTTCTCCAGGGGATCTTCCCAACCCAGGGATCAAGTCCAGGTCTCCCACATTGCAGGTGGATTCTTTACCAGCTGAGCCACAAGGAAAGCCCTTCCTTCTCTTAGGGCTACCTAATAACTAGTTCTCAAATATTTATTTTCTTAATATTTTTCACTCTGAACTAGAATTTCATATCCTTCTGCTCTTCTTTACGCCCTTAAACAAATTTACTATTGATATATCAAGTCACTGTTTAAAAGTTATTGAATGAGTGAATAAGCCAAATTCAACATACCATAAAACAAGCTTTGTGATAGTGATGCTATTAACCTTGCCAGCATTATCTTTTATCACTGCATGACTCTTTTTATTTCAGCCAAAAAGAACTATTTTTTTCCTGTACATACACGCGATAATTTTGGTTGTTTTTTCACCTTTGTGTTTTTGCTTACTCTTTCCTGTCTGCCTCTGTGCTGTGGAAGAAGCACAGAGGCAGTGTTTCTTTTTCAGTGGGTGGGGGAAAGAATCAAACAGGAGGTCATATTTGAGCAAAATCTTGAAGGATCATTAAAAGTTGCACATACGATAATTAGGGGAAAGGTATTCTGGAAAATACTCAGTTGTATCTGACTGTTTGTGACCCCATCTGTAGCCCATCAGACTCCTCTGTCCATGGAATTCACCAGGCAAGAATACTGGAGTGAGAAGTCAATCCCTTCTCCAGGCAATCTTCCTGACCCAAGAACTGAACCTGGGTCTCCTGCATTGCAGACAGATTCTTTACCATCTGAGCCACCAAGGAAGCCCCATTCTGGAAAAGTCTATGTACAGAAAAGGGAAATATGAGAAAATCAGAAGTAATTCAGAAAGGACTATATGAATATGCAGGGAGTTTGGGAGATAGCAACTGGATCTTTCTTTTTTTCTGAAAAGTTAGCAACTTTCTTCAAAAAAGTTGGTGTCAGAAGGGAGGGATAAATTAGGAGTTTGGATTTAACACACTACTGTATATAAAATAGTTTAACAGATACATATTACTGTATATAAAATAGATAACCCACAAGGACCTATTGTATAGGACAGGATCAGGTGGTGTTGGCAGGCACACTATTTCCCCAGGTTAATCTTCCCCTAGCAACTATTCAGGCGTACTTAGTGCTGGGACACTGGTAAACCAAACATAACTGCATAGACATCCTCCCTTATTTTTCTTTTGCCTGAAATATCTGCTCTTGAACAGTACATCTCCCCAGAAGGTCTAATGATGATATTACTGACAGCTCAGTTGTAGCTTTGTCCTTGTATGGCAGGGCATGTTCAGAACCGAAACTACCCCTGCTGGGGCCTTTTGGACTCCTGCAGTTATTTAGAAGCAAGGGCTGGGGTCCACCCTTCACTAACTTTTTTTTAGATGACACCTACTCACATGCTAGTAAAGTAATGTTCAGAATTCTCCAAGCCAGGCTTCAGCAAATGGCCAACATCCGCTGGATCATCAAAAAAGCAAGAGAGTTCCAGAAAAACATCTATTTCTGCTTTATTGACTCTGCCAAAGCCTTTGACGGTGTGGATCACAATAAACTGTGGAAAAGTCTGGAAGAGATGGGAATACCAGACCACCTGACCTGCCTCTTGAGAAATCTGTATGCAGGTCAAGAAGCAACAGTTAGAACTGGACATGGAACAACAGACTGGTTCCAAATAGGAAAAGGAGTACATCAAGGCTGTATATTGTTACCCTGCTTATTTAACTTATATGCAGAGTACATCATGAGAAATGCTGGACTGGAAGAAACACAAGCTGGAATCAAGATTCCTGGGAGAAATATCAATAACCTGAGATATGCAGATGACACCACCCTTATGGCAGAAAGTGAAGAGGAACTGAAAAGCCTCTTGATGAAAGTGAAACAGGAGAGTGAAAAAGTTGGCTTAAAGCTCAACATTCAGAAATCAAAGATCATGGCATCCAGTCTTATCACTTCATGGGAAATAGATGGGGAAACAGTGGCTGACTTGATTTTGTGGGGGCTCCAAAATCACTGCA